>NC_034412.1:71434471-71734471 GCF_002078875.1 Numida meleagris | reverse complement strand
TGAAGGGGGGTATTTCATTTGGCTCCTTCCAGCTGTGTAGTAATTAAGACAAGCTAAGAAGTGCGACAGAGAGAAAATGAAACAGTACTTGCGTCAGTTGAAGATGCTTAGTGTGCCTGAGTAGATTATTTTTCTGCGGCAATGACCCCCAGTCCGTGTGATCTGACCCAGTTAAGCTGCCGTAACCCACTAAACTGCAAGTGGTCCAAAGTGAACCACCCTCTGTCTGCTTGTAGTCTTTTGCTGCTATCTGTAAGCACACCAGTGTTCAAAAAGCTGAGGACGAGGATCTGCCTTAGATTCGAACCTCGAGGATGAGCAGCCTATACACAGTCCTATTATCATAAGAAATGCCACATTCAAGCATCAGTTACTGCTGCACAAGGAGTTAAAAATTGCCCGTTTTCAACAGGAATGTACTGCTCCCTCCTGTTACAAAGCGTAGGTAGCACCGTGATTTTGGAGTCAAAGCCAACCTGGCAGCAGAAGGACGGCAGCAATAAGGTTGGAAAAACATGGCACTTCCCCCTGCCCTGCAACAGGGGGGCACCTGGCACCTCAGAGGAGCGATGTGTGAGAACTGCACCCATTGGGGCCTGGAGGGAGAGTTAACTGGGGAGAGCTTCCCTCCCAGCTCCAAGTTTTAGGCCCAGTACTACCCCTGGTTTGCAGAGTGACTGTGGCCCACTCCTGTCTTTCTCGTCTCACTTTGCAGAAGAACAAAAGCACTCCTGTGAAGTACTAATGCTTGTAAATGTTATGACAAGATGATCTATAAAGCATTTTTAAGTGCTAGCTGGGGGAAGGAAACATAGGGAGAGAAAAGAAAGGAGAGCGGGAACACTAGCTGGAGCAGGAGAAATGTCACAGGGCCGGGGAAATGTTTTTCACCAGCTGCTGCGCATTATTTGCTCTGTGCATTCTAAACAACATTTCCCTCCAACAATAAACGTGACTCGTCTTCCTCAACAACAAAAAATTAAATTAGCTACCCTGAAATAAGTCTGCAGGCTGGAACGCTTACGTGTCTGCATCACTGTTTCCTACAGCCCGCAGCCCCTGCGCCCGTGCAGTCCAAGTTTTGACAGATGTCAGACTCACATGTGTGTCTATTTTATAACCACCCCATACTGGACCGTGCTACAGAAAGAATAGAGAAGTTGTTTACGTACTAGCAAATGATAGAAAAGTGATTGAGGCCAATATTAAGATTGCCAAAATTCAAGTGAGTTCCGCAAACGTTGAATTGTGCAGGACAGCTTTTCTAAGGCCGTGAGCTTCAGTGAGGAGAGATAAGCTGTCTGATTCTGCTGCTACTGCCTTGATCCAGAAGTTTTTTCTTACACAGGTGTGCACTGCCCATCTTCCCGAGTACCTTACATGATCCCTTATAGTGATGATTTTGACGCTGCTACCTTTCCACCAGCTGTTCCAGTTGTTCTTAGATGCAGGCACCTTGGAGCAGTCCCTCTGGTAAATGGTATTATTTTACTTCACCCTCCTTGCTCCATGGTTGCACACCAGGCACCTTTCCCAGACAGGCCTGTCTGAAGTGTATGTGGACAGAGAATAATTTTCTGTAGCAGCGTGGAAATTCATGAGACTTCTGGAAATACCTCGAGATCTATCGGGCTGTGATCCTTGCCAAAAGCACGCTGAAGGACAGGTAGGGAAAGACTGAATGCTCAGACTGGAGGGAAACAAGCTTCTTATGATACATCTATATGAGAATACGTTGTAAGGGAAAGCAAAGAGTCCGACTGTACCTAATGAGCAAATCCAGATCTGATACTCGTATCCCCCATGCACCAACCAACTCCTTCCGAGGATGAAGTGCACCTTTGTTACCATCACTCCTGCTCAGCCCTGGCCCCTGTCTCAGCCTGGTGGTGGGACCAGCATGCTGGCCCAGCATACTAATGCCCTGCCTTGGGTTGGCAGAGAAGGGCCGCACTGTGCTTGCTGTTGCAGCTGGGATGCGAGCACAATGAGCTTCCTGTCTGTAAGCTTGCTGACATTGGGACTGATTTTCCTTCAGACTAAACGGGTGGGAGAGGCTTCACACATGCAGCCTTTGGAAGGAGGGATAGAGGGAGCTTAGATATTGCTTTTACATGGAGAAAAAAATACCTCCCTTTTCCTCAGACACTTCAAAGCAGTACTGACGGATGGGAATACCGGGTGTGAGACTGCAGCACTGTGGAGCTCTGTCCTTCACCTCGATCACCTCACTGAGGACGTGGGAACTTTGGGCAGCTGTGGGAAGGAGAGGAAAAGCAGGCAGCTCAGGCTGTCTATGCAACACAGAAAAGGTGAGCTGACACCAGATGCAGGCAGGGTGCATTTCTTGCGCCCATTTAGCTATGGACTTGAAGGCAGGACTCAGCACCACAAGGGCTGCTCTGCTTGCCTCCTCTCTACAGGGAACATTACTCATGCTCCAGTGCTGCATGTTATCACCTGTAAAATGCAGTGGTCACACTCAGGAACGCAGAAGAAGCGAGCAGAAATGAGAACCTCACTATTTCTGCCTGTCAGCAGTAAGACTGGGAGAGAGGAGTTCACCATTCCTAGGGGAGCCAGTGATAGGCCACTGGTTTTCTGCTTTTTCTTGTTATTGCTTTTCCTTCACAGGAAGGAGAGTGCAGTCCTCTCCACTGCAGGAGGAACCTCCCATCCTCAGGTGACAGGCACACAGCCATCCTGCTTTAGACAAAGGTGTTACTTCACACAGGGTCACAGAGCACACCCACGCAAGGCACACTTGGCCATCACAGCAGAGCTTGCTGCAAGGTGAAGGAGCTCAACACAGCTCAAGGCAGGAGGAGGAAGAGCAGCAAATCTCTGTGCAAATGAGAAGGTGAGGTCATGTCCTGAATTTGGGCAAAGGCCCACCTGTGCTGCAGACTGTCTTTTCTCACAAAAGAAAGACACTTTCTGAACCACCACCAGCTTCAGGAGTATGGGTGGAAATAGCTAGTAGGCTGAATTCTTCATTCTTTGAGGGCGGGGAAGGAGGAGTCGCCACAAGTGTGGTGCTGGCTTTGTTCATCCACAGATTCACAGCACGTCCTCAGTTAGTACTTCACAAAATGTCTCTGAAGCTGCAGGTATATGCTGCGTGCACCAACTGGGAGAGAACTTCACGGCATGCGACGTGGCTTTCATTATCCTTACTGAAAGGACAACACAGCTGCTTCCTGTGTGTGACAAATGTGCTTCTTCCAGTCGGGGGTGGGGTGAAGAGAGGTGATCTGGAGATGCTGGCCAACTGTACGCACTGTGCAACATCTGGGCAAAGCCAAACAATCCAGCTGCCTTTGGTGAGGGAGAACGAAGGCTGTGCAGCTTGGGAGCAGCAGGAGGGGCAGCTCTGCCTTCTGCAGGGTGGTCGAGCCAAGGCCTCCATACAAGTTCTTCCTCTCACTCCCTAAGTGCCAGATACGTTTTCAGGACTGGAACAACTCAGGATACTTCCCTCCCTTGTGAGGGGATCAGCATGTCTATTTTTCCATGTACACATACCTACTTACAAAAGGGAGGTATTTAGAGGAAAGGCTGTGACGGAGCCTGGATTTAATTAACATGTCAGGGCAATGAATCAAGCCAAAAGAGAGAACTGCCAGAGAACACAAATCTTTCCTCCCACTCCCCTACAGCGGGAGGCAGCCGCAGCCAGACTCACCGGGGCAGCCCCAGCCACATCACCCAGGACGGCGACCACTCGCTGTGCTCAGTGGCCTCGCTGCGCTCCCGGCCATCACATGTCCTCATTTCCAGGGCCTTGAGCACCACTGAGGAGTTGGTGTTTTTCAGCAGGGCCACAGCCTCATTCCGGCTGACTCCTGTCAGGTCGATCCCATTCACATTCAAGAGGATGTCACCTGTGATGAAAAGGGATGGTTGAAAAGACCCCACAGATGTTGCTAAGCTGCAGCCCCACCGATAACAAGCAAAATCCAGAGCCAAGAGCTTGCTGTCTAATGAGACTGTTGATGGCACCACCTAACCCACTACCCATAAGTGCTGTGGTTGCCCTTGCAGAGGGACACCCCCCTCCAAGTCTGGGCTGCTCTTGCTGCACCCCATCTGCATCCCCCTTGCTGGCAGCCCCAGCATTGCTGAGTGAACGTCTCCTGTGGTCTGCCCCTAGGAGGCAAGCAGCAATCCGAAGGCTGCTCAAAACCTTGGAGGCTTATGGTACTGTTGTAACATCACGTATTCATTTGTTTCTAATTTTATCAAATTAACCAGGCTGAATTTTCCATGCTGGGTTTGTCTGCCTCATGATGAATCTATTTATTTATTTATTTAGGAAAATGCATCCCACTGAGAGGCAGTTATTTCCCAGCAGGAGAAGAGGGGAAAAGCTGCTGGTTTGCTCCTGTTGTTGTGTTGTCACTCATGTTGTGAGGAGAAGCTATAGTTCCTGCAAAAGGAGATCCCTGCACATGCTGGGGTGGGCTCCAGGGCTTGAAAAGGTCCATTCTCTCCCTGTTCTGACTGTCCTTCTGCTGTGAGGAGCAGGGCAATCCATTCTGTGTAGTCAGAATTTCCCTACAGCTTCTGGGCAGTGCGACCCAGGTGAAGCTGAGCAGACAGCACTCCCAGAACAGTGGGATCTTTCACCATTCCTCTGCCCTCTACCAGTTCCTGCAAAAAAGGCTGAAAAAATACTCCTCATCTTGCTCCAATGGCTTGTGCTCATGGAGGGGGAGAATCCATTAATGTCTCCTGCTGCATCAAGAGCCAAATGGAGGTAAAAAGCCAGCGTTTCCAGGCAAGATACTGAGCCACAAGGCATTAACATTGCTTCATATATGATGGGAATTCTGCTCTGTTATCTCTGTTAGAGCTCATAAATCATATCACAAACAAGCTCAAAAATGTACATTAAAAAAACCCCACAACAATCATGAATGTTGCGTAATGAAGATTTCAGCAGTTAGGAGATGGTGGTGCAGGCTCATTTTCCTGCACAAAATGACTGTTTCCTACCACAACATGCCTACATTTCCCTTCACAGAGATAGTTTCTGCTGTGAATTATTCCTTTCCTGGGGGCAGACTTGAGACCCTCTCATCTTCCACCTCCCAACAGAAGCCTCTGGGACAGCAGAAAGTGTCAGGGTGTGATGCTCTTGCACTATCCCTATTTTTCAAAGGAACTCTTTGAATTAAAGCAGGCTGTCAAGATCCCTGTCTTTTTACCTGTTTTTATCCTGCTGTCTCTGCTGATAACTCCTCCCGGTTCAACACTTATCACGTAGATAGGTAAATCCCATTCTCGGTTTGTTGCTCCTCCTGCCACCGTCATTCCCAGCGATTCCGTGTGATCTTTCCGGACAGCCACCACCTTCTCGTGACAGGTGACAGTGTGAAGAGTGCTCTGTGGTGGGGAAAACAGCAACAACAAACACGGTGGGCATGGAGACCCCCTGACAGCTTAAGCATTTTCTGCCAAAGCAAGTATTCACCAGGAAACACTTAGGGAGTACCAAAGAACTTGACAGCTGCCTGTCACACATGGCCTTAGGCTCTGTGAAGTCAGAGGTACAGCCAAAATAACCCACACCTTAAAGTCAGACACCGCTCCCACTGGACTCAGAAGGGTTTTAGCCATGAAACGAGGAGGAGCAGGTCTTTGAAGTGTAAAAAAAGAAGAAGAAAGAAAAGTTCTTGATGCTAAGGTCAGCTAGGACCACCAGTGTTCCTCACTTCCATAACAATCAGGCTATGACGAGCCCTGCCCCTCTTGCAGAAATTCTCTTGGAGCTAGAATAGCTGCTAAATGTATTTCACATGTAACCCCCGCTCCCTTCTCATTCACAAGCGTGACCTCACATTCATAATATGCAAAAATAATCTATAAATCTCATTTAAAGCCACATTAATCTCCTCCAATCAATTTCATATCCCGCGAAGACATCCCACCTCAATTCCTGGGCCAGCAGAGCAGAAAGAGGAACAGGCAAGCCATCACCAAGGTGGAGGAAGGGAGACAGCAGCAACAGCGTTATATAGGAATAGGGAGGAAAAAGGAACAGCCTGGGTGGGAATCCTATGGTGCAGGGACAGCCTGGAGTGCTTGTTTATACACAGTGCCGGAATGGCTTCATCTTTAGGGAAGCTGCAGACCCTCAGGAACAAAGAGGCAAAGAATTTGGTGAAAAAGATCTCTTCGTCACTGCAACTGACAGCAAACTGAGCCAGCTGTTTGGACACACCATCTCTGTGTGCAGGGCACGGGCACAGTGTCAGTCATTGGGTTTATGGCTTGCTACTGAACCTAACCATTTCTGAGGCCCTTTTTCCCCCCTTGAGAAGGAATGGCTGTCCATCAAGAAACAGGCGCTTTCTGAAGTGAGTCGTAGAAGGGCACTACTAATTTTCACAACAACAAAATTTGTAATTTTGTAACAAAACATGCAGTTATGATTACTGTTGAATGCTAAGCATTCGGGGCAATCCTGTTACTCTTGCCATGTCCACCACCTCCCAGACACCACAAATGCTAGCTGATAAGCCAGACAGGGCTCTATTTTTGAGGAGTCAGTGCTTTCTAAGCAGTGCTGGCAAACAGATTGTCCTGCTACATTTCAGCGAAGAATCATAAAAGCAGTGGTAGTTGTATACTCAAGCACGTAGGATCAGTTTTCCTTTGAAGCTGCTCTTCCACGTGTCCTTCTCCATGGCTGCAGATAGGGAGGAATTAGGGTGGCTTGGTTGAGACAAAGGCGGTGATGAAAGTGAAGCAAAGCCTTTTTTAGTAAACACGCATAGAGCTTTCCTGGAAGGACCACTGATAATGAGTAAACCAGTTGAAAGGCAATGTTTATCAGTGACTGCATTTCAATGCATTCTCTTCCAAACAATTGTCCTCCTCTGTCATTTTGAAGTGACCTCAGGGGTCAGAAGAAAAATATAACAGTTCATTTTCTCCTTTTTAAAAAATATTTGGGGGTATGTTTACTGTAAAATAAATATTTGCAGCAGATTATCACAACATCAAAGCCATGATGCATGTCTTGCAGGCAAAGTACATAGCTGTGTCTGGAAGATGCACTTTACCTGAAGGCTAACCTGCTTGTAAGGTCACAGAACATCCCCTGCTCAAGCAATGGAGTGCTTTAAGTACCGGACACTTAGTGAGAGAGGAGCAAGAGAACCATTCCAATTTAAAACAAGTGTTATTTAATTAATGGCAAAGCTCCCACTGACTTCAAAGAAATCAAATCTGGCCTATTTCTGCATTACAGCCCTGCTCAGCAGCCTCCACTGAACAAGAAAGTGTTCCTGACATCTTCTCTTTTCTGAATCCAGGCAGAAGCCACAACCGTTCGGGCTGGACATCCCCTCACCCTGCAGACCAGGAAGCAGCTTACAAGGACCCAAGTCTCCCAGCACACCATACACGGCCCATCACTGCCACTGCAGAAGGAGGTGGCCATTACACATTGTGCTCCATGTTCTGATGGACGATCACCATCGGCACCGGCCTGAAAGAGAGCTGTCTTCTCACTCTTTCCAGATGGATACAAGTTGATGGGAGGGCAACAGCTTGTCCCAAAGTGATGCCTCAGCCCTGGTATGAACCAGGTGGCTGCTGGAAGCTGGAGCTCAATCTTGGCACCAAATGCAGCCAAGGCTCGTGAGCAGCTTGCAACCAATGTTTATGAACATGAGAGCAACTTCCCTCACAGATAGCGTGCCCAACCTGCTAATACCACCTGCTAAGGTAATGTCAGGGGAAAAAATAAACAGCTAAAATTCATCAAAATCCAGCTAAGTTAGCAATCCCTCTATCAATAATGCATAACAAATCAATCCCACTGATGGCAGCGGGTAGCAGATCCACCAAACCACACACACGTAGCAAACTCCCGTGACAGTAAATTGCAGCCAATATGCACTACACTGCCTTGTGTGTGAGCAGGAGCACACACTGCACTTGGACACTGTGCACACCCTAGGCCTGCAAGCATTATGCCTGCACTAATGTCTATTTAAAAAAATAACCTTTTAAGCCTGCCAAAGCTTAGAGTTTAAAGATCTTGAATTGCAAATGACGCTCAGTTGAACCTTCAGCAAAAAAGCAGGAGAAATTCAAACTGACATGCTTGTACTCTTAAAAAAGGGCAAATAACACTCCAGTAGTGATTGTATAATCCCAAAAGCCTGCAGTGTGTGGAGATAATCGTGTCCACTGGCTGTACTAATCTACAGATCTATTGCCAGAGCATCTTCTCTGAAGATAGGCTCTCCACTGCCAGCACAGAGATGAAGAGAGGTGGGAACAGCTCAAAGTTTTGTTTCCCGGCTCTGATCTTCCCTGGACAGTGCCCCAGCAGTGGCATTGGGCAAAACCCCACAGCAGCATGCCCACTCATGTTCTAGTGTAGCACACATCTCTTGGTGGTAAACTGGAAATCCTCCCCAAGCTATGGCCTATTCAACAAAAGATTATTCGTTAGCATTGGAGAGACAGCTGCAAGGTCAACACTCACCTGCCAAGATCATAGATCCCCCAAATAACATTGAATTTACCATTTTTTTTCCCCAATACCTCTTGGTAGAGGAAGAGAAAATGGGGATCTAGAGCAGTGTATGAAAAATAAGCAGTGTAGCCCCATGTGGTACCAATTAATCAGATCTCCATGGTAGAGCTAGCAGGTGCTCCGAGCATCACTAGAAATCATATAGCAGCAACATGAGATAATTGCTGTCCTACACATATCTCCCTAAGGAAAGCATTACTTCATTAGTAAGTAATGTTTTGCAGATGGATGACTAGTTGGGCACTGCTGCTACTGGCTAGTAGCTACCAGGCATCGACTGCTCCATGATTTAACTCCTGTTGATCCTTACCAAGAGCTGGGACTGAGACTTTGCAGAAAATGAAACTGACAGTAAAGATAAACTGCTATATTTTTTACTCATTACAAACACTGAATAAATGTAGTTTTAAAAAAGGAAAAAAGGAAACCTGCAAAGACTGTGTATCATTAAGCACCTGTGAAACTCGAGCTAGGCTTGTCTCCTGGCTGACAGCTGTGCACCCAATCTGGCAGCTGGTTCGGTCCAAAGGTCTCCTCAGGGGCACTTCTGGCTGCCCATCAGGCAGGATGGATTTAACCAGCCCTGCTGTTCACCTTCCTGATGCCCTCCAATTGCAGGGGGCAGAGGACCAGCACATGAGGCTTTGCATAGGGGTGACACTCAGAGTAATTGATGTAAATTAAACAGGAGTGTGATTTAAATTTAGTGAAATAAAGAAATTGATTCCTGCAAGAATTTCTTGCATACAGTAGAAGTTTGTTTAATCTACTGCAGTTTCCCACAGTTTTAAACAAAAGCCACTTTCACTCATCAGGAGCATCCCCATGCAACGGTTTGAGTGGCAGTAATCCTACTTAAAATTATGACTGTAGATGATTCAGAGTCACTTTTCTGAATGCAGGTGAGTCCTTAAAACATAGAAGGGAGCACCTAAGCCCCTCTGACACAGGCTGCCATTTTCTAGACAGACACCGTACTCCTTTGTCCCTGTCCTCCTCAGCCCAAAAACAAGACCTGGATACCCAGGTACTTGCAGGGGAGGGCACTCTCAGTGTTCCTGCTGTAAAGATGACAGTCCCTGGTCATACAGCAGTGGCACAGTCAAGCACAAGCTTCCAAAACCAGCACATTTGGTGTTGAAAGCCAGCAGAAAATTGGTACAATTGTCATGGCCAGCGAGGATCTCCCAACTCTTGAGCTGGGTCAGAGCACTGGTAGCTTAAGAAATATTCAACAGGTTAATAAGTACTGTAACTTCCAAGAAGCTTATAGGAATCTCTTAGATCCATCTATGAAAGCTGTTTCCTGCAGACATTGCTTCAGATGAAGAAACAACATATAAACCTCTCACTGTCATTGGAGCATGTTTCCCTCTGCGGCTCAGGCCCCTGCACAGGTCCAGCTCTGAGCCCATCACGGTGCTGCCCCACCATCCCGCTTTGTCTTCTCTACCCCTTCTCACTCCAAACCAAGCGAAGGAAGAAACACTTCCTGGAGCACAGATAACGAGGAGCTCAGCTTCATGTTTCAATCAAAGAATAAGGCATGCCACTACTAGTGACAGGATCCAGAAAGGCTACTCCAAGACCCCCCCCAGATGCCAGCCACCGCAAGACCCCCTTTCGCAAGGACAGCAGAGCAGACATGGCCTCACCTTACTGGTGTTGATCCTCTCAGCGGGACAGGGCTGGGGGCTGCTGCTGTAACTCCAGCCCGTCTCCTGCAAGATGTCAGGGGGCTGCTGCCTGGTCTGCCGAGACACCACGAAGTGGACGTGCCTCTCGCTGGCCTGCAGGGGAGGCACAGGGTGAATCCCAACACTCTGCTGCAATGACCCAGAACAAGCTGAACGGGGAGGGGTCACCAAATATAGATCCCATTTAAGCTTGGTTTGGATTTCCCTCTATAGCGGTTGCATTGGCATGAAGTAGTATCAGTTGAGGTCACACAAGTTTACTGCCAACTACTTAAAACTCGAAAATTTGGTGTTAATGCTGGAAAAAAAAAATCTTTCTGTCTGCCCTAAATCTGGCTGCAAGTAACAATCTGACCCATAGTAATGGAATCACTAAGCACTTCTTGTGTCCCTCTGCATGCACCAGGGCAGACCAGCAATGTAACTGCTGCAGAAGAGACATCTCACAGTTAGTGCTGTAAGGAGGAGCTCCAGCTTAGGGTGGGGAGGGTAGAGAATAAACGATGCAACAGAATTCACCTGTATGCAACAAGCACGGCAGATGTAAGGCAGCTTGAAGAAAGGGATGCATCACCATTTTGAGAGGTAAAACGTTAGCATGCCACAACACAGAAAAAGAGAATAAGAAGGCACAAGCAAGTGCATAGAGTAACAGCATTTGGGCTGGGAAAGCAGCTGAAACTCTCACTTTAGGAACAGGAGCTACAAAAGCAACCTGAAATAAACTCAGAATGCTTCTGCACAACAGTTGTGGAACCTGCAGAGCCTCATTGTTTTAAGGTGCTCCATGTACACCTGGTATTGGCTTTACTGATTTTGTGTACAGGTGATTCTTTTCTGTTATTGACCCAGCTGAAGGGAAGTGTAGAAATAGCCCAAAAGCTACAGGAGCATACCCAGAAAATAAAAAATCTGTCCTCCCTCCAGACTAGAGATCTGTTGTAGCATGTAGGAGCAGCTCTTAAGAGCTAGTCCTCAGAGAGACTCATGTCTGCTTGTGAGTGGGTCATTATCAAGGATCTAATTTGGAAACTCCATCAAGCATCTCTGGAGCTCCTGGGGTGACACACCTTCAGTGCTTGCTATCTCCTGCGCTCTGGGGAGGAGCTCTAAGGAAAGCTGCCACTGAAAAAGCAGCTGAAGACCAAATCCAGATCCAGTTGCACTACTGAAATCAAAGCTGTCATGGACAATTAAGAGAAGCTAGAGGAGTCTCCTGAGACTTTCATTTTTATAGTTCAGTTTGCCTTTCCTGTGGCTGGATTTGATAGTAATAACTGAAAAGTAAAAATGCTTTTGAAAAATATCACCAATTTAAAACAACTTATCTCTACCAAACCGCCAAATGCAAGCCTGAAATTTGCATGTCTAGCCCATGCTATTTGTAAGGAAGGTGCTATCTCAGTACATTTCTTTGCTACCTTACCTGCACTTTGGGGAATGCTAGGTTTCAAACAAGCAAATAAAATCTCCACAGCTTCATAATATATCATTTGGTACACACCTATATATGTTAAAATAACTTTCTAGGTATTTTTACTAGGTTTATTACTACCAAACAGTTTTACCAGTACTCTTGGGTACTCACCTGGCACCCAGAAGTAGGCTGCTGTACCTTGGGAGAAAGGAACCCATGGTCTCCAGTTTGTAGGATGCTTAAAATGTAGCTGAACAATACACTACTAAATCTCCTAAGGCCATATGACCCCACAAAAATAATTTTCCTTAAAACAAACAACTTCAGTTTACACAATTTCTGTTTAAAGCTCATCTGCTGCCACATGGTTAGTCTCAAAGTTGGTTATTTAGAGGAAGGTTGTAAACGTGACTAATTCTCTGAGGACCGACTAACAAAAGTTCATCAAGAGTATTGCAATGTCACATTTGTCTCCAGGTCAGTCAAGTTGAGTAATTACTCAGAAGTCCAGAGTGTTTTAAAAAGTTATCCAAACAAGACGACTCGCTTTTGTATTTACATACTTTCACATACAAACCCACTACCGTTTCTACTGATCAGAATATTAATTGCTGCTTCGTTTTGATCTCTCCCTCCCTCCTTCCCTTTTACTGCTTGTTTTTCCCGGCTCCTTCTCCGCTCTTCACGCTGAAGCAAGAATTAAAGAAATAAGATTTGCTTTGAGCCTGAATACAAGTAACAGTGGAAACAATCTACTAGAATTAAAGTGTATGCTATGGCCAAAGCAAATCAAGCACAGATCGGGGAATGCTCTGCAAAGCTTTGGCTTGTAAATCTCTGATGGTCGCTTCTGTGCCAGGCTGATTCTGCTGCTGCTTTTGGCAGATATTTCCCCGGGATAGGGAAAGCAGCCTGAAACACCTCCAGTTACCTGTGCTGTGACACCTGGTGCTGCTGGAGGTGCGATGTTCAAAAACAACAGCAACCTAAGGGGTTGCCTGCAGCGAGGGGCTGCAGAGAAATACCTCTGCACAAAGGCGGCTGCATCCAAGCAGGCAGTGAGGCAGGGACACAGGGACAGCTTTCCAGCAGTCACTTGGAAACAAGGCAGCCGTGCAGCCTGGCCTAACTGAGCAGATAGGGCTGATGTCCTCACACAAACTGCTCACTCTTCTGGCACCTTGATCATTTTCATGTCACACCCACGTGAAACAGATGTGGGACATCACGTTATTTAGATTTAAAAGTGCCACATCTGAGACAAGATTGTGACTAAAGATGAGGTGGCAAATGCGGAGCAGCAAGATCCC
The DNA here is from genome assembly GCF_002078875.1 of Numida meleagris. NCBI lineage: Eukaryota > Metazoa > Chordata > Aves > Galliformes > Numididae > Numida > Numida meleagris. Next base: position 71,721,490 of record NC_034412.1, on the reverse strand, counting down.
AAGTGTTACGATGTGTGCACATTCCTCATTAGCACATACGTGTTTTCTTCATTTCAATTCTTGTGACTGAGCTTCTAAACAGGCTGACACCTGATCTCCTGATTAACAACTGCTTTGCATATGCTGGCGTATAATTGCTACAGGCCTGAAGAATCAGATTTTTTTCAATTATTTGTTATTTAGCAGTCAAAACCAATCAGACTCTGCAGAAACCTGAAGTTCTCCCAGCTGTGCTTGGCATAATAAACCACCATCACTTTTTGTCATATCAGTGAATGTTCATTCTGCTTGTAAAGGAGCCAACTATGTATTAGAAGCTTGTAGCACTGTTAATTTGAAGACATTAATGTGCAGAGTGATGCGCTCTGAGATCTTAACAGACAGGGTACTGCCGAGAAATAGGAGGATGAGGTAAAACATGCCGTGTAAGAAGCAAATGCAAAACATTTGTGGCCTCAGTATAATGGTTTTTCTCTGGCATAGCATGGAAACAGGAAAGGCAAATGATAATTGATGAAAAAACAAGGCAAAAAAGACAAAGGATCCAGGAATTTTGTATTAGACAAATGCGATTCATAGAGCTCACATCAGCGCAATCCTGGCTGTTTGGAAACCTGAGTCTCCGCTTTGATGGGCATGTTGTTTAAATTCCCAGAGACTGGTATGCATTTCAAGCATTATTATAAATAACATCCACTCATTGGAAGCCAATAAGAACTTTGGTAGTGTTTTCAAACACTTGTGTGTGAATGGTCTCATTAAGTCATTTTTTCCATTTCATCTCTAGACAACATGTGTTTTTTGCTTACGAAGCACTGTTGCCTTGTTTTGTAGCCATGAAGAACTGTTCCAAGAATACCAATTTTTAGAAAGGTTTTCATTCCCGTCTTTGTTCCCCTTGGAGAATTTAACATCCCCCAACTGCTGCCTTCTGCTCCCAGTTAGTGATCTACATAACGCAATCCAGAAAGATGCTGGACCAGAATTTCAACAACTGGTGTTATGCAAAAGGATGCGGTTTTGCTGCCTGGGCAGGATATGCCTGCTCGTCTGTGGATAAGTGGGAGGCCCTGCTCTCAGCATGAAGACAAGCTAATGGCTTTATCTTTACCTATGCCATGAACTTTTCAATGAAAGTTGGTCACAGCCATCTGTGAACCTATGTTAAAGGGGGAATACTTGCCACAAAATACATTGCATTTAAAGATTCTTTCAGCCAGACTTGTGTTACCCTGATTATACCCATCTGAAATGCGGAGCATCCAGCCTGATTCAACATTTTCTTATTCAGGTACATGAAATTCTTCAACATGAGAACATTGTGCATCACTTTAAATGAAATGTAAAGTTGCACAAGTACAATGACTACTATAAATAAGAAATAAAAGCAACAAAAGATCTTTGGCTTCACTTTTTATGTTGATGTTTTCTAAAAAGGTAGGCTGTAAAGGAATAAACTCAGTGAAAATGTTTCTGGAGGGGAAATTAGGCAGAAGCTCACTGATTCTGTAGCTGAGAAAGACAGTGATAGTTTTGTTGTAAGGCCGTTAAGTGCATCAGAGAGGCACCCCTTTAGTTCTCCATAAGAGTCTAAATTGAGATTTATAAAAACTACAGAACAAGATCCTTTTTTTTTCTTCTCCAAAATATCTGAATTTATGCTGGGTTTAGGAAAGAAATACCCACAAGGTATATGGAATACCTTCAGTTGTAAGATATGTCTGCAGGAAGTCACTGATGCTGGGATGCACATCCCAAAACATGCCATTGGTTGCCTTAGACTTCTCCAGTTTGTTCCCATCTCCCCTGGAGGGAGTCAGGACCCTGCTGGACTCTGTGATACTGGGGTACAAGCTGGTTTACAATTTAGCAGATACAGAGTATATCATAGAGTCATAGATTCATATAATCACAGAGTGGTTTGAGTTGGAAGGGACCTTAATACCATGCCCAAAGCCACAGCAACAGACCTGGATCAGCTGGGCTGCACTCTCCGGGCTGCCGTACCGATGGTCATGACCATTGATGGCCAGGACCCGGTCGTTCTCCTGCAGCTGGCCATCACGGGCGGCCACTCCTCCATCCAGCAGGTTGAAGATGAACACACCGGGTTCGTCGGCCCTGCGGACCAGCTTTATCCCTAGCTGCTCACTGGGGCTGCTTTTGTTCAAAATGACGTGGAAACTGTTGTCCCGGCTGCAGTGAGCGTCAAGGCTGAGCCCGCTGCTTCGGCACCGGTACCGCTGCTCCCTGAGCACCGTGAGCCTCAGCACGTGGCAGGGCTGCTTCAGGATGGACAGGGCATAGTGGTGAGGCACGTTTTTGATGTCAATGCCATTCACCTGGAAGAGAGAGCTGTAAATCAGTGGCAGAAAAGCAATCTAAAATCTGAATTGGCATGGAGATGGCTGCTCTATTTACACAGATGTCTTCACATGAGGTGGTGTGGGCTGCTCCCAACAGTGCAGTACAGCAGGCCAAGTCTGTGCACAGAAGAGTCCTTTTCCTGAGGAAAGGACGCACTGTACAGACACTTTCTGCTTTTTTTTCTCCCATTCTCTCAGCTCGGATAGTCTCCAGACACAACTGTTATTTTTCAACTTTATTATTTCTCTCCCCCAAGCTCCAATATCCTTTCATATATCTTGGTTTTATTCCACTAGCTTCTGATTTCAGATCACCTTGCCAGCCCTTCCTTCCACTCCCACCGCTTTCTCTTCATTATCTCCCAGCTGTTTTAGTAACAGAAAAAAATTGTGCCCCTCTAATTAAAATGGAGAAAAGAGCCTCAAGCAGAAGGTCAAAAGTGCTGGGTATTTAGCAGGGAGCCATGCTTACACACCACACTGGAGTATCAGGCTTCTTGTGTTTTGTTTTCCAGGTAGGATTTACCAGAAATTTGACTTTCTTCCAAGTACTGAAACATTAATGTAATGTAGCACCCTATCAGAGCTCCAAGTCAATGGGGCAGCTGAGAGAGCTGTTCTCATTCGTTGCTGGAGCAAGTGCTCACAAGATACATGATTTTTAACCATCTGGCCTAATTCTTGTTCATCTGTTACACATTTCTATAGAAGCAGAAGTAGCAGCCAATGGCTAACACCTGAATGCTGTTCATTTGTTCCTAGAGATTTCATCCGTGGCTGTTGATGGGGCAGCTCTCACAGATCAGAGCAGGCAATGTCTCATGTCATACGGTGCTGATGCAGATGGGACACACGCTGACCAGACCCCTGTCACCTCCTCTGGTGTAAGTGGGATTTAAGGCAATGGAAACTGCACTAAGTGAGATTTAAATCCACAGCTCAGTAGGAAAAAAAAAAAAAAAACAAAAACACAAAACAGGTCAAAAAAGCCTTGCCCCTGCTTTCAGAAGAAAACTTTTGCTCTGCTGGGTCAGACATGCCAACATCATGCTGCATTGCATTTTGGATCTACCATGCTTGGCTAGAAAGCAGAGAAGCCTGATAACCAAGTGGGAAACACAAACAAATGTGAGTTACGAAAACAACTGAGATGAATGAAATCATCACAGTATGCAGAGGAACCGGACTTCTTCTTGCATATATTTTTTTTTATCTTGTACTCCCACAGCACTGTACCTTTAGTATCATGTCTCCAGGCAGCAATCTTCCATCTCTGGCAATTACTCCGTCTCGATAAATATGCTGTATAATAATGTGAACCAAAGGAGTCTCGCTGCCTCCCACAATCCTAATGGCCAGGTTCTCATGGGGATCAGTCCGGTTGATCTTAATGCAGGTGATTTCACCATCCGGAATCAGGTGATACAATCTGGGAAAACCTGGAAATGCACATCGTAAGGTATTTATATGACATCTTGGCTTTGCTTCATTAAAACATGCGCCACACAACTTCAAGTACCTTACGTTTTATGCATAGGTTTTATGCATTGATATGATATATACTATGTGTGGAGGAAAGGAAATGTATGTTTGCTTTAGTGAACTTGAAGGGATTGTTTTAAATGAATACATTCAAACTTCCTTTCTATTTTTTTCCCCTCAAAACAGAGCCTCAAACACTCGATACAATCCAGACAGATGAAATGAGCTTAAGAAAAAATATAGTTACATGTGCTAATATTTTAAGGGAACAAGATAGGTTTTCAGCCTCCAGAGACCCCTCTGAATCAGGTCACAGCCCCCTACTGGCTGTAGAGAATACGGGCATAGACAAGTCAACAAACTCTGGTGGTCCGTGCTGCTGTGGGCTGCTGACTTTCCTCACTGCTAGCATCCCAGACTTGGCTTGTAACAGCCATGGAAGCATTTTTTTTTTTACCTTCAGCTAACGGAAGGGCAAGATTTCTGGGGCAATTCAAAGCAAACAGTAGTTTCCCTTCCAGATTACTGTCTTTACATCATCCTTGAACTCTAGGAAGCAGGAATATCCGGCTGTATGAAAACCAGGGTACATTCAGGAAGGGGAGGTTCGCAGGTGATCTGATAGATCTCTGAATAGGTACATATACACAAGCAAACGTACTGCTGCTGGCTAGCCAAGTCTATCAGACCTAACACAGACTTATCCTAAAACTCATTAAGAAATACGAGTTCAAATGAACACACATCTGCTGCCATTGATGCAGGAGGTGACATTTCCACATTACTGCCCATAGCCTTAAATAAACCCACACGAATCTCACTGTGACTGGGTGGTATTTTCACAGGTCTGTCCTGTGCTTAACCCAGACACCTCAACACTCTGCTGAAATGGACTCTTCATGTACAAAGGATGAGCAACTCTGCTTTCAGAAGCAGCCAGCTCACCTGGAAGGATCCATTCTCCCAGGATTTTTCACATTTTATGAAACTGTGGGGTAGAAGGGAGTGATGCTGACAGCTCAGCTGCAAGGGAAGATCTCTGCTGGCATTGGCAGCCTGGGTGTGAGGAAGAAGGACTAACCGTGTGCTGGGATGCTGTTATTTATTTATAATGTGCTGGAGGAGTGTGTCCCCTTCCAAATCCTACTTTCAGTTGATGTGTTTGCCTGCACAACATGTCTTTGGCAATTAGAAATTTTAATTCACATTTAACAATCAGTAAAGTTCAAGTGAAAGCACTACTGAGTGGTCTAGTACAGGCACGTCAGTCTTTAAGTGTCTTATGCCCCCCATACATGACAGAAAGCTTTTGAATTTCTGGTATAAGAGTCCACATCTATATGAAAACCTGTAAGTAGAAAAATAAAGTGCTAACATTTTTTCAGTAGTCTATTTTAGTACAGTGATTGCAACTGAATGGCAGAAAAACTGTTAAATGAAAATTAATAGAGCAGTATCAGAGATAGAATAAGTATTTCCTATTACAGAATTATCAGACAACAAACCAGAAAGGCACCAAAAGTTCCTGGGAGAGATCAAGGGGAAAGAAAGAGTAGGAAAATAAAACCATTAGAAAATACCACGTTGAAGCCCTTACCACTTCTTGATCATACGCTCTTCGGGATGGGAAGCTGTCTTCCTCCACGTCTGTAAAAAGCACCTACCAGATGCACAGACTTCGACTTCGTGGTTTTATACAGAGTTGACAGGCAATGAAAATCTATCTAGATAATTACACAGCCAGACTCAACCTAATATCCAAGGATCACTTAATCACACTCTTGTAGTAGTTTCTGCAGCTGTACTGATCTGCTTCAGCGTTGCACACAACTTTGAGTCTCAGGACAAGAAAGTGTGTTGTTCCCCCATACTCCTATACTTTCTGAACATTATTCGCCCAGTTTGGAGCCTGTTTGATTCTTCCTAGCCTGAAAGTGGACTCATATCATATAAAGGCAAGCCTCTATCCCAAATACCTAACTTCCTATGTAGTGCATGAGGACCCAAAGTTGCTGTTAAGCTCCGTCCACTGCTATGTAAGACTACAAAGCCAACTAAGTGATAGCTCAGTGAGGTGCTTAATGTCAGATGACACAAGTACTCCTCAAAAATCACTGAAGGTCTTGTCTGCACATCAGAATAAGCATGTGCATTTTGTAGTCTCAGTGCAGCTCTAAGGGTTTACAGAAGTAACATACAGATAATAATCTAGATCCCCAAGTATTCTTATCTGCATAGAAATGGAAGAAAAAAATATTTCTATATATTTTGCAAGCTATCAAAACAGTTCTGTAGCAGAACTGCTTCCGTTTCCCTTTGCATGATGATTCATCTTGGGTTGTAACAAACAGAACTTTTTGGCTTAGACACTCATCCTACTATACTTCAATCATTTTTTTTCTAAAGGAATTAGCTATTTCTTGACCACAGAGAGCAGACTGAACAAGCTGCTGATACTCTCATGTTGTATCAGTCTCTAACTATCCCAGAACAAAACCAGAGCAATGTGGCAGTGAACAAGGCCCATCATGTACGTAAGATATAAACTTACATAAGTTCTTTTGCTTCTTGAGCAATGCTGTAACAGGTTTAGTAAGTCTTGCAGTGGCAGTTACCTGATTTTCAATATGACTTTATGCAGATCTTTTGAAAGAATTTCTAATAACTAATTTCCTTCTGAAGTGTGCAGTCAATGACAAAACAAATCCTCCCACAGCATTTTTCTTGCCAGTGTGCAAGTCACCGGGCTCCTCTTTTCATTGGATATACTGCTTCATCTCCCAGGTTTGATTCATGTTCTTTATTGAATATAATTAATAAATTGTACCTTTTTCTTCTCAGGTGAGTCAAACATCAAAATAACTGGATGACCACTTAATTTCTGCTATCTTCACTAAAGATTTGCCTCTTATTTTCAACTCAGACATACACATCGATGTTCACATTATCAACAGTTTAGATTGTCACGAGCAAAAGACAACTATTATAAAAACGATGTTTGAAAAACTAAATGTATAAAATACACACATACATATATTTTTGAATAATAAAATTTGAGATAGCTTTTTCATCAAACAGACTGCATATATTGCTTGGAGGCTCATTGAAACCTACCTTGCCTGTTTTAAGAAAATGCCGCACCTGGAAACAACATCTTTGACCTGAAATTTTGTAACGTTTGCACTACACCCAGAAGAAGTGGGCCCTGCTCCACCACCTGGTTACCCACAGTGAATGGGACCTCAGCAGGTCTCACCAAATATAAGGGGTCTGGCTGGGCTAAGAGCTTACACCACTCACATGTATGCATCCTACTATGGGGCTGGAGCATCAGTTTGCTCAGACCCCATTTTCCAACCCTTTCCAGCTCTTAATTAAAGTTCTCAGTTCCCTTTGACCAGGTTTTCCAGAGCAGGAAAACCCTGGAGTATTGCATACCTTTCTTTACCATTTTATATTTCCAGTCCTTAAATATTGAAGCGCTGCTGAATCTAGAAAGAAGTAAATTTTCTGTCTTGTTTTTGGTGACTCTTGCAGGTCTTTCCACCGAGTGTTGCGTTTTTGTTGCTGGGATTGGTATGGAGAATTCTGAATCTGTCAATAAAAATGTCATCTGCATTCAGAAATATTGTCCGTGCTTTTCCCTCAAGTAATACTTTCCTTATATTAGAGTGAAATTTTATCTATCTTTCCATCAGAGTAACAAAAAACATAGGAGAGGCCAGCTTTACCCATTAAATTCTGCTTGTCTGATACAACACAGGACACCACGCAATTATTAGTACATCAGCTGTGAGACCGTAATAGGCACTTTTAAGTACGCTTAATATTTTAGCCCCACAGTTTACAGTACTCAGTGTAAGTGTTCCTCCAGGTCTTGAGTTTCAGCTGATTTCTGCATGTACTGTGCTCCTTCTGGAAGTGTCATCAGAACAACAGCTGCCTCCATCCCCACAGCTCTGCTCAGTGTGTCTGCTATGACTTTTGGCTCCAGAACAATCCAAGGTCACTGTGAGCACAATTTCTGTCTCAGGTTGCCAGTCCTTGCCCAGACCAGAAGGTCTAACTGATGAGAAGTACTGGCTAGGGTCCCCAGAGCTTTGTGTGCCTACAGCTCACCTCCATGAATCCATCTATCTGCAAGGATAGTAAGGTTCAGATACTCAGTCATCACAATTTAAATGAAAATTGTGTAAACTATTCTTGGAAAATATGCGTGTCTGTGAACGTCACTTGAATCACTGTGGGGCTTTGTTCTGCAACTCTTCCTTTCCAAGAAATTTCCAGTTAGCATTTCATTCTCCCAATGGCTTGCCATCATTCTGAAAACAGCAACGTTATTAATTCTGTTAATTCTCCAGGGATGCTGGTCCAATGCAGGGGGCAGGTAGAAGGCATCATTTTTTCTGGATATTCCTCTTACTGAAAGAACTAAAATGAAATTGTCATAGGGTTATCTCAAGAATTGTGGCTGTTTTACCTACAGCAGGTGAAGTTTATCAGTTTACCTATCTGCCGTGGAGGAAACACTACAGAGCCAATCTCATCCACTTGAAAATTGTCCAGCTCACCATCCTGGGAGCAGAGTGCTTTCAACCAGTTGTGTAATATTTCTAGCAGCCATTTTAGGAAACTGAAACTGCAACTGAATCAAACTTGGGAAAACAGGAACAGTGCTAATGTAGCCTTCCAAGGGCAGAAGTTGAGCTGCTGCTGTCTTGTCCTGGGGCTGGGAAAGTCACTTTGTTTTCTTCACTTAAGAAGTCTTATTGCCATGGAATAGTTGAAGAAGACCTGGCTCTGGCACCTAGAGCCTTCTGCATTTTACTTACCTCCTTTTTCTTCATGTGCCTTTCCAAAACATCAAAGTATTTGTAATATCTATCTTACACATGCATATGCATATATATGTAGATATACACACACAGAAAACACAGCTGGGCTCCAACCGAACAGCAGGAGGGAGGTACACAACAGCAGTCTGCTCTGTGAGCCTGCCAGTGCTGCCTTGGTCTTGCCTGCTGCAAAGCAATAACAGATGTAGCACTGCACCAGCCCTGGGACTAAGAAGAATTAGGCTGACTTTGAAAGGCATTTGACATCCTCAAGCAATCATAAATTTAATTTATTTTACAATGGCTTGACTGCAAAATGGAACTGATGACTGGTTTTGAAAACCAGAGGTATGGCTCCCTTTCACTTTATAGATGTTTTTGCAATTGCATTCTCAAATTCTTTCCTCCTGAAGAGTTAGCTGGTTTACAACTTGTATTCGTAGATCAGCCTGAGTAAAGAGTGTATATATATAATCTTTCTTGGAAGTGAATTTAAAGTGTGATGCCACACTAAGAGTATAGTGATACAAATAAGCATGGCAAAACCAGAGCAGTCTTTGCTCGGAGATATTTTATCATTTAACTAGATTGTCAAGGTCATTTACACTACTAGATCCAGTCAGAAGATATCACATCTTAAATGCATCACTGCCGGAAGGGTGTCCCTGTCACTGTCCCTCACTTCTCAGAATGAAACAATCTTTTTTAAGCTTCCCTAGCTTCTATTTCAGCCCTGGGAAGCCATGTGCAACTCTAAGTGCCATCAGTGATATTATTCTCCAGTTACTTACAAACCATCAAGTTATTAAAAAAGAGAAAATCTTAAGCCCTTCTCCACCTAAACATTTTCTTTTTCACTGTTTACACTTCTCATGCACTTTTAACATGTTCTTTGGTTCAGACAGTGAACACTTTTCTACTGAAAACATCTCCATAGACAGAGGTACAAAGGAAGCCTGGATCACTTAAATCCAAAATGTGTGTATACAACATTAGGTTAGACGAATCAAACCACAGGCTACAAATGGAAATCATGAAGTCATCTTCACAGCAAAGGACTCATACCAACTGCAGGTGTAAGACAGCACTAGACAGTAACTATTCTCCTGCTGTAATTGCATTAGAAACACAGTATAGATATCATGTTTTTCAGTGTCCCGGGGTAGCAAAGGAGTATTCCAAACCCAGTGCTACATTCACCTTTCAGGTTAAGTGCAATTATGGTCATTTGGATGCTGTCCCTCCCCCATCAGGAATGACTTTTGTCTTGCATCCCTGCAGGAATACTGCAGTTGAGCAGAGGCCCGGTGGCTGTGCACATGCTACAGAGGGCAAAAAATTGACGTGGCAGCAGAAATCCATGGCTGCTGCTGCCTTTGGGGCCAACACATAGGTACACATTACAGTTTTTGCTTTCAGAGTTCTTTTGAACAAAACAGAGACAGAAGATATTAAGCAGAGATACCTGAACTGAGATGAGGAAATTCTGAAAAAGGGAGACAAACAGACTTGTATTAAGTAACTGCAGAGCATACTGCAGCTATCCTTAAAGGCTGACCAGCTCTAACCAGGAGTCCAACTGCAGACTGCTCGGAACAAGAGAGGGTTTTAAAAAACAAAGAATAGAAGAAAATATACAGAACTGAAGAAGAAAGCAAGCACCCAGCTGGCAGGATGATAACAGCTGCTTCAGAAAGAAGTATATTCATTTCTTCTTCCAACAAGAAGAAACAGAGAGTGCCTTTGAGATGCACAAAGCACCTGCTGCAAAGGACTAAAGGGAGATCCTTGTTAAATTTGTATTTGTATTGCTGCAAGTTACTTGCTTGAGTTTTTTTTATGACCAAATTCCAGAACAGCCTAATCAAAATGCATTCTTTGCATATGTAATTAATACCATCATTTGAGTACCCAGCTTCTGTGAGCTCATGCGTAAAAGTAACTGCTCATTAAACAACTACATGACTACCTGGTTTTTCCAGTGCAGTCGAACATATCTGGAATCTTACAGGCATACTTGGTGCTCAATAATGACATCACAAGTAGAGTCAGGTACAGAATGACATCTTTACAGAGAGTGCCCCTCCAGGGTATCATTACATATATTCCTTATAAAGGAGACAGTGCTTTTCATTCTGCTGGAAATGGAAAGACCAGTGCCACCTTCACATCTACTTCTGTTACCATCTGCGTTACCGGGCAGCTGTTGCTGGCGTCCAGATCCCCTCATGATCTCTGGACGTGAATCCAAGCTTTCAGTGGGACTACTAGCAATGTCCACTATAAGCCTAGGTAGAAAGCCGTCATAAAATCTCCATGCCTGAAAACTGTCTTCAGAAAGGCATGAGAAATTCAGGATTTCACTCTATCTGAAGAATGGCAAGATTTGATTACAGTGGATTGAGCAGCTGCTAGCAAATGAGATAAATACCCGTTTCCTCAAAGATGGCAGTAGGCAATTTATTTACAAAGTTTTACCAGGAGAATTAAAAAAAAATATTTGGTAAAGTTATTAATTACATTTCCAAGTCAAGAAACAGAATCTTTTTTTTTTTTTTTTAATGGAAAAGTTTCAGAATTTTGAATTATTTGGCTTTGTTTTGGTTACATCAGCAAGAATCTGGACAAGGAGAGCAACGACTGGGAGCACAAGAACTAAGTGGAACTCCTCTGAAGCAACAAGCAAGGAAAGCAGAGAACACTGTTCTCTGATTTTAGAATAATCATGCCTAAGCACGTATGGCAGCATTCTGTCCTTATTTTCAGTGGGTTTCAATGACAGCACGAAGTATAGAGCAAAGCAAAGCTGACTCCGTTGCCTTCTTAAATCCTTTACCCTGGATTTTTGATCTGGGAAGAGAGTTGAGGTGCTGAGGCATCAGACAAAGGAATAATGAACTCAGTTAGGACCTTGATTAAGGTGATGTTTCCCATTCTATCATCACTTCCTCTTGATGCACGAATGCTAATGTTGGCTTCGTAATTACGATCCAAAGCAATTAGTAACATTTGGTTATTGCTTTAAGAATGCCAAATGTTAAGCGTGACTGCCTGTCAGACTCCTCATCCTTGACAGATGTCAGGGCAACTTGCCTTTTCCCTTGGCTGAGAGCAGAGCATTCTTACCTCATCACCTGCATGGCTGAGGCAACACAAATCTATCAGCAAGGACCCTGCAGAAGTGCTGGGATAATTCCAGTGCTTTACTCTTTCCTACTGTAATTCCATTGGTAATTTCTAGTGGTTCATAACCATTAGCAGGAACTCATGAGATTTCCATAATGTGTGATCTCTGTGATCTGTTTGCTTTAGGGGGAAAAAACACACGCTGGCAAAACCTCTTGAACTAAATGACCAAATGACCCAAAAGAGCAAATCAGCAGCAGCTCCAGTAACAGGTCCCAGATGCTCAATCCCACTTCCCATGCATTAGATACTGGATCATGGGCAGTTACCAGCACAACCCTATGTGAGGTCCCACACACCTCAGCTTTCCTCTTCCCTGCCATTCACTAAAAGCTTTTTTAAAATAAGGAAAAGTTGGGTTTTCAGCTTTTTTTTTTTAATCATGTGCACATACCAAATGAAAGACATGTCAATCATGAACAGCCAGCTCCAACATGCATAGGGTCCCCTGCCCCATTTAAGTGAGAACACAAGGAGAACAAAGCATTACCTTCTTCTCCAGCAGCAGAGTTTCCAACAGCCTCCCTTTCCTGGTCAGCCTGGTTGGAAACTGCACTTCCGCTTTTTGTCCTTCGAAGAACACTGAATGCCTTGTTTATTTTTTTAAAAGATCTGCTTCTTATAGTGGAGCGTTCAAAGTGTCGAGCTGCAACAGCAGGAAAAAAAAATCAATACATTTCAACAGTTTCAGACCCACATCATTTCTGCATCCTTCGGCAGACAACAGAGCAAAACATCAACTCTTCAGTGTTGTGACTCCAAGACAGTACCCACCTGCATGGATGAACAATTATCCTACCTCTGTCTCACACCCTGGCACTGCCACCTCCCCTGTCTGTTCTGCCAGCCACATGCAGACATCTGTACCTGCAAGCGTGGCAGTGTGGGAGAAAATAATCCTAAGTCAGGGCAGAATCAACAACAATCCAGTAAAAAATGTTTAGAAGAGGAAAAAACACTGCCCTTCTCAAGCTACACAAATATCTGGAAGTTGTTGCTGAAAATTTTCTTGAATAAAAACTCACTACTGCCTCAAAACTCTGCAGTTGTTCCAATCTGCCAATAATAGGCAACAGTTTGATGACAAAAATTCGGAGATCATCAGGTGGGAGGGACCTACTAAGTCACATCTTCTAACTTGGGTAAAGTAATTAAAAAAAAATCATAATAGTTTCAAAACATTTCACTCTCCGTTCCATCCTGCTGAAGATATCGTCACGGCTGTTGCCGCTCTCTCTTTGAGCTCTGCATGCTCGCCAAACATTGTAATCTAATAATACAACATTCCCCCAAACCAGACTGCAGCCTCTAAACTCTGGTGGGATTTAATTTCATCCTGATGGTTTTGCTCTCCCTTTCCATCTCTCTCTCGTTGCATGCACAGAGGGGGATAGTGCTGCTCTTCATCTAATCTTCCTTCAGCCCTTCATCCATTATCCCAACACAGAGCTGGTGCAACACAAGGCTTGTGAAACACAGTTTTGGCTTCAGAGACCACAAATACAAAATTTGACCTCACTGTTGATACTTCCATGTCAACCACATTTTTCAAATGTGATGCTCATCTGAGCCAGGTGCTATGTCACACGGTGAAGAATCAAGGCAAGGAGCATCTTGTCCGTAACTGCTGTTATTTCAGCAGGGCCAGCAGTTCTGAAGTGCACCTCTCTGGGAGGCTGGCAAACAACCCCCAAGCTCACAGAAACCTCTTAACATCTGTTTTACTGAAAATACATGTCAACTACCAAACACAGTACTCAAGAGATTTTTGCGTAGCTGCCCATCACATGGTCTGTAGGGACTACATGGACCACCATGTTTTGTTGAAGCCACAGTTGTGTCATCTCCCTGGCACTTCACACATCCCAAAAAAGCTGACCTGCCTAAATTATCTTTCTTGAGAACTGGAGTTTGCCTGTGTGCAGCAAGTCTTCAGAGTGATGTTGCCCCTGGACAAGAAAATCTGTTTTTCACCTGAAATATATTGGGTCACTGAAGACCCATTCGGAAAAGTCACGTCAAATTTTTCTTTAAAAAAACAACATCCTCCACCAACATGTGCTTCACAGAAAGCAGATTCTGGAAGAGGCCACCAGGCTCCAAACCCACCCCTTTGGGTCCTTACTTCTGTTGCGGTTGCTGCAATGCAGGTCCCTGGGGCCACTGCCCGACTGGCTGTCCTCTGAGGTGGGGCTGAAGGCCGGGTTCACCAGCCCTGGCTCGTCGGTCATTAAGGCGATGGCTGCAGCCGCAGAGAGCTCAGGGCCCAGAGCAGCTACCGCGAGGCTGGAGCTGTGGTCCGGGGAGCAGTCCTGGGAACGCCGCTTCCGCTCCTTGGTAAGGCCATAGTGGGATGCTCCTTTGCATCTGATGAGAAGGTAGGGAAAGGAGATGTGATAACAAATTTTACTGAAATGTTGCCTACTTATGGCAGTTAGCCAGTTCTGGGGAATTACTCAGAGTGCAAAATGTGACTGTCATGGTGAATGATGATAAATGGGCAAAGGCCAGAACAAAAAATGCCTATCTTGTCCTGTTAAACAGTGAAGAAGAAGGGAAACCGTTCTCCAAATTAGCTGAATTTACATGGCAAGTCTACTTCTGGTCAAAAGAATAAAGAGAGACGCAAAGAAAACTGCAGGCCCAAAGTACCATGTATAAACAGTTAGTGTGGGTGAAGAAGGACCCATGAGCAGGTAGCTCATTACACCACAGACTGCAGCATATAATTTTCCCCTTGCCTCTGGTTATTGAAGGAGAGCATGGTGAGATATAGCAGCTTCTTAATTCATACTGGCAGAGTAAAAGGCACCTCACCCTGACCCACACTCTAGCCAGCCTGCCTGGTCACCAGGCAGTGACACTGGAAGCCCGGTGCCACACTCTTTCATCCTCCTCCAATCTCAAGGCTGGTTCTAAAACAGTTCCAGGGAAAAATCCAGCTCCTACATTCTGATCTGGATTTAGTAGTGACAAAATCCTCTGTTTTCGATGGAGAGGAGTGTACTCCTGCAAACAACTGACTTGTGACCCCAGCTGTATGTTCTGGGCTCATCCCAGACATCAAAACTGAGACAACACATGATGTTTCTTCCTCAGACTTCCTAAAGAACGTCACTCCAAGCAAATTAAAGTTTGCTGTGCTCTTCTTGGTTCAATATTTAAATAAAGCTATAAAACAACAGAGTGGCCCAAGGAGACAGCACCTGTGAATTCTCTCCAGCATCACTTGTGTGCCCTGTGCACCCTCTAGAACCTCATTTACCACATTAAAAAAGAATCTGCCTTTTAATCATGACCTAATGAGCTTGGCCTATTTGCTGCTATGATTCTCTCTTTCTTCATAGCAGAAGCTAACTGATGACTTTCATAAAAATACCCTGCAGGACTAACTCACAGAAATAGATGCAGAAATCCTTCGGGATAGAAAGCTCTTCGTAATATATGGCATGCACAAAAGGCAATGCATAATACATACCGTACACAGTGCTAATGGGTTAAGTGTCAGAAAAAAAGTACTATGCTGAGTAGAGGTCTTGGGAGAGAGCTGATTTATGGAAGCAGTGCCTGGGACAGAAAGATGAGACGAGGATGAGTTGCAGAGCTCTCTATGTCAGATTTGGAGCAGCGATTTAAATTCTCTTACAGTATTTCCTTTTAAGAAGGAATTAAATTAAAAACTTTTTAAAGCATTAAATTATGATTTACCATTACTTACCTCATACCGCTTCGGATAACTTCCCTCTTACAGAGGGAAAAAAACAAGCTGTATCACACTGATGCAGCTGTGTGGGAGCTCTGTACATGCTTTAAGCTTTGGATGGGAATGCCTGTGGCAGAAGCTATTTCTAAACCCTTTCATAAGTAGAAAGATACATCTCAAAAGAAAATACTCCCTTGCTTGACTATTTCAAAAGATCAACAAGAAGACGTTTGGGGCTCCTATTCCGAGACAAATGGAAGACAGGAGCCCTTCTGCCTCCATTGCAGCAGGCCTTTCCTGTCCCTTCTCCCACAAACAATGTCTAAATTCGCCATTTGGTTGAGCTCTGTGAAGCTGCATGACCACCAGCACCTTGCACCCAAAAGGACAGGCATGATATTCTTCTCATATTATTTTCCTTGTCAGTATAGCTTTGGTGGCTGTTGTTGGGGGAATCAGCCCTGCAAGTGAATCCTGAAAAGGCAGATCCTTTATTATTTTCATTGGGTTGCATGAAGATCAGCATGAAGCATCTCCTCCTGTGTAACCAGCGACAGGACTAGAGGGAATGTTCCGCCAGGGGAGGTTCAGTTTGGATATTAGGAAAAATTTATTCTCTGAAAGAGCGGTCAGGTGCTAGAACAGTCTGCCCAGGGAGGTGGTGGAGTCACAGTCCTGAGAGATGTTCAAGAAACATTTAGATGTTGTACTAAGGGACATGGTTTAGTGAGGAAATATTGGTGGTAGGTGGATGGTTGGACTAGATGATTTGGAAGTCTTCTCCAGCGTTGGTGATCTATGGCTCTATGATCAGAAGGGCCTTCGTGCAAAGATCTCCCCATGCAGCTGGAGGGTCTAACTGCTACGGGTGCCCATCTGCTCAGTGCTGCTGAAGACTTTACTTTCCATGCAAATATTCACTTGCTGCTGCTAGCTGTGCTACAGACACCTGGTCACCAGCATCTGCCCTACTGCAGGAGCAGCCTTTGAATGCAGAGAGGACTGACAGAGTTTAAGATGCAGCTTACTGGAGAAGACAGCTTACCATGACACAAAGCACAAAGCATATCTTTCTAATTCTGCCAGAAATAGTTAAAAGAGAACCAAAGCTCTTCAAGCATAAGAACTGAATCTATTTCTTAAATAACTGTGACAGGAATAAATGAATGCAATGCGAGCCCTCTTTCTTCAGATTAACACAGTGTCCTTGAAGAATGAAAAAAGTCCTCAAACTTGTAATAAAATCTACAACAGCATCTCTTCACTTTCATTGTTTTCCTTGTGCTGACACTGCTGTGATAACAGAAAACAGAAAGAGACAACTGTCTAAGTGGAATCATATTTATAGTGTCTCAGCTACATTTTTCCGTATGGCTGGGTTTGGCTCCCAGAAAAGAAAGATCCATAAAACAGCTACATGCCAGTACTAATTATCTCCCTCACTGTGATTATTAATCAGCTGCTTGATTTACAGCTGGAGGAGAGGGATGGAAATCCCAGCAGGATACCTGACTAACGTGGGGCAGACCTACAGTAAGCCCAGTGCTGTCTGGTGGCCAAGGTGAACTGCAGATTTATGTTCCTTCCCAGTTGCTCTGGACAGAGGGTAATTCCACGCAGCCATCTGATATCAAAATGATTTGAAGGCCAAATGCGAGAGATAAAAACAGACATGAAAAATGTGTAGGACAGACCATGACATTCAAGTAGTGTCTCTAGGTGTGTATGAGAAATTCAGAAAATGGTTTCTTCTGTTTGCACAGTCTCTTTTGCCAAGCAGCAGTGCGCTGTCCGAAATCTTGGCCACATGATGGTTATCCTCTGCATGGGGAAGGATTGCTCCCTCCTGCTGTGGCAGCAAATCCAGGGTGGATTGGAGCCACAGCTCTGCCCACTTGCTCCACAGCCTCTGACAAAACCCAGGCCAAAACAGCTTCAGTATAACAGCTCCCTTCTGATCTTACACTGCAAAAAGCCTCCCACAGACTGTTCTTGGAAGGCTGTAGTGGCTGCTGAACCTTCACCCGGCTCTGCAGACCTAGCTCCAGGGCTTACCATACCCACGCCTGGCTCTGCATGTGAGGGGTCCTGCGGTCCCATCCCCAGTGGTAGCACGTCCCAAGAGCTGGAGTGAGGGATCCAAAACCTCATGTCTGCCTTAACTTGGTCTTACTGCTTATCAAAACAAGCTTCTGCCAAACCCCCAGCCAACAGAAACATCTCCAAGTTATTTGCAAATTCAAGTGAAAGAAGCGGTTTTAAAACAAGGATGCATTTCCCTTGCAAAATCCCTAGCTCACACTGTGGAGCAAGGAGAGCTGGAAAGTGGAGCTGACCCCAAGGATTTCCATCACCTTGGCGGATGCAGGGGCAAAATGTAAACACGGAAAACTTCACAGACATTTCATTTCTAGTGATAAAAATGTACCAAAATTATAGGTCAAATATATATATATATATTTACATGTATGTATTTATAACACATTTTCTCCCTGATAAATGCCCTGCCTTCTGTCTGTGCCACCTCTCAGGCCAGCCCTCCTCTCCATAGCTCACAGCTGACTGCCCAGGCAGGGGTCGGCAGTGGCTCTGGAGCAGCAGCAGCATGCAGTCGTGCTGTGGTACAAACAAACGGAGCAGTGGTGGTCCCTGCCCATGTTGCGCTGCGCTTTCCTGACCTCGCTCCCAGCGTTCTCATCTTTTGGTACTGTTTTGTTTCAGCGCAGCTGCGGCGGACACATTGTCTGAGTGCAATTAAGAATAATGTATACAAAGTACTCACAATTGCCCAGCAGAAGAAAATACTGCATAATGGGCTGTCATCGCTGATCCCAAACTAAGCCCTGATTAGGGCAGACAAGTATGTTTCAGCTATGCCCTCGCTGCAAGCAGTCTCATCCTTGTGTAATTTGGGCTGCACACAAGCCAGGCTCAGGAGTACCAACAGTGTGCATCACACCCTGACTCCATCACACGACCCCTCTATTGCTCCACTACTCCCACATGGATCTGTCAGAAAGGCTGATGAGATACTGAAGGCCACCAACATCCTCATAACCTCCCTTGTGAGGCTTGATGATGTGAACCTTCTGAGAGGCCCCTACCTTACCTGGAAGGCAGAGGGGATTTGAAGCTGTGTGGCTGCCTACAAAGAGGTGCTGGCAGTTCCTGCCCCACAGGGACTATTCACACAGTGCGCGCATCAGCAGTGACTGCAGCCCAAACGTAACCCAAACACCAATCACATAGATTTCAGGCCAAAAGCCTAAACTCTAAAGCGTTTCAAAACTCCAGCCTAAGCAAGTGGACTGACTTGGTCACTCCCCAGGCAGAGCTCCCACCAACCATCCTCATCTTACTTGTGACAATAGCACACCAGAAACAGGAGCCAAAAGTGAAAGAGTGAGAAACCTGAACTCCAGCTAAGTCCAGAGTTACATACAGATCTAAACCAAAAGGTGGCAAATGCATATCTCAGTTCCAGACCAACACAGAAAAATCAAAACATTGAACAGTGAAGGTGACCAATACCTGCTGCTCCTTGCACCCAATGGTGCTGTATCATCCTTGCTCAGAGAGCTGTGATTCTTGATCCTGAATAGAAAATTCCTTTTTTGTTTTTTTTGCTCTATACAAAAATCACTCCTGGAACTGAGGGCTTAGCAGCTTAGTGTGTTGAAGCAATGTTTTTTCCTTAGTATTTCTAAGTTCTTCTATGGATTAATCTCTGCAGGAATTCTGCATTATGAAAAAAGTTTCATAAATAAATACCAGAAACTTATTTTAATGGATTTGCCTTTTTATAAAGGATGTGAGCATTCCTCACACTACTGTGACCACCAGGTATGGCCAGGAATGTCCTGTCTACACTAAACCTTCCTTAGTACCCATAAAGAAGGGGACGAGCAGTTTAAAAACCAAAGCTTCAACTCCTGGATTCCTGTTTTCAACCAACCTTTGCTGACAGAAGGCTGTAAAAGCCATGCCTTAATACGAAACCAGAAACAGGCTGTTTTCTGCAACTGCACCCAAATTTCATAGTAACGCCAGCAACATTTCCAGATGCTCACCACTGCTGTGCTATGCACTCCTTATGCACTTGGCTGTCCTCTTTCTGATGGCCACCTACATCACAGTGCCAGAGGCTTGCCCTTTTTGTTGGGTGAAGAAATGCTCATTTTTCACCCAAGTGAGAAATCTTCCACATCAATGTCTCAGTAACCATATAAACAAAAGCCTTTTGGAGACAAATTCCTGACACCTGGGGCACTTGCACTGTATCAGGGCTGGCTGGAAAGGAGGTGTGAGGTGGAGGCTTGAGCCCCACAGCCTCCGTCAGGTTGAGGATGAGCAGTTCTACTCTATGCTCCCAAAAAAGCTGTTCTTCTCCCTGTCAGTATAGGGATAACCAAGATACAAGTTCAGATGAGGCAAATGGCTTCTCTGTCTAGCTGTCACAGAGATGTTCTCATATTATTCGCTCTCTACCATCAACCAGAGACCTTTGCTGAAGTATAAACACATAGCAGATTTAATGGTCTATATTTCTGCATTACTGCTGTATAAATATTTAGAAAGATCCTCATAACATTTATTTCTTTAAGCTAAAGCAACTTAGCTTAACTACTTTCCCACAAGAAAGGAAAAACCTCTCAAATATCTATTATTTCAGTTTAACTTTGCATATCCCTTTCACAGTTTCCTAGCTTATTGTTCTTGGGTTTTTTTGCTTTTTTTTTTCCTGCTTTTTGTTTTATCGAGGCCATCATAATTCAGCAAACTCTGGAACTACCTTACTAGTGAAACCTAAGGTTGTGCTGTGTCCTGTCTGTAAAGATCTGACCCCAGGGAAGGGCTGTCATTTTCACAACACTCTTGCACTAT
Source organism: Numida meleagris (assembly GCF_002078875.1). Taxonomy (NCBI): domain Eukaryota; kingdom Metazoa; phylum Chordata; class Aves; order Galliformes; family Numididae; genus Numida; species Numida meleagris. Next base: position 71,701,034 of record NC_034412.1, on the reverse strand, counting down.
GAAACTGTCAAATAAAATATATTTGTGTATTATATAAGGAACGTGTGCAGGCATATCTGTATATTTACTCTTCCATGTCATCTATTTTGTATTAATCTGGGAGCGCTATCAGAAAAGTGATTCCTTACCTATAGCTCCAACCAACTGAAAATAAAAGGCTTTTTAAGTGTATGAAGAAAATGCATATTGAGTGTTATTTATAATGACTATGTTTCTCATCAGCTACAATGATGTACTTTCCTTCCTGAGGTTTGTTTGCTGAGGACTAGGAGCAAGGAAGGCCAGAGATTCTGGTTCAGTCTCTTTAATGCGTCCTGCACTGCTGAATCGAAGAAGAAATGAGAGTCGAGTCCCCACAGTTCCCAAAGCTACAATGGGAACAGAGAGCCAAAGCTAGACACAAATTAAACAAGCACTCTGCTCTCTGCAGCAGAAACCAAATCCCCATTTTAAATTTGATTGTTTATACTGTGCGATGAGTCTCCAGATTTCCTACTAGCTTTCAGGACACAGTTGAAAGAACTTGGAACTCATTTTTGTTCTTAAATGAATTGTAAAGATTGAATTTCATGTACATGCTACCAAAGTGTCATGTAACATGTGGTCATGCTTAAGGTTTTTTTCCCCTTAACTTGAAAAAGCACGAAGTTGCCTTTCAACAACCAGCATTAGCTTCCATTATGAAATATGTAGAAATGCCTATTAACCTCCATCACAGGAACAGAGAATTGGATAGAATAGGTAAACAAGACAAGTTGCCTGCAACTGTGGGCAAAACCATGGCTGGGATTGTTGCACAACGATCCCAGTTGTTGAGAGCATGTACAAATTGGTGGTCCAGACTGTGTTCTTTCCCTCCCCTGAAACCTCTTCCAGGCCATTACTCTGTCACTGATGATTTTGAAGCTACAGCTGTACTGATTTCTCTTCAAGATTCAAGCACTGTTTCAACTTCTAGTCTTAAGCCTTTTCACTAAATTGCAGCTGTGTTACTTGTAGGGAAACAAAGCTGTAAAATGGTAGGGGCAGCTTGGATGGGCATGTCAGCACGTAGGCTGGAGATGGTGGCTTCTTTTATGGATTAGCACAGCTCCTGCATCTTGCCTGACACAACCACTGCTTGGATCATTTGTGGCTTTGCCCTCTATTGCTCCTCCCATACTGCCTGTGCCCATGCCCGGAGTGCTCTGAGAACTCCCAACAGCACAGGAAGCCTGCTTCCTGTTGGCATACTTTCTCCAGTGCAGCTCTTAAACCTAACACCTGTAGAACACAAGGAGATCTCAAGCAACAAAAATGAGGAATTACCCATAGCAAAAGATTACAGTCAGCCTATTAGTTATTATTTGATCCTAGATTGCTATAAACAAACATTTTTGTCACAGGGAAGTTACTGGCAACAGGCACACAACACGAATGGTCTTATGTGATGCAAAACAACAGCAATATTTATTTATACTGAACTTCCTCAATTAAATACCAAAGTTCCAGAAGAGAAATCTAATATTAAATGTATCTCATGTACTCTACTCACACTAGCTGACACAATCAAGAAAAACAGAGTAGCACCACACGTGGCTAGATTTTCTCAGGCGCTTAGGTAGCAGTAGAGCAAGGAACCTACAAGTACATGAGTAAGATATTCAGAGCAAAATGAAAGGGGAAAAAAGACACATAGAATCAGCATTTTTGAGATAGCAAGAGCCTGGAAACCTTGTCAATGGCTTCCAGCACTATTAGCATTCAACAGCTTACAAAGCATCATGAATCTGATTGAAGTGATATATGAAAATCCTAAAGTACCAAAAACTCTTCTAGACAACAGCAACACTGGATCTTGATTAAAACTTTATTAGGTGCTTTCATCACCTTGCAGAATTGCACCATTTTCTATGCAAAACACTTCAAAGGTTTTAGCCTTTCCCCGCTCTCAAAGAGTAAAACTGGAACACTGCTTCAAAAGAAAGTGAGAAAATGAAAATTTGAAACACACCCAAGAGACTTCTTCATGGAAGACATAGGTGTCTAGCCATACTTTTCCATTCTTTAATATACAGACAGTACATGAGTGAGCAATATCATACAATAGGTGTTAGCTGGGTATCTGGAAAGCAGCATAATACTTGTCATCAGTAGCTGTCATCTTCATGCCTGATTTTAAGTCCACCCGAGATGGCACAAAGAGCAGCATGGATATTCTGTAGGCTACCCTGACCACTAGTTTTGTTTCGTGATAATAAAGCAATAACATCTTTTTACAGTAGGAATTGAGATCATATACAATGAGAATGCAGCAAGATTACTGAGTATTCACCTTATTTAGAATCTTAACTAAAAACTGAGCCTGGGGAAATCTGAGTATTTGTACAAAGCTTTAGAAATATTTAATGTTAAAATCAAGCTATCTGTGGCAAAAATGGCAAGTACAAGGACAAAGAGATTCTTAAGTCACTGAGATACTAAAACTCATAATACAGTTTAGTCCTCTACACTGTTTTCCAATTTATACAGTTATACATGTAATTAATATCAAGAATATATACTGAACCTGTTGATTCACATGTTTTTCAAGTTTATTCAGTGTTTTGATCACTGAATTATATTCAACAGGTATAACCAGTCTCCCGGAACTTAGTATCTCAGCATTCTCTTCCCCTCCTATTATCCCCACCTATACTATAAAAAGTTTATGATGCAGTGTGTAAAATATGTTTGCAATGGAACAAGGGATTTTGGTTCATTAACAAGAGCGACAATAGGAAATTACATTATCAGTGTAGGTTGACTCTTTTAATTATAGACAGAAGAGCCTGCCAGACAGAATTTTGTATTTACACATACTTAGCATACATTTATTTTTTTCATATTACTTGACATATAATTGCATTTACCTTAGTATACAATTACAAAATCTGCTATGGCACAAACTCAGCAAGTGAGCAGGTTTGAGGCTTCTGTAGGTACAAAGCAGTGATGTGTGCACACAAAATTTTAGTTGTAGAATAATTCAGCAGTTTGAAGGTTTTTTCAGCACATGAGTTGGATTTACTAATACACTCTTCACTAGAATTAGAAATTACAAGAAACAATAGGGCTGTGATCAGTAAATAATGAATACTGCCTTTATGCTTTACTGACATAACATGCCACAAAGGGCCACCCACAGGTCTAGCTGTGGTGGCACTTGCCTCTGACCTCAGTGACTTGAATATCACATAAGGTCCCTTTTAGGTCAGCATGGATATCTAAATTACATCACTAACACATCCTGGTAAACATTGTGCTCTGAAATTTGCTTCCTTGTGGGTAAGGTCAGAAAAGTGAGGTCTTAACATGCCTTCTCAGAAGTTGAAAAAACACAGAGGTCCCATTCAGGTGCCCATCCGAGTGCTGAAAAAACATCTCTGCCATCATAAGCAAGAAGCATTCCTAAGACATCACAGATGTTCCTCATTTTAAAAAGCAGTTCTCCACTCTTATAACATTCAATGTCTGATATTCAGCAAGGACCTCAAGTCAGCCCTGTAAGAAGTGAACTGCATGTGACTCATGAATCACGGTGTCTTACATAAAACCCCAAAAAAACATGGGCTCCTTGAAGAGGAGGAGAAAACATTTCCTGCTGTATCACAGAGCTTGGTTTCCAAGATTTCAGCCTAAACAAGTTTTGACAGTGGCATAAGAAGTATGGAAGTCACACTGTTGACTAAGTATCTCCTTGTATGAGCTTTTGTGGGAAAAGAAAAAAAAAAAAACCCATAGCCATCAGCACATTTTAATTCCCAACCTTGAGAAATGCCATCCTGGCTTCCACTCACCCAGCCTCTGCAGTCCTCTCCTTGTGTGCACAGCTGGAAGAAGATGGACCAGGGGGAGGTTACAAGCCAGTTTTCAGAACAAAACTTTCAAAACCCATTGAGTATCCTCACCGACTGTGGTTTTACGGGTTCCACCCAGTTGAATACAAGATGTTTCAGTGAGATACTTTGCCCTTCCATTAAAATAAACACATACTATAACAGCATTTAAAGATTCCAGAAAGTCCATATCCAGCCACAGCACAAGTATGGCTGGAATGTTGCTTACAGTCTTCCAAAAACTCACATGGTAGGAGGTGCTCACTGTATGATGCTATAGAAAATACGAAAAAATACTTTTCTCAAATCATATCTTTTTAACAGAACTATCAGAAATACTTTAAACCTTAACTCCTTCAGCCAAATCTGAAAAAAGCCCAATCCACACAGCTTTCTCTCTCCACATGCACAGGCTGTGCAGCGCTCACTACCAAAGAAACCATTCAACAACACAGCAATGTGGTTTCACACCTATTGTTCAGAGACCACTGTTAGCACTAGCTTGGCATGGGAGGCTAAGAGAGCTTATGCCCTCACACCTCCGTTTTCCGGATTGTTTTAAGCACTAAAACACAGGTCTGGGTAAGGCTGGTCTCCGCTTCTCCACTTGAAGCTTAGCCCTGATGCTGCAAGTACAGATTTGGAGAGGTGGATTGAGCAAGAAGCAGCTTGATGCTATCACCAAATTAAAAACAGTGCCTGGGGAGGGGAAATCCTGCTTCAAAGGCTACTGTGGCTTTTTTGTTTGAAGCTGAAAGAACTTTAAGAAAAGTCATTGTCCTCTGTTAGTCCAGCAAGTATCTTGGGGAAAGACTGGCAATATTATCCATGCACAAGAGCCCTTCTTAGTTTTAAGCTGAATCCTTGAAGCTACAAACGCAGGTTGAAAACCTCCATAAAATGTCTTATTTTCTTAGACAACCAAGATACAACTAATGAATCAATGGAGATAAAGTATAAATCATGGTGGAAGCAGGGATCCAACTCTGGACTTCCTCAACTACAAAAGATGCTTTCGTAAGTGGGTACCATATTGTCAACAACACAAAATGGATTTCCACGACAAAGGAAAATAGGAGAAGCAGAAATAACTTTTGCACCATATCTTACTTTGTGCCCAAATCGATCAGAGTGCTGCTTAGTCATATTCATTAGCTTGCAAATTCCATAGGTTTCTTCATATTATCCTTGTCATTTCTACTCTCTCAGATGGCATGCTATTTTTGCATGGATAAATAACAAGACAGTGGTTTCACTCTTTTTATTTTTGTTATTATTATTCAATTAAATTAAGAAATATTCATGGTAAGAGGCAGTCATTTCATACTGTTCCATTACAAAACACAATTACTTATCTACTCATTCTGTTAAAATACAGTACAGAGAAAAGAAATCCAAAAATATTCTTTAGGAAGTTGCTCTTTCACTCTCCCTTTAATGCCACTGCAGCAATGGGAATTCCAATATTCAAGTTATAATAAATATTTTCACTTTGAAAATTAAAATATAAGGTTCATGAATGCAGCTGGGCAATTGGAACCTCACAGACAGTCCTGGGCAGCAGGATTATAGAGTCAAACACTGGGCATGAGCTGCAATCATATTCTTCCAGGTTACATAGGATGGCAGTCTTGCCCCTACTGCCCTAGAAGAGGGCACTACCTATTTGACCTTGGTATTCCTTCAAAAATGGGTCCAGGCTGCCATGTGAAAGATTTGAAATGAATCTGAGCTGTGAATGCTCTGTGACAGGTTATGGCATCTCAGTGACTCAGCCAGCCTCTGAGCCCGAGGCTGTTCCAGTGTGGGCTGTGATTTCGTTAACGTCACAGTTTAAGTAGGCTTGCGTCTTGTTAGCTGTGATGATGGCCTCCTGAAGGAAAGCCAAGGCGGCATAGGAAATGATGTTAGTTTGTTATTGGCTCTTAAGGGGGATAATTACAGTCTGTCTTCTTCAAACTGAGGTGACCCTGCCCCTTCTGAAGGGAGCTGGCAATCTGAATGCCAGCAGTGTGCTCACACTGTGCCTCATTGCCTGCTCATTTTCACAGCAGCGGCACGACCCATGTCATGGTTCAAGGTGACCCAAGCTGTCACCCCCTGTCAGGATCTCCAGCTGGACATCTGCACTGGTGCCCTGTGGATGGCAGCTGGTGCCACTGGGCTTGCTGGCAACCCAGATCTAGACATATATAAACCAAGTTCTATTTGCTTCATGTAAATATAACCTCGACAGCCTGTAAATGCAGATGGCTAATCCAGCCAGACTGACCAGTTTTATAACACAGAATAACCTTACAGCTACAATAAGAAAATTGTGTCTGGTTCCAAAATATCTGCCCCCTCCCAGATACGCACGTAACTATTTTTTTACCTAGACAGACTAAACAAAACCAGTAATGCATTTAAATGTTTATACTAGCAACTGAGACATCATTCTATTATTCAGTCTTTTTTGCAGTTCCTCAGACCAGTGTTTGGTAATTTACTATTGTCAGCTGGTTGTACCTTCTGAAGGCCAAAGATCTCCTTACATGTCTGTGAAACAAGGTCAGTTGCTGGAAGGGCAATGCCAGATGCTTAGCACTCAGCAGCAAGTGTTTATAAGGGTGCAAAATGCAAGGAGAAGAAATTGGAGGGAAAAAGGTTAAGAAATACCTAACAATTTAGTGACTATAAACAACAGCCTCACAACAAATCATTTTCTTATTTCTTTAAAAGATAATGAAGATGTTACAGCATCACGTAGGAGGGTTTGACAAGTACTGGCGTTAAGGAGACCTTCCAAAACTGAGCAAAAACAGTTCCACAAAGGTTAACCACATTGGCCTCCAGAGATGGTGCTGCTTTACCGAGGGGTTGTCTGCAGGAGGGAAATACATGATTTCTGTAGTGGTTGTGGAATAATACTGTAGCAACTCTATGTAGAAACACACATCCCAGAACAGACTCCCCAGAGACATCCCTCTTCCAGAATAAGAGCATTCACCAGAGAAGCTGCCCTGGGTAAGAACAGCACAGTCACCTTATCACAGATCTACTTCAACTTAAGAACTTCATTATGGATTACTTTCCCGTGTGTTCAAGCCATCTCTCTGGGAGAATGTCTGCCCTTTCTTTCCTGCCTCCATTTTCTGGGCACCAAACGGGAACTGAGGGAGCCCTCAGTACCAGGTTTAGGTTTTCACTTCCCAGTGTCATCTGTAACTCCAGGCTCTGCATTCAGAGCTCCATCCTTCCAACTAGGTAGATATTGTGTACAGCCATGGTATCAGCACAGTTACAGCTTGTTTTCAAATCTGCAAACATACCTGTCCTTTCTTAAGTCCACTAAGAATACGGCATATTGAGGAACACACATTCATAAGAAACACAAGGATATTAACCAAGAGATCCTTGTGTCACTAGGGGAAAAACAGATTCTTTTTCTTTTTCTCTCTCTTTCCTTTGATAACTTGTTTTCTGTTAATTAACATGTTTAAAAGTATAATTTAAACAACATTGTTGTAATAAACTGGAGGGGAAAAAAATGATCCCCTAATTTAGTAGGCAGATGTTCTAGGTAGCATCCTTAATACAGGAACCCAAGGCAGTGAAAGGTGGTTCACTTGACAGCTATGTGTAGCGGAGGTTCAGGATCAGTGAGGAGGTGACATTTTCTTGAAAGAAGACACTGTAGCTCACTCATGAGCATATAGGAGTAGGATTTCAAAAATCCTAGAGGTCACATTTGCACTATGAAGGTGTGTCTTTCTACACAGTCACACTTGTGCTCTCATTCAACAGAGAAAAACAGGGAAATCTGATCCTAAGTGATCTTACGATTTACAAATCTGTTTTTGAAGTGGTGCTCATTATTTGTAAAGTTAGTCAGATCCAGCCTTCCTGAGCAATGCTTTCAAGAAAAGATGATGGTGTGAAGCACTGTTTTGGAGACACCTATACACTGCCCACTGAGGGCAACTCCCTAAGTGCTTTCTTCTACTTCTTGGGCATTTCCAAAAAGAGCAGCATGCTCCCTATGGCTCTCCTGCTAGGAAGTGGCTATGGCTCTTACCCTCCCCTCTCCTCAGCCTCCTCAGCGAAGAGTGCTCCCTCCAGGAATTGCTGTTATTCTTTTGCTCTTTGTACTGTGGCACTTTGGAGACATTACAGTGTGGTACACTGACAGATAAATCCCAATATCCAGCACTGCCAGAAAGATCAGGGGAAAAAAATGCACAGAAACTTTTAGAATGAGGAAGAGCCAAACCATAAGATCTGCGATCAACAGAAAAACTCATCCCTGTGCCTGGGACATCAAGGAAAACAGAGATGCCAGAAGAACTTCAACTTCACCCTCATCTCTATGGTCAGCTAGAGGAGTGAGGAGAGGGATCCAAGATCCATCCCTAGTATTTAGCTAAGTATTTTCACTCCTTCAGAAGCATTTTGGTAATGATCCTTCACCCCTAAACTTCTGTGATGATATGGATAACTGTAAAGCAGACTTTCCTCTCTCTCGACCTTTAACTGCAGACCTAACCACACAGCAGTCACATGGGTCACTATTTTATCATAAATCCTGCTGCTCTCCTGAAAACATCCTGTTTAATAGGGACTTTCTGGTTGCTGTTCAAGTCACGGAGTTTGTGTCTGACAATCCTGGAAGATAAATTTCAACAGCAACAACAAAAACAGGAGAAAAGTCACAATTTTGTAAGATCTGTTCTCATGCAGCTACTATTGTCATAAGGGACAGAAAAGTGGAGTCTGAGGTTTGACGAAGCTCCCACACGGTGATTTTTTTGGAGGAAGTTTTTGTCACAGAGATTGCAGAAGCAATTGTTTCAATGAATTCACCCACACATCCTCAAGGGATGTTCTGTTTTTTAGGATTGCTGTTTTGCTAAAAACAGTATGATATGAATCAGTGCGATTAGAAATTCCTTTCCCCACCAAAAAATATTAGTGGGATCTCTGCTGATCTCTCTCTCCCTACATACATAAAAACTAGATGTTTGCCCATGTACATAAATCCTCATTCTTCCCAGTTCATTCCAATCAAAATCCAGAGTCATTTGCGGAAGCCAGTAGAATAATATCTGTAAGGAATTAATCCAAAATCCTTCCATCTTCCATAACTTCCTCTATCACAGTACTGGAACAGTAGATAGTGTAACAGTGAGAAACGTGGTCTTCAAACCAAACAATTCAACTACATAAGAGGAACTGGACTATATTACAGTTCCTATTTCCTTGGATTGCTTTATTTTCATCGTTTGTAGTGGGTTTTGTAGGAAAGTTTGCCACTCTAAGGAATTCAGTCCAGGTGGTAATTTAACTGGGGAGAAGGTAGGTAAGATTTTAGGTAGATAAGATTTTCATTAAATGTCAGCTCTACAGGATTTTAATTAGATGATAGCTCTGCAATTGAGCTATTTGATGGCTTGGGTTAACCTATATTTAGTCTAACAAGTAAGTTAGTTCATCACATCTGCTGAAGTGAAGTTAATATAAAAAAGTCTAATCTAACGTAGCCAATCCATAAAGCTTCCTCCGTTTTTAGCCTTCAGTTCTACGTTTTGCTGAAGTTAAGCTCCACAGTTTGAATTCACAGTTTACTCATACTTTAATCCATAAATTTAAAATAAGAAGCATAATAGTTTTGCAGTGCTGAAATAGTGAAAGGAGACAGAAGACACATGGCTCAGCATGCTCAGCACTGTTGTAGTCAGCCACATGGGTCCTTGGCAGATCAAGCTGGCCCATTTTTCTTTCCCTTTCCTCCTCACTCTCCTTGAACAAGATAACGCACTCTAAGGAATAGCTTTTTCACAGGCATCAGGAGATGACAGAAAGGAATAGATGGGGCCTCACAAATGGTACAAGGACAGGGCTGGGGCAGCTCAAGCAGAATCATCTCTCCATGGACTGAAACCCTGAACTTACCAAGTTCAAGTGACTTTGAGGTTATGGATGGGTTACCTCCATTCACCTGCCATGGTTAAATCCAGGACCAGCAAAGGCCCCTTATTTGATCTTGACTCTGTGTATTTATCACAGTGGTTCCAGGGGAGCCTGCGTCCAAGAGAGTCTTATAGCTTTAAGCAGTACAACTGCTTGCTCATAGTGCCTGCTTCTCTTCCCTCCTCCAATCAGGAGAAATGTGCTGCTGTCATCTTGGGTAGTGTTTGAAGCCACATTTCCCTCTGACCTTGATCCCTACTAACTGCTGTACCAAGCCGTTCATTGCTAAGTTGTAGGAGAGGCAAGAATGGAGATGTAAAGAAAACAAGAGTTTAGAGGTAGCAAAGGAAAGATGAAGATTTAGGATAGGCAGGAGCAGCAAGGTGGAAAACAGTTAAAGAAACCAAAACACAGCATGATACTGGTCATGATGGAGACTGACAAGCATTACAAGTCATGTCAAGGGAACAAAAAGAGACACTTATTTATAAGGAGTTTCAAAATTACATCTTCTCTCAAAACACATATAGGGCAGAAGCAGTCAATTCATGCTTGACAGATAGTGTCAAGAGAGTTTATGTAACAATGCAAAAAGATAAGTACCTATTTAAGAGCAAACTGTTATTTTTACCTAACATGCAAGCAAATCAAGGTCTCATCACAGACAAAAAACCTTCATGCTGTCAGTTGTGAGTTCTCTTGGTGTTGTAAAGCACCACAAGGCACAAAATCGCTATGGTGTTTTTTGCTTTGGTTGTCAGCTTCTATTTGCTAGGAACTGGAAGCACATGGAACGTGAAGCACAGGAAGATCTGGACAACAATTAGCAGACCTTAACAAAAAGGAAGGAGACTATCACAAGTCTGTGAAATGCATTTTCTTTCTAAGAATGTGGCTATTAACCTCTCTGCACTACTAAGTTAGCAAAAGTATGAGGGATGTAACTAAGCATCTGCTGAATAAAGGGAAGGAAAGGAAGAAGGAAGACAGGCTGATTCTGTTGGGAGGTAGGTGGAATAGGAACAAATGGATTTTGGAAATCTATGGTATGGATTACAGCTCATCAGCTCTGGAAGAGGGTTACTTGGTCTTGGCCTCCCATTATAAATTTCTTGTGTTCTCTTGGGTCATGTTACAATTATTCAAGCCCAGATCACAAAATAGGTAGGTCTGCAAGACTCTGCATTTATTTGCTTTGTCTGCACAACATATAAAGTCCAAGTTTCTGTGTACGCTCTACATCTTATTAAATGCTCTGTCCTGTTTTGATCTATTCTCTTCTGATTTATTTTGAACTTGAAGACCATAACTGTGAGTGCCTCCAAACCTACAGATGCTCAGACCACTGGGACAGAGCAGAAAAATTGAAATGCTGTAACCATTACTGTCCAACTTCATTACACTCATGCCTTGGAAGGATAAAACAAGAATGTGCTGGAATTCAGTCCCCTCTGAGGGAAAAAACTGGAAGCAGCATGCTTGCTAGAAACGGTGCAAACACAGCCCACTGAAAATCATCAAGATACGCTAAAATTTAGATGCAGTACTTATTAAAATGTGCACCAAGAAAAGTTCACAGACACAGCTCCAAGAAAAGTATATTTGTATGGCCATACCTTTGACTCACAACAATACAAAGCACCTGGAAAGCAGACATGGAGAGCACAGCACATCCCCAGCGCCAAAGGCTATGCAGGATGTGCAGGGCTCTGTCAGTCCTGTACGAAGGCCCAGGGGACACTGGACAGCATGGTTTGCAGTAGCTTCACAACAGATTCCAGTGACAAAAGCAACCCCAGCAGTGCCAAGGGTGAAAATTAAGCACCAGAACACACATCCTGCATTTGGGGCAGGATTTCATCCTTTCTCTAGCAGTGTCATCTTCCTGCTGTAAAGACAAACCAGGGGAAATGTGCCAAGCACTCAGCCCACAACCAGTGGCAATGATCCTTAAGAAGCTGGTGAAGATTAAGTCACGATCACCTCGTGGGATTCCTGCTCTCACTGCAAAACCTGTTTGGCTAAGGATTGCGTTGCAACATGTGATTTTCATATAGCATTTTCATAAAGCACTTTTTTTCTGGCTGTAATTCAGCCTCTTGGCAGGAGATGCTCCTACATATCAAGTGAAACAGCCTTACTCATCCATATCAACCTACACATTCTCATATAATAGCAGCAGCACAGCACACTCCACTTCCAGTGTCTTCCAGGACAGACTTGGTTAATCACACCCAGCTCCTCTCCATAAAAGTCTGCTCCACATGGGACATTTTTTGGCCTTTTGTACTGTTGAGTTATAAAATCCACAAGTGACGGGGTCTCTGCAGATGCTCCTTTGAAACCATTCCACTAACAATTTTTCATGGGCAGGAAGGTAAAAGACAGTGGGGTTTACCAGTGCTAACTGAACGTTAAGAATAACATACAATAGCAATGCTTATCACAAATGGGAGGAGAAAAGAAAATATACTGAATTATGCTTTCAAAATTAGTACTGGCTGCTCTTAATAAAACACTAAACACAACAAGGCCATCAGTCTCCTAATCTTATCAGTTCACTGAGGTCTGCAGAGGAGACAGGAAATCATGATCCTCAAAGCAGGTCAGACTCCTCTCTTCCTCTATTTAAGAGGCTGCTGAATAATTGAGATTCTACATTAAGAATATATTACACACCGTCTAGTGAATGATAGGACTGCAATGCGCAATATATGGAGAGGTGTAAGTTTCTCAATACGTGCACATAAAATGACTTGCTGGCCTAAAACACTTGCTTCCTGCCAGAGTGATTTCAACGCAGTAAAAGAGAAATGCAAATCTTACAGAAATGCATTGATGATCAAATTTTATAGCTGAAATTTATACCACTAAAGACATTTTTATTAATTTATTTTACGTTATCTGGGTAAATAATAAGCAGTGACTTAGTGGAAGAGCAAATAAAAAATCAGCACGGCTCTAGCAACTGCAAATTTCTTCTCTTAACCCGCCTGTCTTCATGCCATGTGTCACAGCAAGACAACTCCTCAAGGACGGAGGAATCAATAGTGATTATTTCCTCCTCACCCAGGTGTCCAAGATCTTGACAGAAAAGAGAGAGAATGAGTAGCAGGGAGATAGGGTCAATGCTACCTGTGATCCTTACAAATCTGATTGTCTGTCTACAGTGCTGAGAAATGCAAGACTTTATCAATAAAATTCGATGGTGCTGCCAATTCCAAAGAAAGGAGAGAGGAACTTCCTGGACATCCAGCTTGACTTGCTCACTGTTACAGTCAAGCCCTTTTATCTCATATCAGGAGGATATATTGTAAAATATGTAGCAGTTACAGACAATTCACAGTTCATTTTCTGCATAAAAGTTTCACAGCATCTGTTAAAATTCTCCAGCCATTTCACTAGGCTGCTCCTGAACTTGCCTCAATCTATATTCAGAATCTGCTGTCAATTAATAAATTATATGAATACATAAAACATATTCTAGAGACAGACTGAGGATTCACTGTATAAATTCAGTCTTCATCAACTGCAGCTTTGCCAAGGCCTAGGGGTGATGTAAAAAGAAATTCACATTCTTAATCCCCAAAGAGGATTCAGCTCCAAGCCAGGAATCCTTCAGTGACAGCGGCATTTTAGTAATGATATGAAATGTCATTTACTAACAGATAGCTCCCCTGAGGTACTAGTCCAACACTGAGGAGCCTGGCTGGGCCCTCCTTGTGAAACACGAAGTCCCAAGAAGCCATCCATGCTGACACTCACAGTCTGCCCTGCTAGCCCCGCACTGCAAGGATCTCCGCCTCTGTGCCCTGTGCTCTTGGCATCCTTGTCCAGTCAGCCACCACATGGCTCAGGGGGTAGCTCTGGACATGTAATCACATGCCAAGATGCAGAAAATCAGTTCTAGTTCTTGAACAATGGCTCTGCTCATAGACAAAGTCCCAAAGTGCTTCTCTCTAGACAGAAACCTTGAAGGCAGATTCCACCCAACTGTCAAGAGCATTAAAAAAAAAAACAAGATGACTCTCAAATCTCCAAGTCTGCTCTCCTACTGTGCTGTAGCTGTTCTCAGAACCAGTATTCAGTGGGCACAAGAGCTCTGCAAAAGCAGAATTTATCCTCATGTTACAGGGCAGCCCAGTTCTGCCAGATTTGTCAGAGAAATAGCTTAAGGAAAAATATCCTTGTCATGCTGCCAGTGCCAGTGCTAAACTAGGTTAATTGTCAGAGAGATGCGGAGGTCTGCCAAACTTGCTGCATATGGCCGGAGTAGCTTAATGACAAACTAGAAATGAGTATCTGCTGCTTGTGTGCAACCACCAACCTCCTGCATCTCCCTCCACCCCACTCCTTCCTGCTCCAGTGCTTTTCCTGCTCTGATCCCCATCCCAAAGTGGGATTTCTATTATGAACCAGCCTCTGAGAGGCAGAAGGCTTGCCCCGTTTGTTCTCCTGTTACACAGGGAAAAAGCATAAGCACGCCTTTTTTAAGCAGCCTACACAAGATTCAGACAAAACTGAGGCATAACTCATTCACAAAAAGAAACCTTTCTGCCAACTATAATTAGTGTACTGCCTTTTCAGCTTGGCATGGTTTCACTGTATCAGCTGGCACGGGTTTTATTTTTGGCAATGGAATGCATTTGTTGGGGTTGAGACTGGCCAGCATTGGGCTTTCCCAAAAGTGTGCGAAGGCTCCAGCCACGAGCAGCTCTGATCTCATGTGTGTAGGTAGCTGCTAATGTAGTAAAGGCAGGCTTCACAACTGTGCATAAGGAATAAAGCAGGATCTTTCTCAAAGCGTAGCTGGAATGCCAACTTTTGTTATATACAGAATTCCCAGGCAGAGTCAACAAATTCTTAAAGCTCTCAAAGGAGTTTCATTCCCTGGAGCTGTCTCAGACAAATTTATTTCTGCACCTAGGATTCCAGCACTGGGATTCCAGCACGTTGCCAACCAGAAGCATTACTCATGCCATGGATGAGCAGCCCTCTGTGACTCAGGATGTAAAACATGTGGGGAAAGACAGAAAGGTGAGATGGGGGAGGAGGTGGGGGAGAGACCCAGACCCCACCCTGCCACATGTTTCACAGAGGGCAGTCAGTCCTTGGTCAAAGGCTGGACTCAGGTCAGTGCATCCCCCAGGCCAGCAGTGCAGTTTGTATCAAACTGTCCTGGATGCAGCATCTGATGTAGTTAGAGAAATTCATACTGGGTACCTCAACACCATGAGTCTGGACACAGCTCCTTCCATATTTTTAAGAACAACACAGCATGTTTGCAGATCATCTACATGGGCTCCTGCTTGGAGGCTCTCATGCCACATTCACACTGAAACGTCAAGCTTCACTTTCCAATTTCAAGGGCTGTACAGATGACCATTTGTTCTTTAAGCTGAAATGTTCATGTTAACTCCTCTGTCTGTCTGGTAATTATACTCACAGTCAAAATGCATGATAGTTTGCACCTTGCTTCCTAAATCTTTGCCACTGCTTTGGTGGCAATGGGAGGATCTGCTGTCCTCGCAGAGAGCTTGGGGAGAAGTGGAAAGCGACACTGAGAGTACCCGGTGCCTGCTGCTCACCTGCACTGTGGTACATGCTGTGGCTCGGAGAGGAGATAAATGCAGCAATGAAAGGTAACATCAGGGTTAAGAGCCTTTCCAAAGATCACATTAGAGGCGGAAACTGAGGGGGCTGGTGAAGACGTCTGGGGTTGCCATGTCTCCATCCAGCTTACCCTGTGAGGGAGCAGCACTGAAAGGAAGGTGACAGGCAGACCTCCATAAACGCATGTCATTCTGCTTTAATTCATCTTAGTTCTGCTTTTCCTCAGAGGCATCCAGATCTACTACACTGGAAAGGATTCTTCACGTTTAATCCACATGTGCTTTTTGTTCTGTTTAATGCAGATATTCCAGACATTTCATTTACATTTTCATTCAAGAATCTTTCCACTCACTTTAAGCCTTCCATACCAACACTTTCACTTTTAATTAACCTCACAGTTTAACTCTGACACAGATTTCTATACACAGTTTTGCACTGAGGAAGGAGGTCAGCATGTGACTTTTGCAGTGGACTAACACACAAGTGCTTCAGGCTTTCCAATTTTGCCCCAAATAGCTTGCACGTCACACACTGCCCAGCTGGCCAAAATGACCTGCTCTCCTTCACTTCCTAGGCACAGGCTTGAAGCCAGACCCACTGTTCCCCATTGGGCTTTGCAGAGCTGCCATGTGTAGGAGGATTTTCTAAGGTCAGCCCTTAAACTCTGCTCTGGCCATTTCTGTAAATGAAGGGTTGCTCTGACATCAAACCTGAGGATCCTTGAGGGGATTAGCTGAATTGAAAACAACCCTCTAAAAGATACTATAATTTTCCACTCTTGTCTTTCTCTGCAAAATTCCTCCTTCATCTAATAGCTTGAACTAAATTGTGCTTACCAAAAGCCAAGCATGCCCAAGGACACTGGAAGGCAGCTGGTGCTTGTGTCTCTCCTTCTTAAACTGAACAAACAGAGCAACTCAATTTTACTGGCTATTCCAGCTGAAGTGCTGTTTTGAAATCTAAGAGAGCCGTTATCATATAAAAGTTATATGGGGAAACTTGATCGCATTAATTTGGTGGAATTCCTTTGCCTGCTGCATGTAAAACCAAAGAGTAGCAAGACACAAAGGAGGAAATTTTTGCTTGCAGGACTAGCAGTTAAGGTGTGCCCTTTGCTCCAACAAACAATAGATTTAAAATAGACGTCTTGATTTAAATTAGTGGGGTGCACTCAGCTGGTGGATTAACATCCCTGCCTCGAGCCAGGGCTGTTTAATCCCTGGAGGAAGGCCAGCGCAGCTGCCAGGGCTCCCTGGCACAGGACTGGTGCTGAGCACGCATGCTGCCCAGCGGACCTCAGTCAGCAGGGCCACGTGCCTGAGGGGATTAGGCTGGGCACCACAACACACACTCCCCTCTGTGCCCTCAGAGAGAAGGCGAGGTTACTCACTTCCTGCTCTCACATACTCCTCTCCTTCCATTCTATTTCTAAGTGAGCTGTAGAGGGCAAAGTTTAGAAAACCCTTCTACTAAGGAATACCCTGCTGCACAGGTCCTGCTTTCAAGTCACGAGGGCAGCAGTAGAGGACGGTGTCCCTTGACGTGAGCAGTGCTGCCAGGACCTCACCCGCAGAAGAACCTCCTGCAGCTGCCTCTTCATCCTCATATACTGCTTTTAAACTGGAGGAGTAACACATCCCAATTCCAAAGAATTCCTGGGCAAGTATTTGCTTTCCGAAGATATTTTAGATAAAAAAAGAAGGCTGGGAGACTCCTGAGGCTGCTTTACAGGGACATAAAGGAGAAGGGTGGACCCTGGGCAGTACAGCGGATCTGAAGGACCCTCCAGAGCCTTAGGATACCAAGACTTATTGGGCTGGTGTGGCCACACCCCACCCCAGCCTGGAGGCTTCTGTGGGAGAGGAAAAGGAACAGGTTTCTCCTGACCTTCTGCCAGATGTTGCCAGCAGGCAACATGATGTTCCCAACAGGCAGGAGCACCCTAGCTCACCCAAGACTGCTGATAAAAACTTGGCAAGAAGGACCAGAACATCATCTGTGCTGGAATATTTGCTGGGGGCAAGAGAGGTACAACCAGGAATGGCCAGGGAAGGGGTTTTAGTGCTGGCAAGAGTGTCAGGAGATAAGTACACCTGTAACACAGAAAGCTAAAATTAGCAGCACTCGACACTTGTCGTTCAAAGTGCCACTGCAACACATGCATGCTCCTCTCTTTTCCACTGGTGTAGAACACAAAGATCTGACACAGCTTTTTCCCAGCTTCACTTCTCCTATTCAACTCTCCTCAAACTGCCTTCTGTTTCTTGAACATATTCCAGAATCTTCATTTCCAGACAGGCTTTGGGCTATACTGTAGTCCCTATCCCCCAAACCACTCATTCAGCACTTCAAGAAGAAAAATGCCCTCTAACCAAAGTAAACCCCTGCAGCACGACACAAATAACCTACCCTTTGTTTGAACAGGGTAGAAGAGGAGGGCTGTATGAGTGGGAGGGCAATGCAAATCCCAGCACCTTTATTCTGCCTCTCACATAGATGCTGATGATCATAGCTATGTCCTCACCTTTCCCCATCTCTTCTCACAGCCCCTCCCCTGGCTGGTATCTCTGGTGGCTGCTAGCCAGCCAAGTAATGAGTCCTGACCAAGGCCAGTATTTGTACTGGCCAGAAACCAAAGAACAGGATAATGAAAAAAAGGCTTCCTGCTTACTATGGTCTGGTTTCGAGACACGGAGAAAGCTGTCAGGCTACACATACATGGTTGGGGTTTTGGGCTGCCTGTAGGGAAGGATTTGCAAAGCTGCCCCTGTGGGATTCAGGGCACATTAAAAGGACTGGGACAGCGAAGCTGTGTCCCCAAGCACCAGACTGTCCCAGGCACTGGTGCCTACACTGTCTCACTTATAAAACTTTGCATGGAATACATCCCGCATGCAAGCGCCTGATCATCCAAAGCAACAGCCTGTAGATCATAACATCCATATGTACTGATTAAATGAGTCTCGAAGCTGCGTTTCTCTTTCAACCTCTGCTATTAGAGAGGACCCTGCGCCGGCCCCATAGACCAGTATGTCAGTGCCTTGGGCACCACCCAGACACTGGGTCCATGTGGAAGAGGGGAAATTACCAAAAGGAGCTCAAACTGCCTGGCACCCTTTTGGGCTATGTCAGCCCCAGCAACATTGCAGCAAACACAGCCCTGGGCACGGGCACATCCTGTGACCAGCCTTGGTCACTGCTCAGGGGATGTACCACCTCCCACTGCTGACACTCCAAGACACGTGTCCAAGCCCACACTTGCTCCACTAAGACCAACTGTTTACATCCATGAGCCTAGCGTCCCTGTGGGTTAGAAGGCTAAATAAACAAGCACTGAAAAGCTACTGTGCATCACAGCCCTTTGTCCTGGGAGAGGCAGTGAACCTGAATTCCCCAAGAAAAGCAAGGAGGCTGTGAGCGCCTGTGCTCTGATTAATCTCATCAGTTTGTTTTCCTGGAAACTAGACATCCCAGATGCCATTGTTTCCATTATGAGTGTTCATCTGCTCTGTTTTGAGCTTGATTGCCCTTGTAGCCTGCTTGGCTTCACTGGCTTCTTCTATTTTTTTAATTAACATTTCTAACAAAACGCCAATTAATTGAAAAGAGGGCATAGCTGCAACCCTCAAAACCAGGTCTGTTGAACGTTTGAAAGCACCCATGGCATACAGAAACCCTGAGCAGTTGTACAAAGAGTGACTAAATTATTAATAGGTGCAATGCATATGAGACGCATTTCAAAAGGGGACTTTCAGCTTCTGCAAAACATTGCTATTTTTGTGTGACAGCAGACACCAAAACATTTGGAAATTCGTCTCATTGCTACTAATCACAACTGTTAATGAAACATTTCCACTGCAGGCACAATATAGGCATTTCTGAGCAGAATTAGCCATTTCATTCATTATCTCAAGAATATATAATTTGTTAAATCACAAACAAAACAACATACTGAAGCACATCTCTCTTTCTATTCTTAAAGGCCCTATTAGCTAATGAAAGCATTCAAGCACAGATTAAACTAGCATCACTTCCAGATGATACCACATCATATTTGCTTTATAGGTTGGAGAGATTAGCTATGGGGTTGCCTGGGATTCCTTTTTTAAGGCATGAAGATATATGCACGGATTACAACATTTAAAATTGCATTCTAGAGAAAATAACATACTGCTGTGGGCAAAGAAAACAAATACTGGAAATTTCTTTCCTGTCTCAAGTGAATTATTTCTGGTAAAAGGTTTCTCAGCATTTTGCTACAGGCATGCAGATTTACACACAGAGCATTATGCCTGTACACATGGCGAGCGCTCTACCAGGGTGCCCATCACGATGCCCTCCTCTGTGCCCAGTTCTCATGCAAAGCTATTCATTGCATGCACAGAAGAGACCAAAATTTAGAAATGGAAAAACAACCAAACCCAACAACCACTGGAAATGCTGGCACAGCAGAGCAAGTCGATAAGGAAAAATCCTCTGTACGCCCTAGCTGCTTCCATGCTCAGGGAGCAGAAAGCAACGGGGACGTATTGCTATTATTAGCCTGTGCGATGCAAAGCAGCCAGTTTGCAGCCTTGTTTCAGGCTATGGGCAAGATGTTGCCTGATTTTCTTGATGCAAACACACAGGCACAGACAGACAGACCGACCCCACAACGCTCATGGCCAGAACCTCCCCACCACTATGGTGAGACAGACAGACAGAACACAAGGACCACGCGTACTCACAGCTCGGAGTACAGGAGGTGCAGGTTGCCCACATTGTCTATGTAGTTTGCAGGACTTAACCAGGGGAGGACCAGCAGCAGGAGAGCCTTCATTCCCAGCGCTGATGGCACCGCTGCCAGGTTTCCTCCTTCCCGCTCGCTCTGTGCGGGTGGGACACGCAAAGCGAAGCTTCGTGCCGGCCAAGCCCCTTCTAAGCCAGCCTTCCCATTTCAACGCAACGGTAGCACATTACGAATCGAGCTTAAATCCCATAAATGAGGCTACACTGCAAAATCATTGACCTGTAAGAGGATTACTCGATCTGACTCTCAGACGGGGAGTTGTGAGGGTTTAGGGACAGCACAGCGTGCTTGGCGAGACAGTGACTTATGCTGCAGAGCAGAGCGATGCTCAGGGAAGAGACCTGCCTCCTGCACGATTCAGAGTGGTTCTTCGCAGGCAGCTGGTAGGTTTACATCACTGCCCACCAGCAGATGGGTTACGAGCGAGCTGCATCACGGAAGGGTGTAGCCATCTGACAAGGGGGGAACGTGCCCCCGTGGAGTTGGGAAGCAGGCGACAGCAGAAGACCACACCTTTTTAAAGTAAAACACTGCAAAGGATCGCAGACAACTGCTGCCTGGCTGCATCGCTGTCTGAATTCCCAAAATCCAGTCAGATGTCTCTGTGCAAACATAAATCATGTAGCAAACCAAGGACATCTCTCTTCTCTTTCTCTCTCTCTCTTTTTTTTTTTTTCCAAGGGATGAAAGAGCAAGCATTTTAAATAAGGCTGTTTTTAATGGTATACTCTGTGGTAACTAGTGTTTTAAAAAATTTGAGTTCTCTTTTCAGTTACAAAGCATAAAACGTAACAAGCTCACCTTGTCCCATCAGTGACCCTATCTCTGAGCAGGACAAGCTCGGATTGGTCCGAGACTGATTTGTGCACGAAACACAAGGGCTGACGACTGCCCTGGTGACTCTCACAGAGTCTGATTTATTCCCTGGGAACACAGAGCACGTTCAGTCAAGATTTTTTGGTCAGCATCTGAGTCATTCTGTTCACAGGAACTAGACTGCATGAGTCTTATTATTGTTATCATTATTATTTCTATTATTATTATAATCAACAAAATCAGGCACCTTTTCTACTGATTCATCAATGTTAAAGACAACAGCATCTATCTGCCTGGACATGCTGGAGTTGTGGCTGAAGAGCACAGTGCCTTTCTCCTCTCTGGCACCGCGATGAGTTGGGAGTGGGGTGGCAAGGGTGGGTTCTGCATCCCTGCAGAGTCATGAAATGCCCTTGGTGATTATTAACAAATGCTGCATTTGGAAAACAACACATGTACTGCATAAGCTCTGCAAACACAAGGTTTCAAAAGTCTCGTTTATGGGTCACAAAATTTCCTCTTAATTCTTCTCATGGGTGGGAAAGCCAGTGAGGGCATGCCCCTGGGAAAGCCTCAATTGGCTTACACTGTAGAAACCCACAGGTTTTAGTGAAACACCCAACAGCAAAGGTACTCTCTATCTTTTAAATGCCTCTGCCCTCTGGCCTTATGGAAACTTAACCGTCTTGTTAAGGAAATAAACCATACTGAGGATGGAAAATACAGTCATTAGTGACAGCAGAGAAGCCACAGAGCTTGGGTAGCACAACCCTGAATTGCACTGGGATGCGCACTAGGATGTGGAGGGCAGGGAGAACAGTGCTCTTCCTCTCCAGTCCATCTCTGGGCTTCCAAAGCTGAGACTTGGTTGGGAGAGCCTGGTGTGGGGGAGGAGCTGCAGAAAGGCTGTGGGCACACATTACTGGACAATTCTGCCTAGCTCTTATTGGGGTCAGGACAAGTGAGGAACTACAACAGACATAAAGAGCACAATAATACAGTTTTGATAGAGGCAATTCTCAGCTACAAAACACTACTTTTCAACAAAGTCACCATCATTAGCTGGAATTTTCACCTGTGATGAAGAAGAGCCTGTGTGCTACGCTGGTAAAAATCTGCACCAGTGGAGGTGACCTGTTGCTTTACAGCTGCTATGGCAGTGTCATTGCTGAAACACACCACCCACTTTCTCACTGTGCTGACATCCACTGTTTGGTCTCCATAACGTTCAGCAAGTGTTGATGAATGCCAATGGGTGCAATTCTTTCCATAAGGAGGAATTCAGTGACACACTTTTGCTCCATACGCACATCCATGACAGGTGCCACTTCGTCAGACTGCCCCTCTGCTGCCATCTGTCACACGGCAACAAAATGCAACAGAATACGGTGGGAAAGTTCAACTTCTACTGCCATACCACCAACATCTGCCTCTGACATGGGCCAACATAGCAAAATAGGAAGCATTACTTTCAGAGCATCTCCCATGTATAGCAAAAGGAAAGGGTATTTGCACCAGGGGCTGAAGATTTTATTGTTCCAATCTGTAGAGCAACATAATCTCTGTGACAGCAGCTCACAGCAGACTGTCAGTCCCTTTACCTGCATCACTGTTGAAATCTGTATTTGTGGTATGTCAGAGAATTACTGACCAGAGGCAGAAAATAGCAGGTAATTCTGCTAATTTCTCTCTCTAACAGCAGAAGCTCACCTTGTGGAGCATGGTTGGCAGCACCTCCTGCACCATCAGCCAGTTCCACAGTGAGTACCTAGAATAAATTCCTCTTAGGAATCTAGGTGCTTTAGGAAATGGCGTCTCCACTTCAAATAGGGTTGTGTATGAATGTCAGGTCACAGAACCACTGCCAGCTATGGGGTTCCCTAGCACACTTCTCCAGCCCTCTACTCATGCGTTCTGAGGTGCTGTTGGCACCAGTGACCTGCAGTAAGGATCAGATTGTCCAGACCAGACCTGTGTTGGGAAAGAGATGCTCTAACCATCAGCACTACCATACCCACCCAGGAGCATGCTGGCCTACAGAGGCCTCCTGCGTCTGCTTGCAGAGGAAGATGTCTGTACATTCCTGGGCAGATGTAGTAGTGCTGAGGGCGACTCACCTTTGGTTCTCCTCCTGCAAAGGAACTAGCTGCTCCCTGGGAATGTCTCCTCTGAGTGAGGCTGTCCCAGTCACAGTGACAATGAGCGAAGCCATGGAGGCTGGGCTGCTCTCTGTGAGCCCCCAAGTGCTATCAAGGGCCAGTGTGCACCTGGAAGGAAGGAGCCCTCAGCTCCAAAAGCCAGCATCAAACTGGGATGTCTTCCGCTCTACTTCACATGTAGGTCATTTGTGATTCAAAAATGGATTGAAGAAAGGGCAATTACAAAAGCCGTAGTACCACTGAAATATTTATGATAACTCAGCTTCCCAAAACTCACAAATCTCTTTGGATGACTAAATACATGCTTCCATTATGCAGCTCACCACAAGATATCTGCCCAGAACTGCTAATGATAAAAAAAATGTGAGATATCATCAAATACTAATTCAGTTCTAACCTCATGATAGTACAGGTGCTCCCAGGGACTGAAATTGATAAGTCTGTCTTTACATTTACAGTCTATTTAAATCAGTGTTAATTGCTCATATTTTTCCATCTCCTTAAGGAAAAGACAGAGCAATGAAAAAGCCTCACCACCTCAACAAAAACTTACTTGGTTTGGAAATGCTGTTCGAGGTGACCACGTTGCACAACCTCTGAGCAGTGTTCTGTGAAAGGACAGCTAACCATTAGCTTGTCCAGGAGGTTATTCACCAGTATGCTGGACTTCCTGCAATTCTGGAGAGCCACCAGCTTGCGGTCCATGGGGCAGAAGTCTTTTTCCAAGAGGAAGTTCGTAAGGCAGGCAGTGCAGAAGGTGTGACCACAGAGCGTGTCTAATGGCTGAAGCAAAGGTTGCAGGCAAATGTGGCAGATCAGATCATCATCCACTTCCTCAGTGTAGCTGTACAAGTGGTTTTCCTCTGGTAAATGTACCTGGCCACAGGTGACACAGCGTGGTGGGCAGTTCTCCTCCATTTCCTCCTCTTTCTGGCTTGTAATTGGAATTGATGCAATTCAAAAGAGGGCAGATGAAAGCACCCAACCTGGTTTCTACTTGCGAGAGCAGCAAGGCTTATGTGCCATCAGATCTGTGGGGAAGAAAGCAAAAAAATTATCTTCTGTATTGTTTTCTCTGAACTTATTTATGGTATGTGCCTGGATATAAAGTACTCCAGCATTTTTTAGGGAACGATTGCACCTTTGTGATGGGAGGACAAAACAAAGAGGAAAAAGCAGATTGTGAACTCCAGGAATTTTTTTGCTCTTAAATCTAGCTCAGCTGACACAATTACACTCATTTTGAGTATCAATGAGAGAGACATCAAAAGAGAGACATCAAAAGAGAGAGAATACTACAGACATTTAATGGTCAAACATCTTAGGTTAGCATACAACTAACAGTTGTAACTGACTTTTTTAATAGTGGTCACATAACTTCTGTTGGAAAAGCAGCACCATGCATAGGCAAATCTTGCAGTGTTTGTTCAGAGACACAGGTTAAGGAGAATGCTCACTGCCTGAGTCACCTGCTTGGTACTGGAAGGAAAGGCAGCGAGTTGAGCCCACGCTGTGCACACAGCCACAAGGAGGGCTGCCTGGGGCGTATGGCCTGGGACCTCCAGATCATCCTCTGCCATAACAGTGGTTCATCTGTCCGATTTTCAAAACCAGTGAACAAAAATTAAGCCTATTCCCTTAACGATTTGTGTTATATCCCCAAATCTAGTTATAACTCTGACCAAATCACCTGCCTGCTGGTATTTCAGGGATGTAAACACTGTGGGTGGCAGCAAAACTGAAGAGTAATTTGTAGCTTTTACTTGATGAACCCTGACTGCTTGTTGGAGCACTTACGTCTCATTACATCTATGCTTATTTTGATCTATCCCTTTGAAAATAAACATGAAGATATAAAATATGCAATGGCCTAATTACTACTCTTGCTTGAAAATGTAAATCTTATTTGCTGCTCCACCATAGCACTGTGCTCTTGCTTCCAGCTTGACTTAATTTGCTGAGACAACTTGTCAGCTTCAGACACCCACATTTGAGGGCAAATGAGGAAAAGAATGAAAAAAAAATCTGACTATGACAGAGCACATTTTCATTTAAAATAAAAACAAACCTTATTTTTATGTAAAGCTCTTGGGCTCTAAACCTGAGAAATTATACTTCAACATGGCAGGCATTTTCTGACATAAAGGTAAAATTATAGCCCTACTAACTCTATCCAGATGCTTGAATGTCAAACATTCACTTCAATGCTTTGTTAGATCCTATTCTTATGCAGCTATTATGCTAAGTGTAAAATAACATTTTTTGCTTGCAAGACTAAGGTCTGTGTACGCTCTGCCTCCTGATTAGCACTGGATTCACTTGAATTAAAATTATCCCCTACATGAATTTTTTAATAGAATATTTAAAATACTCTGTGCAGCAGCAAATGTTCCCCTTTGTAAAAATATTTATCAGAACTTTGTGTACATGTCTTTGAGAAGAAAAGAATTGTGCAGAAAACAACTGTACCTGCTGTCTTAATATAGGAATTAAAAACAGTATTTGTTGGCTCTATTAAAGTGACACACAGCAGAACGAAACAAGAAAAAGACAGAAGATATCATTCTAGAGTACTGACAACTTCAACTAAGAAAGAAGACGCAAAGATATTCCAGAAGTAGCATAGCAGTCACAAAAAAAAAAATTCCACTGAAAAACTTGTAGCCCATACGTGCCGACAGGAATATGAACAAAAATACCAAAGAAGTAACAAGAACATCACAGTAACTTGAACAATAGAGCATTATTATTTTTATTCTGGTCTTGCTTGAATCATTTAGAGATACTTTTCCCTAAGAATACAATTTGTACAAGTGCTGAATGCAGCACTTCATAGCGATAGTTTAAGGAATCTTTGAAAGCAGGCACAGGCTGAACACACCAGTCTTTTCGTTGATCACACCCAGGTCCTGGGGGCCACATCCAGCTGTTGATGCTGAGCAGGAGGCAGTTTGGTCCCCTAAGTGACTCCTGCTAGGCAGCTGTCAGCCAGCTTCTCCACAAAGAGGGGTGATTGCATGCTGGTGTTTGATCTGCCAGCAGCTGCATTTCGCAGAATGAGAGGGGAGTGTTCACTGATCTCAGCAGCCCTTGCTTGTGTAGAAGTTCAGGATAGTCTGAACCAATATGGAATTAGACATGCTCTGTGTCTGTTCCTAACAATCCTGTAGTTAAAATGGCTGAGAAATTGGGAAGAGGTCAGATGCTTAAGAAGTAGGGGATCTGGTCACTGCTACTTCACATCTAGGGATCTTGAGTGATGGAGCCATCTCTGAAATATTCAAGGTATTGTCGGCATGCAGCAAGGTGGAATAAATCTTATTAAGATAAAACACAAAATTTAAAGCATATGTAAGCTACCTTACAACAGGCCTAGTGTGTTCACTCTGGAAAAGAAATGGCAAATGCACAGCCTCTTGGGCTGAGCATCTCCCACTGGTGAAGCCACACCTCAAGTGCTGCGTTTAGTTTGGGCCCCTCGCTACAAGAAAGGTTGGATACTAGGAAAAATTTCTTCTCAGAAAGAGTGGTGATGCATTGGAACAGGCTGCCCAGGGATGTGGTGGAGTCACTGTCCCTGGAGGTTTTTAAGGAAAAGGTAGATGTAGTACTTAGGGACATGGTTTAGTGTCAGTATTGGTAGTAGGCAGACAGCTGAACAAGATGATGTTAGAGGTCTTTTCCAACCTTAACAATTCGATGATTAGAGAAGGTCACTGTGACTATCAAAGAAATAAGGATAAGAATACAGCTGCATAAGTTCTGCCCTGTGCTATGTCCTGCAAAGTTTCCAGACTCTCCTGGTCACATTACAGACACTTTATGGGCCCAATATGCTAATAATGTGTTGCTAATAAGAAACAGGGGGTGTGGGGAACTCTATCTGAATTTACAATGTCTACATAAACTACAAATACTTGCTGCGGTACAGAGAATCAGAACCATCCGTGTTAATTAATAACAGGCATTGAACTTTTAGGAGGACTCAAGTCTCCTAGCCTGTGTGATTTAGAAATCTTAGAGTAGACAATAATATAAGTTATTATCCATCTGAGAAAAAAAAAAAAAAATCTATCAGCCTCTTCTGGCTCATCTGGTCAGTGGTCACCCACTATAAACCTTCTTAAATTACTGGATGTGAGCAATGAAATAACCACTGCCAGTCTTTGGGAGGTAACTATACCACCAGAAGTTAGCACAGAGGGTGCTGAATCAAGCTGTGACACAAATTTGGCTGGAGGCAGAAGTTCTTTGCAGTATTTGCAGTCATTTTTATTTTTATCATTTATGCATTGTCATAACAAAGCTACATAATTTACTTCATGTCCTTTTAGGAAGCTTAAAGCCTTGGTGTTTAGCCTTGCTAATGGTTCCTCTTCAGCAGTGTAAAAGAGAGGGAAAAGGGGATTTAAGTTTGATCTGCTGATCTTGCATTAACATCAGTAACAAGGCACACTTTGAGCAAGAAACACTGTACAGGCAGATAGTGCTTCACAGCAAAGTGAAAAAAGACAACTTTTACCTGGCTGAAAGTGTCCTCTTTGAGACCCATGCTTGGGGAAGGAGAAGAAGGGAAATGAGTAGCAGTCCTGCTTCTATATGCAGTTAGTGTCCACACCTTCAACCTCAACTCACAGACAGCTGTGTGTGCTGGGGCTGCACAGGTGGTTCATGTCCCCACAATAAATGTAAGCAAGTTAGAGCTTGAATCATGACTAACCATCAGAGAACCTCCAGCACCTGGCTGGACACCTCATCAAACATTAACTAGGCACTGGAAGAGCTGCAGGGAACAGCATGGCAAAAGGAGGAAAATACTTCAGCACACTGAGCAGCCAGGGCTGAAAGAGAAGGAGCTGGGTGGTGAAAGGCAGCAGGGAAGCAGCTAGCAGTGGGAGGAATCAGCTGGCACCTAAGGACCAAAGAAACACTAAGGCAGAGCTTGGAAGGGCAGCAACCAGCTCACATCTGCAATGGTGAAAGGCAAGGCAGCGAGCAGGGTCACTGCAAAGCAGAAGTAAGCTGTACGACAGGAAGGAGTTTACTTCAAACAAGATGTCTTGGGAATAGCAAAATCCTTTGACTCAAGGGAAAGGGTGGCTGGCATGGGAATGGAAAATGGCTTCTGAATGGTACAGCAAGATTACCAAACATGAGGGTGGTTTTTGTTGTTGTTTTTTTTTTTTTTAATAGTGTGTATATAAGTAACACATTTTATTAATGCTTCTGCTCTATTGCTCTCTATGCACGTGCATCACAAATATTCTATCCACTGCTCAAAAGAGGCTGCCTTCTTGTGCGCTCTCTCCGTCACACAGCACTGCAGGAGGCGGAGGTGCTGCCAGCAGCTCTCCTACCCTTGTTAGCTGAACCACAATAACAACACTGTGCCTCTGTCCTTCCGCAGCATGAGGGGGGTGCCTGCTACAAGAAAGGCGCAGTCTGGCCATGGGGCTGGTCTGCACGCCTACAGCAACACTGCTCCATGACATTACTCTGCCAGAGGTGCTCTTCCCTTGCCTTCCTCTGTCATACTAGCTGTGAACATGCTGCAAATGACAAAGGAAAGCATCTCCTTTTCTAAATCCTCGACCTGTTCTGCTGAGAGCCAGGAGACAGACTTCTTGCTTCCTAATGTTGCAAAGGAGCCACATGAAATTACTCTTAGACTTTGCGTTTTAGCCTGCATAGAGTTAACTCCTTCATGACTCCTCAGCCCAGCAGTTGAGCGTGGGCAGGGTGGGAGCTGTGGGCATTGTCCCCATCTAGTGGCTCACCCACACTAGGGTGTCAGCCAGGAGGGAGCCCAAAGATCTCTTGACCCTCCAGCAGAAGCTCAGAGCCCCCAGGCTGTGAGCAGTTTGCTCAGAAGAGCCCAGCCCTAGCTGCCCCAGTGAGAATTCAGGTTGCAAAATCACTTAATATTCAGAGTTCTGTCATGAGGCCTCAGGTTTGAATGTTCATATGAAACTCTTTGCCTCTAATTAGGGAAATTGTAATGTTGTTTCAATTCACCATCTTTCTTGCTAGCAGGCCTCCCAGCCACTGTGTTTTGTGCTACTAATTGCATCTACTTGACTGAAGCGTTTTATGGGCTATACTGATTTTCCTGTTAAAGGTAGTACTTATGATGGAGGCCATTGGGCAACCTTTTGTTTCAAAATACTAGATAACGGTTTTGGAAGACATCACACAATGAGCCATACTGCAGTAATACGTATTGTACAGCATCATCCATGCAAAGACGCAAGAATTCACATTCCAGAGATCTGGATAAAGAATATTGTATAATAACTGGTACTAACCTTGGGTCAATTAGGTGAATCAGCCTTCCTGGATTCTAGACTTTGTCATAGGAAGGCTATAAACCATTTAGGTGCATAAAAAGCTTATCATAATGTCATTGGACCAGCCTTTGTCCCACGTGTATTATCATCTCTTTTTTTTTCCCCATTCCTTATTTTTAAATCTGTTATACCAATAGCAAAGTCGCAGCATTTTCTCTCTGCTTGAAGTGCAATCAGTTGCAGACCACCTCTAGTGGAGATTTGCAATGGTCAGAGACGAGACACATACCTCCAGGTATAATCTCAGTAACTAGAGGTGAGTCAGAGATCTTGGAAATATTGATTTAGCAGATAAGAATTTAGGATTCTAAGCAAGACTGTTAGAGCTGGCTCTTAGAGGAAAATACCTGTAATTAAAAGTTCAGTGCATCAGCACAGACCATCTCTGAGACAACCAACAGGAGCTACACAACCTCTCTTCTGCCTGGCCCCAGCTATCAAGACTGCTGATTTTTCGAAGTTATTATTAGTCAAAAATTCCTTCTCAGAGCTTATGAGAATCAAAGCACTTTGCAGCCTTTAGCGATGAAAGACATTTCCAACTGAATACAAAAATCCGACAGTACAGTACAGTAGGTGAATAACCCCAACTTTTCAAGTTGTCGCTCAAGCTGTGAAACCTAACAGAAACATCATACTGTGCTGCACACACAATAACTTTAAAAACTAGAACCAGATTGTTTGAAAAGATGGTTTTCTCTGTGGCTCATGCTGGAATTTACAGAATCAACCAGTGTTGGAAAAAGGTTTTTTTTGTTGTGGAATTAGGTATCTGAAACTTCTGTTTGGAATGTATGGAAATACGTCCTGCCTTTTCATCTGTCTGTCTCTCACACGCCCACACAAACATGAATTGCTCTCTCTGACAATTTCATGGATACAAAACTTTACTCAGCATGTTGAAATGAGAAATTCCAGCCCAGAAGTAGTTTGAGGATATTAAGAACAGCTGGATGAGATTTGACCAAAAAGAGCTTTTGAATAAGGCAGTACATGTTGGCAAGCTAACCTTCCCACACTCAGAAGAAGCACATCCTACGAGTGAGCTTACCTTAGCAGAAGGTAGTACGACAGAGAAGACTTGTGGCTAGCATGCTTCAAGCAATCAGGCGCTGTATAGGTGGAGGTAATAAGTCCAGTTTCTTGCTTTTTCTGAAGTTTGATAAACTCAGGCTTGGACCAGCCCTTTATACCAGAACCACAGGCTCAGACTCCACACACAAAGGAGAGCCACAGCGAAACAGACAGGCTGTACGTTACTGCTTCTCCACAGCGCACATGTTCTACCTCCTCAGAGGAAGTCAGTCATCTGGCCAAAGCAAGACGGTGCGAGCGATTATGATTGAGTCTTAAATGCTTCCTAAACATGTGCTCATCCTAATTGACATAATAAATGCCATCAGCATTTCACATACTGAATTATAAAATTGTACGGCTAGTTATGTAACAAAAGGTGCACTACCTCTCTGATTTGGCTGATTGCTCTAGCTGACTTTGGCAAGACAGCCAGCCTCAGAAGCCTGCTCTTAGACATTTGACCTCATGAGAGAACTGTATTTTGTGGCTGAAAAACTACATACCCCAGCTGTCTTTGAAGGTGCTGGTAGCAAGGAGTCGGTACAAGGATCCATGCAAACTGCAGGAAGGTGCTTGTCCCTGGTCCCTGCAGATGCATCTGCTGCTGGGGACAGAGATGCAATGGGGACATGCATCTGTCCATGCTCCTCCTCTGTTTCAGGTTGAGGAAATGTGGATCCACAGACCACTCTGGAGCTACAGGGGGCTCTAGCCTGGTGCTCTCCTATCCATACAGCCCAGGCCCTGGCATATAGGGACCCACACAGGGTACGTCATGACAGGGAGACAAAAAGTCTTGCAAATGCAGAATAAAGGGTAAAATGTGTTATATTCCATGTTTTGTTTGTATTTTTTTTTTTTTTTACCTTCTGCATGAATTTGGTGTTAAGGCCATAAAGTCAACTGATGTTAACTCCATGGGGAATTACACTGCTACTACTCCGTTTCCTAAAGAAATAGAGTGGTTTTGTACTTGTTCTCTCTCTCTCTCACTCTCTCTCTCTCTCTCTCTCTCTCTCTAAGTCTCCTTGTTCAACGTTTCTCTTTATCTCCCTAATATCTTTTGGATCCATTTTTCCATTTACACCAAAAGTCTGACAGAATGGCAGGATTCACCATACACATTAAATTTTCACCATTGCCACAAGCGGCTGGGTAGCAAAGAGAAAAAAAGTAATGTTCCAACAAAATGAAAGGCTGCATAATGAACCTAAATCATACTGGATATCAGAGAAGGGAATTATACAAACCCAGCACTCAAGAAAAAACAATGCTAGAGTAACATCATTTAGAAAAGCCACAGGGAAATAATGGTCATTAATTCTTCCACCTATAGAACCCTTGATATGTAATCTAAAAACCTGTTCTCTTTCCCTTCCTCTCTTTGACTTACATGCCTTACTGTGCATGGCAACTCTGACACTGTGAAGGCCCATATCTCCAACAGAGGTACCTTCCTAAGCAAAAAGGGTTCCTCCTAGGCTCTTGTTTTCTGGCTTTCTAACCAGCTAACACTCTTCTTGCTATGTCCCCAAGGCCAAAAGTACCTATCCACTCTGAAAAGAACAAGATGGCTGCTCCTGCATGATGCTTCCTTCTGCCATTCTCCAGGTTGCCTAGCTTAAAGAACATGGCAAACCTCTCAGAGACCCTGGCATGCTGGAGAAAGAATACCCTCAGTGTGCCTGCAAGCTGCTGCCACTTTGTAGGGGCTGAGAGATAAGGGACATACAATCATAAAATAGCTTAGTTTGGAAAGGACCTTAAAGATCACCCAGCCCCCTGCCATGGGCAGGGCTGCCACCCATCAGATCAGACTGCCCAGGGCCCCATCCAGCCTGGCCTTGAGTGCCTCCAGGGATGGGCATCCATAGTTTCTCTGGGCAGCCTGTGCCAGTGCACACCACTCTCTAAGTAAAAAAAATTTGCCTAACATATCTAAATTTCCCCTTTTAGTTTAAAGCCATTTCAAGAAAACCTGCTTGTTCTGATTAAACTGTTTTGCTTCTCACACTCTGAAAATGATGAGTCTTTAGACATCAGGTAAGCTTTGTACTTGAATTCCCAATCTGCAGGACCAAGAGCAGTTATGAAAAATATAAACTCAAACATGGCACCCAATAAAAGGCTTTGAAGTAGCTTTTATCTCTTTTGTGGCACCAAATCTATTGCATTTTTGCAGTGATATTTCTGTTGGTAACAATGAAGAATGACCTGCCAGACTCACTCACAGCTTTGTGATATGGGAAAAACTCACCAAAACTCAGTGAGAACTAGAGCATCGGCACAGGGGGACATTTGCCTACGCTGATGCTATCTCCCTTCAAGCACCCATCAGAGAAGATTCTAAGCGAACATGTCTATGTGTGCCAGAGGGGGTGACTCCTTCAAAAGCCAGTGTGGCTTAGCCCCATCTCCAAACCATCCATCAAGTTTTCCTGGGAGGACTTCCCCCAGACCCTCCTCCCACAGCTGTAGTGCCCTCAGACTAAGCAGCATCTCCTCACATGTGACCATGAAATAACATTTAATAACAATAAAGTGCTGAACAGATGATGGATAACTCTACTATTAGCTTATTATGAAGCAAGCACTGCTTTAATTACACTGTGCCTTTAGAGCTGCTCCTCTTATCCAGGAGTCTCTTAATGCTTTACAAACTGCTTAATCAGTTCTCATAACACCCTGTGGGAACCTTTTTTAGGATTAGCCCACAGCGTGGCTGGGTGAGCAGGGCTCCAACATTGCAGGGCTGTGTGCCCATGGGGCTGATGCCCAGCTTCTCATGTCACAAGGGAGCCAGAGAGATGGTCTTAGATGTGATCTGAGGGAAAAACCCTCAGGTTTGTCAGTGGGCTGCATCCTCTACTTTGTGAAAGTGCACCTGGAAGGATTTAATCTTCTGTATCTTAATGCTGCTTATGTTGCATCTAACTATAGCATTTATGTCTATAATTTAAGTTACAAGTTTGTAAATTTCTATAACTTAGATTATGTATCTTACTGTTTTTTCATCTTTTCACACACACACCAAAACAAAACTAAAAAAAAATCTAACTAGGAAAACCATTCCTATAAAAAGAACTGTACAAATCAATGGCACTGTGCCCTTTGTAGTAACTCAATCCAAAAGCACTCCCTGTCACCCACTCCTACTATGGCCATTTCAGGGCCCGGTCACATGCAGGGACTTGCAAAAGGGTGGGTACAACCTCAGGCAGGTTGGTCACCAAGTAGGTTTCAGCAACTTCGGAGTAACACAGCCCACAGAAAACCTCCTAAATAATGGGCAGGTATGCAACATGCAGCTGGAAAGAGACATTTCAGGGACTGAGGGGAAAAAGTTCCAATGAGCTTGTGAGCTCTTGCAATGCTGAATTTCACATTTAAAAATAATACACTGCTTGAAAGGGGGAAAACGTATTGCACAATGAGGAGGCTGAACCCAACACCCAGTGACAGTGGTCTGTTTTCTAGTCCTAACACTGTTTGCTTTTTGAGTCTTGAACAAATACTGTATTGTCTTTCACTCAGTTATCTCTTGTATTAAATAGTGCTGACAATGCCCATTCATATTTGACGATAGAGCCTGCTACTCCTCTGGGAGCAAGCTGAGCACTACAGCTTATAGCTGACTCCCACATGGGAAAGACTGAAGAAACAAGAAGTATTTGGGTAGTAGGAGCAGCTCTGTCCAGCTCTCATGAGTCAGGATAATGACTAAGATCTCTGTTCAACAAAAATCTCAGTGAATAAATTTGTTTATGACAGTGACTGGGCTCACAGCTACCATCACATCCTCCAGAGCTTGCTTCTGTCTCATCTGCTCAGCGCTGGGAAACAGCAACCCTATGTATGGTACTACTCACTGGTCTCGAGTCATTGCTGCTTTAATTGGGGCTTTGTGGGAACTCCGACCTAAGGTCCATACTAATTAACACACGTGTTGCTGATGGTCTTGTACTATTCTCCTTGAAATGAACAGGCTCACAAAGGTTTTGTCAGCCAGGACACGAGAGTGGCACTAGCTGGGGAAGATCATTAATTCTGCAGCTGAATTATTATCTGCATACAGAACCAGTTTGATGGGTGTGAGATTATTTGTGTGCTGCTTACTCCCATGATGAGAAACCCATTAGGAATTATGTGCTTAAGTCATCTTGCTTCCTGCCGGTGTGCACCACACGCTTGGATGTGACCTGCTGCATGCACGCAGGCAGGGGAATTTTGGATATGATTTGAACTTCTTCCTACAAGTGGTAGCTTGCAACAGTGCCTCCAATGCTTTTTACCTGGATTAAGACTACAGCGTTTTTCTAAATAGCAGTAGTACAGTCAGCTTACTCCTCAGGCTGAAACTATGAAAAACCAAAGCTATGTTACAAGTTGCTTTCCGACACAAAGCTCTACTTGCAAAATCCTGTGTGAACTGGTGCTGTTAAATATATAGCACAAGGAACTGCAAGCAAAAATCATCTCTGAATGGGAAGAGCAAATGAAACAACAGCATCACCCATATTTTTTCTTTAAACATCGGTATCTCAGTGGTACTGAGATCATGTATTTGTTGGAAAGTGAACTAGAATTACATCCAATATCAGACCAAAATTCACCTGCATTCTGAAATGCATTTTCTGAAAAAAAGCATTAGTCCAGGCATAAAAGTAGCTGTCGCCTCTTAGTAAGGACTTGCTGGTGCATGCAAACATATCATTTTATTAAAGCTCTTTGTTTTAAGAAGAATGGTAAAGGTGTATTAAAGTAAAACAGAAGGATGAAGGAGAGCGCTGCCATGGACTGCTGAGTAGGTAGGAAGTTTCAGGACATTTAGCTCATCGATTTCTTTGTCAAGGAGTAATTGATGTTAATATTGAGAGGGACGGCAGCAACACACAGTCAGAGGTGGTTGCACTCAACCTAAGCTGCCTGCAAACCATTCCCTGAACGTTTACCAAAGGAGAAACTTTCTCCTTTCAAGTTTAGTTCCCTCAAATCACAGGATTTGTAATGACCTTTCTTAAACACTCAGCTTGAGCCTTTGGTTAAAGCCTGGGGAAAGTCAGTCATCACGCCTTCCAGTTTCTAGGAGCAAAAACACTAGTGAAAGAGTTGGCTTTGCATCTCAAACAAGTGCAAAACCAGCAATCTTATGTGACACCAGTATCTGTCCATTTTAACTAGAAAGAGAATTCATTAAACCCCTCACAGGCTTTGGCCTCAGAGATAGCCCCCCAAAATGAGCTGCAGCCTCTGCCTGCCCCAGCTCAGGCTACAGAGCTGAGGGCTCCAGAAATATCTGGCTGCAGCCCTTCAGCAGCCAGCCTGGAGGAGACTGCATCTGGAAAGCCTTCAGAGGTTTACCTTCCTGCTGGAAACACAATACTGCCTGATTTCCTAGTCTGCAGCAAAATGAGGCTAATCTGTCATCTCATTCTGTGTGCAAGATTTATTTGCATTTTGCAAAAGAAAAGTTATTCTGGGGGAAGATGCCAGCCCCTTCAAACCTCTTCCAAAAGACAAATCAATTTCTTCTTGTGATAGGCAATTGCAGTCCAGAGCCAGTGACATTCTTCCTTCCAAGTCTGTGCTACAATGAAGTCCTGATGCAGTTAATGCTCAAACACACAGGCTCGGGACATCCTTCCAAAAAGTAGAACTCACATGAGGGACAGGAGGACACTTGTACAGGACCACAGAAAAGTAGAATTAATTAGAAGCAGGAGGAAAGTATTTTCAGGTGGCAAGAAAAAGATGATGAAGAGTCAAGATTCCCCAGACTGATTCAATTTATATTTCTGGAAAATATACATGGCCTCTGAGGTTTGAGTGGAAGAGTATAAAATAGTAAATTAGTAACAGTTTGCCTCCTTGAGAGGAGTTCTCAGTCTCAGTAAACATGATTGGAGAACTGGGGATACCACTCCTTGCAAAGCAATGTCTTTCCAAATGCCTGATGGCAAATCCTAGCTTTTATTTAAAGGTAATTCCTGTGCTTTTCTAACAAGAGGAGACAATAGACAATGCTGCTTTGATAAAATGGTGAAGACACCTTGACTGTGTTTTTTGTGACACTGAATGAGCAAATGAAAAGAAGTGTGTGGGGGGTGTAACAAACAGAGATTGTGCGCTCTAACCTATTTCTGTAGGAGACTGTGAAGAAACAGCCACGTTATACAGTTACCAGAACAATCACCTAAGGTATTCTACCCTTGCCTTTCCTGCTGCTGGCTGAACCCTCTTCTTGTATCAGGCATTTGGGAAAAGCGTGAATTACAAGTCTAATGTGAGCACTTACGTTTATGTTATGAGTTATGTTTTTCCTTTGTAGATGTCTAAATATCCAGCAGCTTAAAGCTAGCAGTCCATCTCTATTAATTAAAAACACTCAAAATGTGCTTAGCTTTGAATTTGTGAAGTACTTTAAATATATCCTTCAGGGTGTGATGATGTCTGTGCATCTTTGCATCAATCCTGACCTCTGTGTTGGCATGTCTGTACATGGGCTTTGTTTTGACAAAAATGGTCAGGCACATCCATAGACATGAAACTTTTGTGAGAGTACGTAAATTAACACATACAGTTTTGCAACCATTGCACATACCAGTACTGAACTAGGTATAAATAAGTGGAGGAGAACGTGAGCTAAAAATACTAAAGGAAGCTCTCCCTCTCTCACCTCAGTTGCAGCTACATGCTTAAACTCAAGCTGCAAGACACAGCAGGAGTGAATTTAACCTTGGTTCACCTCCCATGGCTCCACAAGACTTTTGGGGTTTTAACTCTGGGGAGAAACAGGTTTCCAGAAGCTGAACAAAACACTAGGCTAAAGCCTCTGTAATAAGACTGGCACGTTTCCACAGGTAATTGGTTAGATCTAACATTCCTTATTGAAGACAGAGTGTTTCCTAGCAAAATAAAGACAACACATCTAACTAAGAGGTGATGAAAGAAGCATGGCACTCTTGCACCCTAGTGAGGCAGTAAGCAGCATTCAAACGCCAGCTACCAAGAAACACAGCAACCTCATCTAATCCCTGCATCAGATTACGAGGGGACCGAACTGATGACAGACATTGTAAGGAATACTTCTGCCTTGTTGTGCAGGACTTCCTAAGATGCAGATCCCCTTCCCACTGCCCTAAATGGGAGCTGTTTGTTTTGCCCGAGTATTTCCTTGCACATTTGCTTCTCTGGACTAAACAGTAAGTAAGTGAGAATATCAGTTAAAAAAAAATGCAAGCCTTGAAACTCACATGTCTGGCCTGGCTGTGCCTTGTGCTGGCTGGGTCCCACTGGTGCATGGTCACTGTATTCTGGCAGTAGGGCCACATGCAGCTTAGCTCCATCCCTGCAGGAGAGCGGCCATCAGCTGTGTCACACAGGGCAGCCTATGGCATGTCAGGAGGCAAAATAAAAGCTGAAGTGCATACACCTGAGCAATTCAAGGTTTAGAGAACCACACCCTCCCAGTTATTTCTCTGCAGGCAAGCAGAGCATGTGCAGGCTGCTCAGACAACAGTATAACTTGAAGCTTTGGCTTTTATTTCCGGCATATGCCAAAGTCCATTTTAAGTTTGGCTTTGCTTTGTGTTTCCTTTCTTCTTTTAGCCTTACAATCAGATTCAATTTGAACCAGTAAACTTCAGTAAAATCTCTCAAAAATTGCTTTAAAACAAAAGACTTGTCTTGGCTTTCCCCTGGAGCATGAGGATGAGGACTGTGAGCTCTGAGGCAGGGCCCACCTCCGTGCCCTGCCAGGTGCAACTTCACCTTGTTCCCACACCGGGGGTCAGCAGTGGAGCAGGGAGCCACGTCAGGGCAATTTGAGAACCAGGGAATCAGGTGCTAGAAATACAAGCTCTGATAATTATCTGAACATCTGTAAATAAAGACTACTTTAAGTCCTCTTAACCAGTGATTTCCAAGGGAAAAATCCATGAGGGAAGGGATAAGATGTACAGATATCTGAGCTAAGTGTGAATGGTAATTATGATGGCAGTGGTATCAAAATGTTCTTCTGTTTAAAAAGTGATTCCAGTAGAGGAAAAGAAACCCTGATGTTCTAGCTACATGAATCACTAATAAGCACAGTGAATTCAGTGATCGTGAGCATTTTCTCTTAAGGAGGGAAGCAAGACAACTTTGGAGATAGATTTGTAGTCAACCACAGCATACACTGAAAACAGCCAGAAAAAAAAAAACCCAGCCTCCCATGTAAACATCTATGACTATCAGGTCTTGGCCTCCAACTCATTCTGTGCAAATTTGTTTCCCTACAGGTATTTTAAAAGCATTCTTGCTACTTATGATTATAAAATCCCTTGCTAAATATTTAAGAAATCATCAAGAGTCCTCTGAGGTCCTACCAGCACACGTGATAGCCATGCTCTCAGCCTTGTTTGCAGCAGCCTTTGCTTTCTTGCCCATCACAGCACCTCTGCCCCAGGCTGCTCAAGGAGATGTAAAAGGGGTCTACCGAGCCAGCCCATGGTGCTTGGTGAATTACCACCCAAAGCCCATGCTGGAGTTTGTGCACTGCTCTGCCCATGCAATGGGTACAACGTGAAGCCTGCACAGGTTCTAGGTGCCCACAGAAGTCACAAGGCGAGATAATACAAGCCCCACACACTGGCTATCTGCAAGATTGAGCTACACATACGTAATACACTTTTAAAAGACACACTTAAGCTATAGAAGCTAAAACATTAGCAAGTACATCCTCTCAGAGCAGAGCATGTGCTTAAATCCTTCCTCACAGGGGAGGTCTCTTCCAGGCTGATCGCCTCAGTCAGGAAGCCCAGAGCCCTGCTGTTGCAGGGGACCACATCAGTCGCTCCCAGTTGCAGACTTCATTTCCATTTAGAAACTAGCCAAGTTTTCACCCCCCTCCCACTGCTGGGACTCTTTTATAAGTTTCCAGACTAAGGGCCAGTTCAAACTCATTTGTTCTCATGCCAGCGTTGCTGGACTGCTCAAATAGCCTTTCTCATCTCACAACACATATTCCTATTTTCATTCTCAAACTCTGCTCAGAAGAATGACTCTCCACTATCTTGCTCACCCAAACAGCCCTTTTAGCCACCCATTCCTCTCCAAAGTCATGCTCTGGAATTTGATGTTAGTACTTCCTTCTACTTACCAAGCAAACTGTTTCCCCAGAAGGCTACTTTATTGCTTCTGAACCTAAAAGCTGGAAAGCTACACCCTTCAATAGAACATCCTCTCCTAAAACCCTTTCACCCTCTAGGGTGAAACACAAAAAAACTCCTCTCACCTGCAGCTCATTTACTCCACTATTTACAGACTCCCTCATTTGCTTATGGCTGGCTAAAGGCTCTGTTAGAGTTTCTTTATCAACAGCATATGAAAGTGGGAGTATTTCCTACTACGATTCATTCTTTTGCATTGAAATGACAGTAGTATCTTGTAGATCTGACTGGATTCATAAACTTATAATTTCCTGGTTTAGCTTTATACACTGCAGAAGTCAGATGTTTTGCTTAGTTTAATTTTAAAACAAATCTGAGCAGTTTGTCTCAGCCTATGCAAAATGGGTGTAAGAACAGGCCTTTTAATTTGCAGCTATTCCAGGCTTTGCTACTGAAAATATTTCCAGGAGGACAACGTGCCATAAACTCCATTGTATTAAGCCCTATTTATGTTTATTTATGTCAGCTAAGTGATTTCAGCATATGCTGCATCCATTGGCAGTACATGCTGTGCAAGCATGCATTGGAAAATTGTAATAATCAAATGTTAGATGATAATATTGTAATGGATACCGTCTGTGTCAGGCTCTGAAAAGATCACTGTTTCCTTCAGACATGCTGTCCTTCACTGATATTGCCTTCTGGAGCTCCAAGAGGTCAGAGCAAATGGGGCATGCGGGCTGCTGCTTACTCCTTTTCCAGCCCTTGCCCTGGGCCAGTCAGCAGATGGTTTACAAATAGGAAACACAAGACCAATCTTCAGCACGGGTTATGTTCCTGACCCCACAAAAGGGCTGAGCGGTGCTCTTTCAAGTGCACAAGAAATCTCAAGTGCTGTTGAGCATCTCTATGATGTCCCTGCAATGGCAAAATAAACCCCCACCCTGTCTGCCATGTATGGATGGTGGCAAGGGGGTTGGGAGGGGTTCATAGGGAATGGCATCAGGAGCTCAGGGTGGTGGGGACAGACCAGCCAGGAGGAGATGAGACTGTTGGGGTGAAGCTGACCTCCCTCCAGTAAATGGTGGGAGGTCACACCCACATTTGGCACAGGCATATATAGCAGTATCAGATCCAATGTGGTCATGTGGGATGGCATGAAATCTATGCTTTGGTTTGTAGAGGCATACCAGAGAATAGGAACCAATGCTGGGGCAAAAAATGTGGTGTAGAAATGACTCCAGAATGAAGGCCAGTGTTTTCATGTCTAGTCCCTCTTCTTGTTTCCCCTTTCCAGAAAATCAGCATTGTGAATTGGATCACAAAACATAAAGGGAAACATTGCCAAGTACTTGTACTATGAACTCTCTTGGGATGACTGAGTGCCATTGACAGTTTGCTTGGAAGTGGGACTATGGACTCTGCAGTCATTAATCACCAGTGTTAAGTTAGCAGTTCTCTACAGTGTGGCAGTTTAAATAGGGTGCTGACTTCCAAATTTGGCCTACTTGGTGCAATTAACAGATAGTGAGATTCTTACACGGTGCACGTTACTCTGTGAAGTCAAGTTTCTCCTGTCAAAAGAATTTACTGTCTCTTCTGTATCCTGCACCATTACATTTTCTAGAAGAAGATTATGAACATAACAAAGAAATTAAAGCCACAGGATTAAAATCTTTCGTTCTCAGTTACTGAACAAGTAGTATTAGAACTAGAATTAGAACAGAATTAGAACTATCGTTTTCTGAAATGAACAGCTTCTCTGGGCTGAGAGAGAACAGAATTGAAAATGGCCTGACTGGACAAAGCCTAGTCATACCTGCAGCTAAAATAATTGCACCAAAGAGCTCTCATAGCATCCATCAGCAAGAGCCCTGACTGTAAAATCCTGCAGATCCAGCTGTACAATCTCAAGTGAAGCCTCCAGTCCTTCCACCTCCTCCAAAAAAATCTGTGAAAACATGAGCTATACATACATAAGCAAAACAAACATTGAAGTGGCAAAGTCACTCTGGCGGTTGTGAGGGGATAATATTACAGAGAGCCAGGCTGTATATGTTCTCCCCTGGGAGAAATTGTTTAAGTTAAAAGATTGATCTGGGCTCTCAGCACATTCATTAGTTAAATTGCAAAGCAAGCTTGTTGCATAACCAATCCCTTGACAATTATATTTATCTTGTCAAAGTTCACAGTACGGGTGGATTTCTGACTAAGGCAACGTGAATGTTTTCTGCAAGATGGAAGCATTAGAAACATCAGTCCTGTGCCATGTGCCATCCTCTGGTTCTTTAATTACCTGCATGGGGTTGTTGTTTTTTTTTTTTTGGAAGAAAGCATTTGCACAGTACCTTTTGGAGATCTCTCCAGCATCAGGCATGGAGGGAGGGGCTGAGGAAAACAGCAGGTTCGCTTTCTAAAAGGGGGTAAACTGAGGCACAGAAACTTAGTGACTTGTTCCTAATTACAAAGGAAATCTCTGGCACAAAATTGCATGTCATAGAATCATAGAATAATAGAATGAATTGGGTTGGAAGGGACTTTAAAGATAATTCAGACCCAACTCCCTGCCATGGGCAGGGCTGCCACCCACCTGATCAGGCTGCCCAGGGCCCCATCCGACCTGGCCTTGAAGGTCTCCAGAGATGGGGCATCTACAGCTTCTCTGGGCATCCTGTGCCACTGCCTCACTGCCCTCTGAGTAAAAAAAATTCTAGTCTAAATCTCTCCTCTTTTAGTTTAAAACCATTCCCCCTTGTCTTATCACCATTATCCTTTGTCCCTGCATCTCACCCATTCTCCCACACTTTATTAGAGACAATAAAGGGAATTGTTTGAGATGCAGTAAAGCATCCATACTAAAAGCTTGTACAGATATGCACCATGTACAGACCATCTTTGCATGGACTTTCACAGCCAGGCTTATATCCTCGGAACAGTTCCAGGACTTCAAGATTAGAACAGAAAAGGAGGTCATCTTGCCCAACTTCTTGCATGTCAAAGGCTGCCATGTCCCCTGCTCTGCACCTTGTGTGCACCTCTCTGCCCTGGGTTTAGTCCCACTGGGAGTCTTTCTGGGATAGCATCCCATCCTGCTTTGAAGAATCAAAAGGTGAGGAGTTTGCTTGTCTCTTGGTCTGGGAATTAAGCATTTGTGCTTGTGAAAGCACACGGACAATTTGTTGCTAATTTGATGACACTGTTAAAGGTTAACATAATCAATCCATGTTTCACATTTCCTCGCTGGCTGAATAATCCCTTCCCATCCAGTATTTGCATCTCGTACCAGTGCATGCATTATGCTTGCTCTAAATCATATATTTTTTTACTTTTGACACATCTGTTCTCAGCCACATTACATATGCATATACAAGAGTGCAAAACGGTTCATTTATTGAGCAAAATATTCTGGGATATTGAGTTGAACACCTTTCAAGATTTACTATTCCCATAGAGTTACTTTATTAAACAAACAGGTAACTTTATTTAAAAAAAAAAATAAGCCAAGTTTACCTGTCAAGACCTATGTCCCATAAAAACATCATTGGCTGCCATTAATAATATTCCTGTTTTTTATTACTTGAATTCCTTTATCAGCTTGTCTGTTACTTTCCTGGAAGTGAGGCCAGGCTAGCTATACTGCTGTTATCACAATTATCCTGTTTGTTCTTTGAGAACATTGGCAAAACATAAGCATGTTTTCATTCTTAGCAAATTCCTCAAATATCCCAAAATTTATTAAAAATGAACACCAGTAGGCCTGATAATTCCTCAGCCTTTTTTTTTAATTATTATTTTAATGCTGCATAGTTGCAGGTCATGTATGATCTTCTGGTTCAAAGCTGCTAGCCCAAAGTAGGTGTTGTCTAGCATTCTCTAAATTGCTGATGGGCTGGAAAATAATACATTGTCCTCACATGATATATGTAACATCATCTTGTTTCTTTCCAAACATAAACCAGAAACATGTAATGAACATTTCAGCTATCCAAGACTGTCCTACAAACAGTTTTAACACCTTCAACCCCTTCTGGGCCTACACCCTTTCTACGTTTTGTACCTTATGCAACTTAAGAACTCTTTCAGAACACCATTTGCTTGATATGAATAGATTTTGCTCTAGCCTTTACTAGTAGTTACCATATCTCCTAACACAAAAATATCCCCTAATGTCTCTCTCTCCTTTTCTAGTTCTTTTTTCCAATATATAATCACACGCTTTATTTAAATGTACTATATATTCACACCCACATACACACCTATATATTATACATACTCACCCAAAATACAGATATGTGTAGACAAATATATACATATTTAAACACATTTGTATGCATGTGAACACATTTCTACTTTGTCTTCGCCATACAGCTTCTTTTAACAACATTTTGTTCATTCAGATGACTCATCTTGAAAAACTTCCAATTTCGATTCACACATTTCTCTTCCCATTCAACTTGATTAAGGGCAGACCTTGGCTTTGGGATATTGGCCTTTTCAAAACAAAACTCATAAAAATTACTATTTCAGACTGCCCTATCTTCACCTATACTTAATATAATGAGGTCATGACCATGTCTTCCTGAGAAAACCCATTTTCCAGTCTAGTGGATACATTCATTTTTAACTATCATCAGCAGAATTCTTCCATGCTAAGTTTGATACCATTTGTTTTATAGTACTATCACCTAGTATTTAATGTTATTCTAGTGATGTTTTGCAGGTAAATAAATGAAATCTAGCAAAAATCTCTGAAAGAACAAAGTT
The DNA here is from genome assembly GCF_002078875.1 of Numida meleagris. Classification (NCBI taxonomy): domain Eukaryota; kingdom Metazoa; phylum Chordata; class Aves; order Galliformes; family Numididae; genus Numida; species Numida meleagris. Next base: position 71,656,514 of record NC_034412.1, on the reverse strand, counting down.
TGTTGTAAGTGCACAGTTTTTTTTTCCCCACAAGTAGTAGTAGATAATCCTGTCTTCAGGATCAAAACAGTTATTAATAAGACCAACTCTGTCCACTCCTAGTTGTTCCTGGGCTGTGACAATCAGTGTATTGCACTACATTTTTAAGATCCTGCGTTTCCTGATTTTAAGTTAGGCAGATATAAGCCACTGGGTTGCACACAAAGTCACCCCTCTCACACTATTTCTTTTATCTCCTTTTGCCTTCTTAAACAGCTTATTCAATACTCTAGCATTCTGATCCCTCTAGTCCTGAAAACTCATGAGATAATTATGTTGAATTTATCTTGATTATTGAGAAATTCCAGTACCTCTTACTTATTACCCCAAATCCTAGCTTCAGCAAATAAGTAATTCCAAGCGCATTTTTCTTTGGATCCTTTACCACAGTGATTTAATTTGTTCCTGACATGGTGAATCTGAACCACATTTTCTTCCTTAGTCCCCTTCTGTGTGTTGTTGCTTTAAATGCAGATGTGGCAGTTCACAGGAGTCAAGATTTCTCTGCCTCTGCCACACCTAGTCAATCTCTCCATCATTTAGTACTGAACAAATTAGAAGCCAAATTAAAAGCACAGTTTTTGTTCCATGGTAAGTAGTCAGTCCAAAACCAACAGAAATATTTTGCATTGACCTGTGGGATGCTGACACAGGCTGGCTGGGATATGATATTCACACGGCTGTTTAAATAATGGCATTCAGCATCCCTCTTTCTGTGTTGGGAAGCTCTATTTTTCCAGGTGGCTTTGCAGTGTAATTCAGCAAATGCAATTTTAAATATCATTGCAAGGACTCCACTTAAAACACACAGGCATGAATGATCACTGGGTTGTGGTCAACAAAAACTTGCAATACCTTGTGGTCACAGGACATGTCTCTGGTCTTTGCCAGTGATGGAACTCTGAAGAGTCACAGATGTGTCTCATGCGGGAAAAAAATGCATTAACATCTGCACACAGCCGACAGCTGCTTTTCTCACACAGTGCAGATGGTGAAGCTCTGCAGAGCCCTTCTGGGAGTAGACGGGATGCACCAGTGCCCACGGCCACTCAGCCATGCTGCTCCCTGTCTTCTGTAAGAGCATGAGGGAAAAGCTTTTTGGGGAAGCATTGCTCTACCTGAAAAACTGATGTGCTTTCAGATAAACAAACATCCCTTTGGTCACATTCATTATTAGTTACAGCATATCCACACCAAACCTCCACCAAGAGGCATCAGCTGGGGGGACAGAGCACGCAGGGAGGAAGGAGTCATTTTGAGGAAGATGAGATATTTTCAGTACAGGGATTGCTGATCAGCCGAGCTGATCAGCCCAGTCTGAACACATCATTGCTTAGGGACTTGCTGGCCTGGTAAGCTCAGCAAACAGGGGATAGTACACATCTCTCAAATAACCTTTATTTTAATGAATGAGCTGAGCACTGATCTCAGCACAATTGTATTTACATGCTAATTGCTTAAATTAGTAATTCATTTATCTGTGGGAAAATGCAATGCATGGATTGTAGGCTGGATAAGAAGCACAAGTTGCAAGGAAACAACAACATATTTATGTATGGACAAATGAACTGTATAATGTGCTATACATACACACAGAGGACTGTCTTAGCAATGTCCATTGCAAACTGGGAGGTGGTGATGAAGGAAAACATTTAGCTCAGAGATGCAACCTAAAGCTCAAATGCTACTTCAAAGTTAAAATCTGTTTAAAAACTGAGGATGGAAGAGGATCTTCTGCATGTTGCCCAAGCCTTAGCCACTCATGGGCTTCTGCCCTTGCTCTGCAGCACAGAAAACATATTCTAAGTTTCCAGCAGCTTACGTAACTGCCAGAGCCCACAGTGAATTCTGAATTCAGGGAACAATTTCAACCACTTCTGACAGATGAGAGGGGCTTTCAACAGCACTTAAACAAGCTTGGTGAAAGCAGGTAAGCAGGTGGAGATGAAAGATTGATTTTCCCTGGGAGAAAACTCTCACCGAGGATGCTGTTAAAATGCTGAACTCCCATTCCTAGTGTAGAAAAAAAGACATGTATGTCCAAACAGGAGGAAAATCTTCCCCTGGAGCTCAAAGTACACTTTAATATATAGCAAAAAGGATTATTTAGCTTTGATGTGCATGGATCCGTTTGTTTTCCACACTAAAGAACTTGTATGCTTTCAAAAACCATAAAAAAGAGATATAAAACTCTATAATATATAATAGATATAATTAAGATGCATATATAAAATTCAACCAAAAGTCAAATGAAATCTGATCATTTTCTAATGGAAAAAATATTATTATTATTGCTAATATTTTGTCTGCATTCCACAATGTGAATGGTTAAGTATTATTTCAAATAAGAACTCCTTTAGAAAACATTTGTTTTTCAAACACTGTACCATGAAATGCCTTAGAAGTGGCAAATCCATCAAAACTGCTAAAAAGAAATTATAAATGTGGTTTCAGCTGTCTTAGAAATCTCATATTATTGGTTCAATGTCACAGTGAACTTTCCCTTCCTGTGTAGGAAAGACACAGAAAGCTCTTCAGCAAAAGATAGATCAGATTTATTTGACACTGAAAAGCTTTTAGCTCAGTTTTCAGTGCCTAATGCATCTTCAGCAAATACTATGTATGCTTATTCCAGCATAGTTATACTTTGAGAATCTGTATGGAATATGTTTAACTGCTAAAATGGTAAAAACGAAACTCAGATCCAGGAATATGACGCAAAAGCTTTTTTGAAACAACTACCACTTGTCTCCTTGTATCTCGGCTGATAACATTGACATAACATTCTGATGTTGTCATTTCAAGCCTGTATAGACTACATTTGCCAAAACATTCCAAATGTGAACCATGGAAGGCACCAAGCTGCAAAGGTTTTTATGATACGATGGCTGGAGCTGGACCCAAATCTTCAAAGGTTACGCATGGGTGTACTGGTGTTTAACTCTACCAACCTTCTCTCCTGCTGTTTTGCCAGGTGCTAGGTGCTCACACTTTTAGGAGATACTAAATCTGTATGAATGTGGTTGCTATTATCCATCCAAAGCTTCAGGCTGAAGCAGTTGTTCAGAGCATCGCTGACACATATCCCGGCAGAACAAGTCTATATTCATGTCCCATGGACAAAATTGGCATTCGCATGGAGATTTGTACCATCTTCACAAAGTTCCTTGGGAGATCTGTTGGCTTTGTGTGTCGGGAAGTGGATCAGAAAATACTGACAATTTTGAGAATGCTTGCCCTGAATTTCAATGTCTCCTCCTTGTCCTGGCTAACAGTGCACTACTGTTGGGACACACTGGGTGCCTCACACCATACGTGAAGTGTGTCAACTTGCCGCATGTGCGGGGACTGCAAATTCCTTTGCACACCCCTCCCTTCCCAACACACCAGCAATGGGTCATTATCTTTGATTTTGACATCTGAAGAGAGAATGCAAATGCCAGGAAGGAAGTTTTTAGAATCTGTAAAAAAATACTCTGTAAAAGACTTTCCAAAGGGAATATTGCAACAGGATACAGTAAAGAAAAACAGGAGAAGAATTTGAGGGGGAGAAACACTATAAATGTGAAATACTTCTGAGAATAAATAAAAACATAAGCACATCCAAACTTACTTCTACTCAACGGAAAATACATCATTAGTGACTTTTCTGCTTAAAATAGCCAAAGCATGTTAGTGGAATACTTGAACATTTCTAATTTATAACTTCCGAATTGTGCACGCAGTACAGGGGACATGAAAGCACACTCTGAGTTGATGTTTGGGCCGCCTCCGCTGGACCACCAAAGCAGAAGGTGAAATGCAAAGGTTACAAGCTGAGTATGAGGGCTTCTTTGAAAAGTTTGCTTTCTCTCACTAGGTTATTTCATCAGGAATTCAGAAAAATCATCCCAGAAGTCACTGAACTGAAGGTCAGGAAATCCCAGTCTTTCTGAGCACCTTGGTAACAGCCAGTCACTTTAAGATCGTTCATGGCTTATTAAATTTTGGAGACAGTGACTAGCTTACGGCTATCTATATTCTACACTATAACAGCAAGAAATAAAAAAAAAACCTAAATGTTGTCCTAATTCCAGCCTCCTCCCACATTTCTTTTGCTAAACACTGTCAGGGTACACTGTGCTGTGTGAGCCATGCATACAGTCCGCACACCAAGAAATCCGCAAGCTAAGTAACTGATGCAGATCCACTCTCAAAGCAAATGCAGAACAGCTCACCCTGACATGGATCTGTACCTAGCTCTGTGAAAGTCATCCTGGAGAGGGTGACTCTTGATGAAGATTTGTTAAAGAAGGATAAAAAGCTCTGACCATTAATGGAGCACAGATAATGGTTTCAGACAAACTTCTAAACAGCAGAGAAATGATCCTAGGGAAGAGCAGGACAGAGCACAACAAAGCAGCAAATGTGACTTGGCCCAAAGACTGTATCACAAACCTGGAGCAGGCACTTGCTGATCTACATGAAGAAGTGCAGATTTCTTACAAATTAAAATTCACTATTTCAATGTGAAATTTCAATGAAAGCTTGTGGAGGTGTAAGTTAAATTGAAAGCATAAGATTACTCTTGAAATGATGATGCAGTCTACAAAGGTGAAGAGCCACAGCCTACTTTGCTGATGGAATGTCACCGGTCTGTAGGTGCTTAGCACATGGGAGCACAGCCACCTCCTGTGCAGAGCAATGACAGTGCTCAGCAACCCACACCCAGAAAAGCTTCTTTGGAAAGAAGGAGGTGCTTGAGCTGGAGCAAAGGCTGTAGGAAAGAACGACAGTTTTCAGAGGAAATTATCTGCCTGTTTATTTTTAATTAAGAAATTGTATAATATTTTGCATCATAATATTAAATTCACCTTTTCTCTAATTAATGATTAACCCTTAACCCAATTTTCTGGGGAAACAAAGTTGAGGCAATCACATCTTTCTTTTTCAGTGCCTGCCTCTCTGCCTTCCCTTGCATCTTCAGAACTCTGTGGCCATGTTCAGTACCCTACCTTTGACAAAGTGTAATGGTTTCAAAGACATTATATGCCTATCAGAATAAAGAAAAGAAGGCAGAGTGGTAAAGGAGGGAGATTCTTTTAACTGTTCACATGGGGAGGGAAGCTGAGGCATAAATACATCCCTTATAAGACACCAAAGGATCAACAAAAGGCTTGAAATACTTTCATGCCTCATGGGAAACACTTCCATTGAACTCACGCCTTTCTAAACAGCAGAAAATCCAGCTAACAGACACAAATCTGTAAGGAACCAGGCTTCACTGGCCCAGCTGCTCACCCAGATACTTCCCTCAAGCAAGCAAACCAATCACTCCAATTGCAAAATACTGGTATTTCATCGGATGGAGAGCGGAGCAAACAGACTCTTGGTGAGAAATCTAGTCACGAAACATGTGAAGTAAGCAGTTTCCAATTAGCAGTCCTCACCAAAGCAAAGCCTACTCTCTTCCCCCTCCTTAGGGCAGGGTTTTGGGGAGCCCATGGGAAGGGCACTTGGTGGCGGGGGACGTGTGTGGCTGGGGCTGCAGCATGGGGAAGGCTTCTTGCTCCAGGGGAAGTGCAGTCGTGAACCCAAGAACAACAAAGCAGTATTATACTTAATCCGTTGCCATCTGGCTTCATTTTGACAATCCATAAAATCAGACACAACATTCTTCCTCCAAATCCCTGAAAAACAACACAGAACTAGTGTCAAACTGAGTGTCTTCTCCCTTCCCCAGCCCTTCTGAGGGCTTGAAAGAGGCTTCTGCAAGGCGGAGTGTGATCCCTTCCAGTGACATTTCTGAGGGAGCATCCTGGCTACAGATGTTTCCATGTGGCAGTGCAGCCTGTGCAGCATTGTCCATCACGCTTATGGAGAGAGGCAGGGGGCAGGGGGCGAGAGAGGCCATGACCAGCAGCCCCATCCACATACCATGAGCCACGTCCAAAAGGTCCTTCTCCATGTGCTTGAGGGAGAACCAGGGCCATCCGTCTGTCCTTCTCTGCTGACACCAAATGGCCATCCATGAGGGGACACAGGGAGACTTTAAGCTATCAGGGAAGCCATTTTTTGCAACATTTGTGTTTTTACTGAGGCATTAAGGCAGTCTGAGGGAGCTCGAAAGTCCTCTCACAGCTGATGACTCAGTAACTGAAGAACAAAACCATTTCTGTCCCCAACGAAATGCAGAAGGACAACCAAAAATTATGAAATATTTCCCAATTCAAGCTGATTTGTATTCTCATTAACAAAGATTGTTTATCTATAGCCAACAACTTGCCAAGGACTGGATGACACCCCTTAGCCTCCCAGCTGAGGGGTGCAGCTCAGCTGCTGGCTTCCCACATCTCTGCAGACATCCAGGCATTCAAGGTGCCTGTTGTCCACCGTGACATGGACCCCCTGCAGCTCCTGTGCTGCTACTGCCAGCTCTGTGCAGATGGCTTGAATATTCTGGGATGTCTCAGCTAGTGGCCATGATCTGTATTCTGTCATTCTCATGTAGTCAATGGCTAAGTATCTACTTGTACTCCCTGGATGCTACCTACAATGGAAGCATGTGGATGTCTTCCCAGCTGCCAATACAATTGTACTAGCAAGCAATTCATGAATGATACTTGTTTCAGCTTCCATTACACAATGTCAGCACAGAAAGATGCCATTTGCTTGCCTGCCTTAGGGCTGAATGCCACAGGCATGTCCCCACGCTTGGTCTGTGCTGTGCTGGAGCACTGTGCATCCTCTCCTCCAGAAGGCTCATTGCTGCCAGCAATACGAATGTTAACCAGGCACATCTTCATGGAACAATGTATGTGCATATGCTTTAATCAGGTGTCTTTCTTCATGTTTAGGATTACGCTAGGGAGCAGCTTTGCATAGCCTTCACACAAGAGGAAAGGGAAAGAGTAAGTTCCTTGTGCTACAGCAGTGCCACTTGCAATGGACGTGTAGCTTCATTAAAAATTCTCCTACTGAAACTCCCAAACATCTCACTTGTATCATATGAAAGTCACGCTCATTTCATGGCCTGAAAGGAGGAAATGGCACACTTGTGCCAAGTATTGTGAGACCGGTTTTACAGCAAAATTTGGATCTGCATAAGTTTAAGGATTGCGTATAGAAAAATCATGTGCTCACATGTTGCCTCAAGCAAGTGCACATCTAGGAGGAAGGGGGAGAGAGAACATAATCTCCTGTGAAACCAGAATTGTAAGCAGTACAAAACTCATAAATTAAGGAAGACAGTAAAGACACAATGAACAATAAGATAATTTTATCTCCAATATTTAAAAACACTTTAGAAAACTTGATTATGACTCAGGTTAAGAAGGCTGCGATAAATAATGCTAGTTTGTGACTTGCAATGGAACCAGATTTTTAGGGAGGTTAGATATGACAGAGACAAGTATGACTAGTAACAGACTTCAGGCTGAAATTAGGAGCTGCTGTGATGTTGCTGCTTATGTTTCAGGAAATGGTTTCTTTTGCAGGCTCATTTTGGGATTTTGATCATTTCACGTGCAGGCTTTGTCTCCCCTTGCAACACGCATCCTCCTAATATGAACTGTTACAGCAGTGTCCTCATTCCAGATGGAGAGCTGGATGTGCAGCTCCGTGTCATGGCCAGAAAACCTCTCCTAAGAGGACAGCTGTGTCTGAACTGCAGGCCTTTACTGATAGCAGCCAGCTCCAGATGACCGTTTCCTTTTGCACACACATGCCTGGTACCTCTCTTTCTCCTCTGAGTCCTTTCTATACACCATGACTAAGTAGTTACTCACCATATTGGCAGACTGAGTTCCTGGTGGCATTAAGTAGGTTTCATTCAGAGGGTGAGAGCAAATGGATGCCTGATGATAACATGGTGGAATTGCTGAGTTTTGGTGGGCATTTCTGCATTGTTTGTTGTTGCTGTTGTTGTGCTTTTATTTTCTTATTTTAATTTAAAAACAAACAAACTTTTTTTCCACTTTCATTTAGAGCCTACCCAAGACTTTGTAGAGACTTCAGTGAGAATAGGCTGGCTTGGCTCTTGGCCAGAACTGTCCTTTAGAAAATCATCAGGTGAGAGATCTACACATCAAATGTTTACAGTGCTTTCTGCTCAAGAGAAGCAGGAAAGCTCTGGACCACTCATCCTGAAGAGGTCCTTTTGTTCTGTCCCAGGAGTTTGTGAGGGCTACCATAAAACCAGATTATGTCCTCGTATGCTCGTTTAGCCACATATGGAACAGCAGCTACCTGTTTCAGTATCATTGCTGGAAAGGTAACGGCAGAAATCTGACAATCTTTCACATACTTGTAAAAAGAAGGAGTAGTTTTCTTTCTATATTTTTGAGTTTCCTACCTGTATCTGTGGAGAGAATTAAGACTGAATATTACAACATTTCAAGAACATTTCACAAAAAAGAAAGCAAGAAAGAAAAAAAGAAAGAAAACTCTGCTGAAACACGTGTCCTCCATATTCAGGTCACTAATAAATTCTTTTCTTCCCTTTCCTTCATCTTATTAGAGACATGCAACAATGACTTTCTCTGTGAGCGTGGTTTTACCACAAGCCTACCAGTGATATGTCAACAAGGCTGGGAAGGAGCAGCCTGGTGTTCCAGTCCCACTACATTCAGAACTGGGTATTCTGGGTACTGCTGCTTCTGCTTCCCAATCCCCACCACCTTCCTCTGCCTTTTCACTTGCTCACCTGGAACTTCTCCAGGCAATTTGAACCAGTAAGTGTTTTCAGTTGAGATTTTAATGGTTACATGACACAGATCTGTATCATTCCTCATGCCCAAGATGATATAGTTTTAGAATTGTCATGCTTTACCCTAGTTTTGTTCATTTGCTGGAGTACAATTAGACTCTTCTACAAAAAGTCTTAGAATTAAAAGAAGTGTTTTATTTTAAGGATGTTGTTTTCACTTTACTTAAGGATTGTCCTTCCTAATGTTGCAAGCTGGCAACACTCTTGGAAATCTTTGCTGAGAGAGGGTATCCTGTAGCAATTAAGGTGTCTCTATGGAGATCCATGAAACACTTGAGGAAAATGGAGCAAAAATTGTGAAAGACTGAAATATTCATCTCCCGCCATCTGCTACACAGGATATATGTTATTTTACTCTTTTTATGTCTGTAATCTCTCTCCGTATAGCAATTTAGAGCTCTGCTCTGTTTTGAAATTGAAAGGTAAAACTTCTTTTCACACTCCATTTACTGGCCAGATGGAGCTACAGTGCCTGTTCCTGCTCATTTATAACAGTTTGGAGAGGAGAGTGCTGGGCAGCACACCTATTTAGCTTCTTCATGTAAAAAAAAGTTGATAGGAAACAAGGGGAAAAATGGCTGTAAAGTCTTATTTAAAAAGCAAAAGAGGTCTTATGAATAAGAGCTGCTCTCCTTAACCTCAGTTCACAAGCACCTTCTCAAGGCCAACATTATTTGCTGAAAGAAGACCTCAGTGTCCAACCAGAGGATGCTGTGTGGACTTGTGGTGTCATTCACACAGCAGCTGGGAGGTTGCAATAGAGCCACAGACTCAAAATCTGGGCTGAAATATCATTAGAATGCAATAATAGGATATAGCACAACAATCATGGAAAAAGAAAGTGCGTAACAGCTGAACATAAATCATAGTTAATTGAAGCATCATTTTAGAAACTATTGAGACTCGTGTATTAAAAAATACAACAACATATTCTTGCTCTCCTCTTTTTAATGTTTTTTTTTGTTGCTGCTGTTTTCATTTTTAAAGGGCACGCTTCGTACTCTAACTACATTACACTTTGTAGTATCTTTTTTTCTGTCTATACTTACTTCATCTTCCTTTGTCCAAATCACTTTTTAAGAGAGTGCTAGTTCAATTTCAACAAAAGGTAATTCAAGTGAAGACTATTTCTGGCATTTTATCATCAGTACTGCCAAAATCCTGTTTAAAATAGTCCCTTTGAGAGTCTCTCCAAAAAAATGAAAAATAAAAATTCATTTCTAACTCAAGTGCTAGCTAAAGATAGTAACAAGCTGCTTTTTTGGCTGATCTGCCAGCCAAAATGACAGCTTACAAGGCACTCTTCAACTAAGTAGTGATTTCTTTAACAACCATTTGGGGTTAATTTTTTGCCTTTCTCTCTCTGATTTCCAAAAGATCTGTTCTGTTCTGATGTGCGTAACAACCCACTTTAAGTAAAGAAGGACTCTTGTCCAGCCTACGCTTCCTCCTCCCGCAGTGTGCACTGAGCAGTCAGCTGCGGCTGCAGTACGAGGAACATGTCCTGCACCCTGAGTGAGTCCTGCATCCTGGATGAGTCCCACACTCTGGATGAGTCTCCACATTCTGCATGAGGGCCTGGAGCTGCTGAACCAACACCACTGGCCAGTGTTATCCAACAGAAGATGAGATGACACCTTTCTGAGGATAGAGGAGGCCAGCAACAATCTTGCCGTTCTTCCTCCCCTCCAGGTGGTGAACTTTGATCTTGTCTTAGTTAAGCCAGTGCCAGAGGCTCCGCTCCGCACTGTTGGCTGCTTGTAGAGATGGAGGAAACTCGTGCCGAAGGAGGTATGCAGGCAGGAATTGCAGACATATTGCTGGCTGTGAAGTCAGTGATGTCTCAGATTGCTCTAGATGTCTCTTTTAGGTATTGGAGAGAAAATTACATCAAACACAAATCTTCAGCTCTGCAAGAGCTGCTCATACCACAGTTGGAATGGGACATGGACAGACTTCCAAGCTCCCTATCCTCTCTGCAGAAGTAAACTCACGTAGAACAAGGACCACAGTAGCTATTGTAATTTCTTTCATCAGCCACAGGGAAAATATGGTTGACAAAACCTCTCTGTTGTTTCCTTGTTTCAGAGGAAAAAGTGTATTAATTGAGAAACTTTTTCTTTAAAAAGTGTCTGATTTGCTTCAAACACAGCTTATTTATTTATTTGTTTGTTTGCTTGTTTATTTATTTATTTTACCCGTTCACTGCTATCATGAGACACAGGAAAAATCCACAAGCCTCGGCTTGCTAAAGACAGTCTTTCGAACCAAGCTACCACATGTTCAGAAGGAAAAGTAAAGCTCTCGTGGAATGTGTCCCACTGCTCATAAAAATGTCATTAACAAAGGAAAAAAAAAAAGTTAAAGTGTGACATTTACAATAAGAAAAAAAAATGCCGAGAGTAGCTCAGATCTGAAGGAAAAACCTTAAGAGAGGAAAGACCATGAGTGGTATTTTTTTCAACTTTCTGCAGAAAAAAAAATCCTAAAGTATCTGTTACTTGAAAAGTCTTTAACTTAAGGAAGTACAGAAGAGATTCCTGGGAAGAGGAAGCATTCTGGGAGCAGCTGCAGGTTTTACATCCACCAGAGCTCGTGCGGAGGACATGCTCCTCTCCAGCCCCAGCTCACCCGTCACCAGAGAGTACAAGTGAGTCACAGCTGTACTGCATTTCAGTTATTGAAGGGGAAGAATAGTGTTTGGCCTATGCATGGAAAATGTCAGCTGTGTTTAGCACAGTGACAGCAAGGTGGTACAGCACAAACTGTAGAAACTAGACACTAGAAAACCATCCCAGCTTCCTTCTGTCTGGTTTCTTGCCCGTGTTTCCTCAGAGAGACAAAGTGTCACCTCTCTGCCAAGGGTGATACAACTCAGATGTTTCTTTCCTTAGGGATACAAGGCTTTAATTTCTCTACCCTGAGGTAGACTTTGAGGTGTGGCATTGCTTGGCTTCTCGTACAGAATAGGTTTTACATGACCACCACACCTAGGAGAGACTTAAGCCACACTTTGAATGAAGCATCCCAGATTCTTTGGTGTCTTTGGCACATTTACAAAGTAACTAATAAAAGCACTGGCAAAACAGAAGGCAAATGGCAGGCTCAAGGTTTGGAGGAAACACTGGCTACAGTTTTCAGAAGAGGAATGACTTTTCCTTCTTTCTGCGTTTCCTGTGAGATCCTGCTCCTTAACCAAGCACTAAATCTCAATGTAATTGCATATTTCTTCTTCTTCTTTTTTTTTTTTTTCTCCCTGCCATGGCAAAACTTAGCTTAAATAAGCTTGCATCGCATTACCTGAATTTATGTTTCATTACCCAAGTTAGTTTGAATACTACATGGGATAGAAGAAAGCCATATGTAATAGTGGAAAATGTAGTAGGGTGTGTTAGAGATTTTTCTAGAAGTGGGAATTTATTCACAGAGCCAAGAAGCAGAGCTCAGACTATATGTGTATATATGGGGAAATACATGAAGTCTTGACTTGGAATCAATTTGCAAAGGCTGCACAGGAGGCTGCAGGCAACCCAGGTTTGTAAAACAGGTAAGAAACATGCAGCCTCACATTATTCTGAATCATGAAAATCAGCTTACTTCACACAAAGAACAGCAAGTAGACTGCATACACCATTTTACTGAGATGTGACAAGGCAGTGCAAATGGTTTGAGACGTGAGCGTACCCTGACACTGCTCACATTCTTCTCTCCCCACTACACAGTGGGCAATTGGAATTTACAATATACAACTGGCAGACTGCTTACACGTTGTCCCAATCTGTTAACTGTTGTCTTGATTTGTATTGTTTTTCCTAACATCTCCGTTCCCCCACTAGGCTTTGTTGTGGGCAAGGTTATGTACTTGGCAAGGCTTCCTATATGGAATGGTTTAATGGCTCTAGGATATCAATGCAATCACTGGAGGCTGCAACAGATGGGGCTTGGTTAGACAAGTAACCAGTTATCGTGGGTGTTTTTACAATTGTTTTATGCAGCTCTCCTATCACCACGTGGAGGTAAAGTAGATGAGAGATCTTCAGGGATAGAGAGGCTGGCTAGCAGGGATGTGAAAGAAAGAGCAAGTGAATAAGAGCAGACTTTTAATGAATAACCTTCATGGCTGCGTTTGCATTCCTGTTAGTGACCAGCCTGTAAGTTCTGCTTAGCCACTGATCTTGCTATCAGCTGAGGGTGGCCACTAAATCTCCTCCAGGCTGTGGCTGACCCAACCAGTCAGGCCAAGAGCAGGGACAAGCACTCCTTCAGCTTTTTCAGTGCTGGGTCCACTTCCTCCATCCAGCTCCACCCCAGGAAATTCAGCTATGTGCCTTAAAGTATGCATCTTCATGTCAGTATGTGGTCAGAGAAATGTGTCTATAACACAGTTCCAAACCCCAGGTGAAAGAACTGACTCCTCAATTACAGCTTGCACTCTTTAAAAGTAGTTGGAAATCACTGACAGTTTGCATGCATGGTTCAGTCACTTTCTGGGGGCAGGTCAGGCTCTGGCTTATTCTGCAGGGAAGAAGTTATTTATGGGAATTCAGATTTTATTTCTCTCTGGGGAACTGCTATCCCCAGCTGCAAAACCACCCAGGAAGAGGCAGAAGGTGGCAATAGGCAGTGTTGAAAATTGCACTGCTGGGAAGAAGGCACCCTACAACTTCTGATTTTCAAAACAGGCTGCTGGGACATGACAGGTATCAGCAGTCAGAGAGTGGGGGACTACCCAAAATACGTAGGGAGGTGATGTGGAGATGGGAATGCCGGAGCCCTCCTCAGCTCAGTGCAGAGGAAAGCCTACCTTTTGCCCTTCCACAGATTCAGCTTATCTCAAATATACCAGAGCCACAGATCTCCTGCTCACCGGGTCAAGGAGCAAAGGAGAGAGCAGAGTCTGGGCGAGTAAGAAAACAAAAATTAACTGGAACAAAGAAGGGCATTTAGATGAGGGGAAGAAGAAGGAGCTGTGTAAAAGCAATGACATTTCTGATGGAACAAAAAGTATATTTGCTGAAAGCCAAGCATTGGATCCAAAGAGGAGATTTGAATCATCCCCTTGGATCTATTCCACTTTTAATAAAACATTAACTATTCATTGAGAGCACACGTGTGTGTATGAATCAGTAGCCTGGCAGGTCTTCTTCTGATAGATGAGAGTTCCTGAGCACCAGTCCCTCTTCTAGTAAATGTTAATTGTTTATACAAAGTCAAACAACTCCAAGAGGAGAGACTGAGGGCCTCCCAACTGCCTCTATCAGTGAAGTAGACAGGAGACCCAGATAAGTTCCTCAGCTGCTCCATCACTCACTGCAGAGCACACACTCACATACCTCTTCCTTCATTTTTCTTTGAAGTTCTCCAAGAAGAAATATTTGTATTTTTTTGTTGTTGTCAGAAAAATCTAGAAGACAGAATCCCTCTCAGTGCTCTCCAGCTTGGACTTACTCTTGCATTTTTCCAGCTGAAAAGCAGCCCCAGCACTGACCCAGGGAAAGGAGCCCTTTCCACCCCCAGCTTTCCTTGTGGTCTCCCACTGCTCCCCCATACCTGCCAAACATTTGTGTTCTTGCTTGTAACACCACCAGCTAATTAGATACAGCATGGCAGCGATGGGATTTGTGCAAGCACTGCTGAAAGCAGCACTGCTAAATGACAGCAAGGAATGGCTTCCCATAACAGTCGGCCACCCCTATCCAGACTTGTTATGGCCGTGAACACCAGAGGTAGCAAGCCTGCCTTGATTAAATACTATTTAGAAAGAGCAGAGCAGTGGGATGAGAGGGAAAAAAAGGATGACAGCTCCAGGAGCAAAAGACAGGGACCCAAGAAGCAGGGACCACTGTCGCTGCTCCCATGGGAGACATGGATTCCAGTGCACAGGATGACCCCAAAGTCCCTGGCCCTTAGGAAACCACTCCACACTGGACCATTCCCACTTGCTTTGCAAAGAATTATATAGACACCTCAGGAGGACAGGATTGCACTGACACAGCCTAGATACCAACTTGAAGGTTGCAGGTTCATAGGAACAGGCACGGGCAACAAGACCGTGCAGATTGTTTGCAGACTGAGATGAAAAGCACCAGATGGACTGGTTTCCTGTTGTACTGGAGCTCTTCCCCCCACACTGCGCAGTGCCAATGTCATCTGGGTGCTTCACATTCCTTTCCAATTCAGCAAATTCAACATTGTGAGTCATCCAAGTGGACGGCTGAGCTAGATTAAATGCGCGGCATGCCTTGCTAAGATAATTAAAAAATTAGTAGAAAGAAGCTTACACTAGGCCCTAGGAATTGCCCGGCACACTACTAGACTGAAAGCAGCAGCAATTTCCACAGAAATCATTGTGCTGGAAGGCCTCCATTAGTGCTGAGCAAATCAAATCCAGGCAGCAACGGCACAGGAGATATAACAACAGAAGTATTTTGAGGATTCAGCGCTTCCTAGAAAACAGTTTTCATTCCTTCAGTTACTGCCTTCTATGGGAATGACAGATGTGCTTGAAGAGTATGTCTTTACAAATTTTTCTGAACAAGTGCAGGCCTAAACCTGATTTGATTTGGAACAGAATCAGAGCATGGCTGAGTTTGGCAAGGAACTCTGAGTCCATCCGCCCCAAATTCTGCTCATACAGGGACACCCAGAGAAGGTCCGTGTCCGATGGCCTTTGGGTATCTCCAAGGAGGAGACTCCTCAGCCTATGAGCAACTTGTGCCAGTGCTCTGTCACCCACACAGTGTTTCCTGATGGTCGGGAACGTGTTGATGAGGTTTATTTGGGACCAAAAATGTTAGCAGTTGGAGCAAACTACCATAATGAATTTTCCCAGATTTCAGAACTAGACCGGATCATTTGCAAGAGTTGCTGAGAAAACACCAGTCTGACAACACCAAAAAGTACAGGCTGAGACAATTCTGTGACTTTATCTACTTCAGACACATACTACGCAGCACAAAAACACATGGAGAAAAACAGAAGTTATATCCACACTCCAAATGTCCATCAATACACATATTCTATTATCATATATACAGGAACACAAATAGTGCACGTGTATATGGGATATATAGAATCATAGAATCATAGAATTAGCTAGGTTGGAAAAGACCTACAAGATCATCTAGTCCAACCATCCACCTACCACCAATAACCCCACTAAACCATGTCTCTCAATGCTATGTCTAAACGTTTCTTGAACACCTCCAGGGACGGCGACTCCACCACCTCCCTGGGCAGCCCATTCCAGCGCCTGACCACTCTTTCACAAAAGTAGTGTTTCCTAATATCCAGCCTAAATCTCCCCTGGAGAAACTTGAGGCCATTCCCCCTCGTCCTGTCACCAGTTACAAGAGAGAAGACGCCGACACCCAGCTCACTACAACCTCCCTTCAGGTAGTTATAGAGAGCGATAAGGTCCCCCCTGAGCCTCCTCTTCTCCAGACTGAACAATCCCAGCTCCCTCAGCCACTCCTCATAAGGCCTGTGCTCCAGACCCCTCACCAGCTTCGTCGCCCTCCTCTGAACACGCTCCAGGGCCTCAATGTCTTTCTTGCAGTGAGGGGCCCAAAACTGGACACAGTACTCGAGGTGGAGCCTCACCAGGGCTGAGTACAGAGGGACAATTACTTCCCTACTCCTACTGGCAACACTATTTCTGATACAAGCCAGGATGCCACTGGCCTTCTTGGCCACCTGGGCACACTGCTGTCTCATGCTCAGCTGAGCATCAACTAATACCCCTAGGTCCGTTTCCTCCACACAACTTTTGAGCCACTCTGCCCCAAGCCTGTAGCGTTGCCTGGGGTTGTTGTGGCCAAAGTGCAGGACCTGGCACTTGGTCTTGTTGAACCTCATCCCACTGGCTTCAGCCCAGAGATCCAGCCTGTCCAGATCTCTCTGTGGGGCCTCTCTACGTCCAGGCAGATCGACACTTCCTGCCAGCTTGGTGTTATCTGCAAACTTACTGAGGGTGCTCTCAATGCCCTCATCCAGGTCATCAATAAAGATATTGAAGAGGACAGGCCCCAGCACCGACCCCTGGGGAACACCACTCGTGACTGGTCGCCAGCTGGATTTAACTCCATTCACCACCACTCTCTGGGCCCGGCACTCCAGCCAGCTCCTTACCCAGCAAAGGGTGTACCTGTCCAAGCCACGGGCTGCCAGCTTCTCCAAGAGAATACTGTGGGAGACAGTGTCAAAGGCTTTGCTGAAGTCTAGGTAGACCACACCAACAGCCTTTCCCTCATCCACCAGACGGGTCACTCGATCATAGAAGGAGATCAGGTTGGTCAAGCAGGACCTGCCCTTCACAAACCCATGCTGGCTGGGCCTGATCCCCTGGTTGTCCTGCAAATGCCACGTGATCTCCCTCATAATCTGCTCCATAACCTTCCCTGGCATCGAGGTCAGGCTGACAGGCCTGTAGTTCCCCGGATCCTCCTTACGACCCTTCTTGTAGATGGGAATCACATTGGCAAGTCTCCAGTCTTCTGGTACCTCTCCAGTTGAGGTCCTTACATATTGACACGTCTTCTCCCATCTTACTCTTCCACAGAGAAAGCAAAAGCAGCTCTTTTCTCCAAAGCAAGAGACCTTTGTTTAGAGGAAATGGAGAAGACTTAGCAGTCTGGCTGACTCTCAGGCACTTGTGTAAAATTACACAGATGCAACACAAAAAATCTTCCTATTGTTAAAGGAAAGTAGAATATTTGCAGTAAAGTAATGGATCATACTTGCGTAAAAACAGAATACTCAAAACAAACCCTAAACAACATATCAAAGTACGTCTAATATATTCATAGCATCCGAGGAAAGATGCAATTACTAGGCAGAAAAATAAAAAAATCCAGGTTCCTTGGAAAATGACTGCTAAAATCATTAAGGCTTCCTGGAATAACAACATATTCCCTTGTGCTTTAGCTAGACCTGTCAGCAGCAGGAGCCCTGAGGAATCTCCCATGTTTGCTGGTTACCACTTATCTTCAGGGTCCTTACATCATGTCGCAATACTCATCCCTAAGCCAAGCACAGCTGGCGATACTTCCTCTAGAGCCCACCAGGACTGCTCCTGAAATGACCCCACAGCTGCAGGGGGCAGATGGGCAGCTGCACTGTGTGAAGTAGCTGCCTTGGGCATATGGGCCTCTCTGTGGGACAGTTATCCGCCTGTCTCCTTCTCCCTGTTGGATACGTCCATTTCTTCTCTGTCTCAATGCATGCACTCTCCCCTTCTAAACATTCTCTGCCTCTCATTTACCATCTTTGCTCACATATCTGACATCTCCATTTTCTCCACTTCCCTCTCATCCACAGCCACCCAACCCAATCACCTCTCCTATGGAGGAAGAAAATGGATCAGGCCCAGCAAGATACTTGCACATTGCAGAACATGCGCACAGCCAGGGAAACAGCTGAAACAGGAGATAGATAATCCACAAAAGTAAAACACTTGAGGGCTCTGTGTCAGCACAGTAGGCCTAGACCTGACCGAGTGTTTGTATTTACACTTGCAGAGCTGTTTCAACACACCTGGGTGACCATCTCTTTGTAAAGCTATGCATGTCCTACAGTCATTAAGAAATGCACGCAAAGCATTAATTCATGTAATATAAAATTTAATTATCTGAATTAATGAATTGTAATTAATTATAATTAAATTTAATAACATTTAAATTAAAATAAATATTAATTCTAATCAAGCAAGAAATGTGGCTTAATATTTTCAAATCTGTTTTATTTTTGTTTTATAGGTTTCAGAAACATTGGCCAAAAGTCTCCCTTAGAAGATTATATTTACAAACTGAAAGATAAGGGGAAGTGCTCAACAATTTTATTTATTCTCAAATCTTCCTAGAACAATGACTTGAACGGAAACATAACCTTTTGTTTTTTAACAAAAAAAAAACCATTTATCTGCAAAATTATTTTTCTAACCACTGGAATTGATTCTATTGCAGTCTCATTATAAATGTTATTTTTCTTAGTAAAAGCACATGGACAGAGCATTGTCTTCAGATAGTGTTACCCTCTACATTTTTTTCTTCCTATCTTGTAGGGAAAAAAAACGATATCATAGCAATCCTTTCAGCAGACCTACTGGATATTTGACTGGTGCTAAGCAGTCATGTGTTGCTTTCCTGAAGCTCAAGCTGTGGATGAAGTTACAGAAGAATGGTGGAACCAACCTTGCAAACACTTTTCAGAACTTGGATCCGCTACTAAATCTAAGCTTAAAAGATGGGTCCTATTTTTACAATTAGATAAGGTAGGTGAATCCAGGCTAAGTGAATCTTTATTCCTGAGCAGTTTTGAAACAATAACTTTGAGCCATTAGCACAGTCAAGGCAAAAATTTTTCATCTACACAAATTATTACTTTTGAGAGCAGCTGGTACTAGAGAGGAACAAAGGGCATTCTGCTCTCAGCTTTGCCTCTCTGTACTGGAACAAGGTCCTCAAAATAGAAAATTAGAACTTATTTTTATATCTTAGAAGAGAGAGTCTGACTCCAGTGGTTCAAAGCCTGGCAGCAATGTCTGAAAAAATGAGGCACGTAATCTGTTTGAGAAGGTTTGGTTTCAGATGCTGGAAGACAAACACATTGTTTACTGGCTGAAATTACTTTTGCCTGTAAGTACCAAGGAGGACAACATTAGCATCCAATTTTTGAGCTACTTTGATGGTACTTCACAAATCAAGTGGTTACATAGGTGTAAAGCAAGGAAGAACTAGAAACAATATGCAATTTGAGAATTTACGGTAATTTAATTTGGAGTTAGGATCTCACAATGTATTTTCCTGGAAGCTCTTCACAGTCGAGGCAACCAGATTATATATATATATATAATTAAGATCAAGCTTGTGTTGACATAAAATACATTCATCCTAAGCAGTCACAAAATGCAAACAATGGGCAGACACAGTAAAAGAAATAACAGAAAAGGAAGCAAAGAAGAGCCCTTCTCGACAAAGATGCTTCTTGCATGGAAAGCACACAACTTGCCTACAAAGAGAAAGCTGGTAGCACACAGATCTCTAAGCCAAACATTGGAATCTTTAACTAATAATCACTCAACCAGGACTTTGTCTAAGCCTCTTTTCTCTGTTCCTGGCTTTTATCTGTTGTCGTGTCTCTTTGTGAATACACGCATGCATATATGGACTAAATGTACTGTACTGCTCTCTATTGGCTTTGAAAACAAATGTATCTCTATTTTGGAATGGTTTCACATGCATTGTCTTCATCTTGTGTCATAGGCACAAAGAAAGCAAGCAGCCAGGAAAGCAGGTTGTACAACTTCTAAAAAGATACATGTTACACACAGCCAGCCCCTAGTATCCTATATTGAATCAAAAAGCCTGGTAACACACCTCCCCTCAAAGGAAGACGTAAAACACTTTTTTTTTTTCCTTCCAAGGCTGATTTCAGACATAAACGAAAGCAGCAATGGGTTGTTTCCACCCCTAGAAGAAGATCGTCTTGTGCTGACCTCCTAGCTCAGCTCACACAGGCTCCTCCTGTGATAGAGAGAGATCCAGGGATCTCTGTCTGAACTCTCTGAAACACACCAAAGATTAACACTCAACCTGTAAAAACAGGAGCAAAACAACATCATTTCCCTGAAGCCTTAGCAGGATCTTTAGTTGCAGCTGGCAAAGACTTGTGCTAATGTGAAACAGCACAGGGAACTGATTTAACAAGTAAATTAACTATTTTCTACACCTTGAATGTATGCGAGTCTCTTACCCCCAGGCAATGCTGTCAATGAATGCAATTGCAGTTCTGTCATGGCAGCCTCACATTCAAAAGGACCTTTGTCAGGGAGAAAATGTCAGGGTTTTCGGGCAAACTCTAACAGCAGGTCAGTGCCTGCGAGCCCTCAAACTAATTACTGGCAAAACAGTGTTTGAAGATTTAGCTCTAGTTTGCACTTTGCTTGTTCTCTGCCCATTAGTAAGTAGCTAAATAGAGTTAATTGGCAACTTGCAAGGTCGCTGCAATAACTTTTGCAACAAAGCCTGGTGAATTCTCACACATGACGCTGAATGAATGAACCTGACTGCAGTGAAGCTCACAGCTTCAGCTCCTTCACGTAGCTCCTCAGATTCTCTCTGTGCAGAACTACATATAAAACCCCATGGCTCAGCAGTCGATATTCATTTTAAATGCTTTGTATTTAGGGTTTGAACTTTTAAATGAAGGGAGAAAAATATTGAATTTTGATAATAACCAGAAGCTGATATTTTCCCCCCAAATTTATGCATTTGAAACCAATCATTGTTCAGCAGTACAACCATGCTCCACGAGATTTCTTTCTACAAACATTCAGATATTTCAAGTTAATATCCTTAGTGCTTTCTAAAGACAGCATTTCTCTCTAGTGCACACAGATTTGTCAGAAAAAAATGTAAACTGTGATTCCTGCATGGCTAGTAGCTGCATTAACCGATTCAACCAGCATCATAGTTATGCAATTAGTAATCTATTGTGCTTGAATCAGTCCTAAATAATGTGCCAATTTGTAGCTTGTTTGGGTAGTTTGCATAATTAACCCAACACATGTTCTAAATTTTATCTTTGCTCATAAAAGTTGCAACAGTCTGTAGACCAATAATTAATGAAGACCAAAAACTTCTCAAATATGTTTATTAAATTATTGACAGAAAATTCACACACCAAAAATCATTGGAGGGAAAAAAATTACCCTAACTGTGCCTGTACCAGTCTCTAAGTAGTCTTTACCTCTCAGAAAAGAGACGTTGAGGTCACAGAGAAAATGTCAGCAGATGGGCTCTGCAGAGGTAGTATGAAACATTAGCAATTATTTAAAGAAGAAAATGTTCATCTATGGTTATAATAAGATATTAAGTATTTTTCTTTTTTTTCCTTTTTTTTTTTTTTTTAATTTCTAAAGGAGGTAGCAGAACTACACGAGACGCCAGGAGATGCAATGAATGTTTATCAAATCATGAAAGACATAAGGAAAGCAAACGAGGGATGATTATTCCCTTTTCCTTAGCACAGAGGAAGTAGTTATCAGTCAATCAAGTTACCAAGCAGCAGGCTTAAATTCAACAAAAGGAAACACATTTCCAACCACTCCATATGGTCCAAAGCTCACCTTGATTAAAAAAAATAAATAACTGATCAGTGCCACAGTGTTTTAATCTTCTATTTTACTTAACAGCTTATATGCAACTTGTGGCTCAGGTTTTCCAAACATGCAGAGGTTCCTGAAAGTGCCTTCAGGTACTCTATGCACAATTGCTTTTATCCCTGCTAATGGCTTTTGTCACTGCCCATTTCTGAACATATGGTTCCAGGCTGTATGGACCATTATGAAGAGCTCTTGGACAGTGACTGCCCGGGCATAGGCACAGTTATAAGTAAAGGCTTTAGCAGTAGAACTTACCCTTGTCTGGAGAAGGAATTAAGCCAAACTAATGTGGAGACCTCAGAGCTGCATCTCCAGTAGAGCTATTCCTCACATAACAATGTTGGTGAAAGAATTTTATAGCATAGACTTAGTCCATGTTTCCATGGTCATGGTGATGTGAGAAAACTACCAATTAATGTAAGCTGGCATCCAGACATTCAGAAGAGACTTGACCTACAAGCCTGTCCTTGCCTTTCAAGTGAGTTCAATCCAAAATAAGAACAGAAACAGTATTATGCATTTCTAAGTGGTCACAACTAACATTTCATATGTGGAACTCGTCATTCCCTAACTATTTGATCAGACTTGAAAAAGAGCTTGAGCTTAAATAAAAATCCATTCAGTCCATTTGTTCTACAGACATTGGCAGTAAATTATCTGAATTAATTTTGTGAGCTCTTACTGAAGTCTTTTATATAAATAAGCCATGAAACATGTTCCTCGCACCACAGAAGCAGTCACATAGGAATCAAACATGCTTGCTCCTACGGTACCATAACAGCCTGTTTTTCCTGCAGACTCCTTGTGCAATTGTGGGTTTGCACATGAGAGAAGTGTCCATGCTTGCACATGTGTACCTTGTTCTCCAAAAAATTAGAACTAACCAGGTGACTTCTGTGAAGTCTACAAAGTTTATTGAAAGTAAAAAGACTGAGCCTCTCTCAAGGCCTTCTAGGAAGTTCTTCATTTAAAATGTCTTATTTGGTTGTTTACTTAAAGAACTTTTAAGAAGATACTGCCTTATCTGAAAGAGCATGGTAATGAAAGGAAGAAAACTCAGTCCTTTTAACTGACTCCTTCCATCAACTGCAAATAGATTCCAGCTTATCTAGTCAATGGGCTCCATATTTGGGCTGTAAGACCCAGTGCTGAAATGTAAAAATTTTTCTTTTTAAATCAATGTACCATTTAAAAAGTATATCAGGAGCAAGGTAAGCAGCACTTGAGTGCTAAACACTGTCATACACCATATGGTACTAGGCTTTAAGCCTGCACAAAGCACTTACATAGTGTTGGTTAATCTCCAGAGTGCAATATAAAAGCAAAGTTGTCCAAGTGCTGCCAGGCACAGTAAGGAAAACAGCAGCTGGAGACCTTGCTCACAGGCATACATACCCATCAAAGTCAGCGCTGCCCTGGTTTCTTCCTGCCAGCCTTCATAATTCCACAAGTTTCCTCATTTAGGAGGTTAAGAGAAAGCAAACACCACTGCAAACCTTGTGATTGTTGTGCAAACCCAAGAGATGCACAAGCAGTACCATGGAAGAACAAGGCCTCGGCTCTGCGGGGAAGCCTGAGCTGCTTTCAGACAGACTGGGGTACAAGAAGGAAAAAGCCTGCAGTCTGAGCTCCTCAGAAAAGCACTCCATTGCATACACAAGAGAGCAGCAGTAGGTATGGTATGATGATGTGGAATTAGATACACCCCAGAGCCTCCTACAGACGTGACCCAAAGCTTCCTTTCCTGACTCACTTCACAGCCTGGCCTTACTCTTGCTCAGGGCTTTTCCCCCAGGTATATGTGTTTCATACCCCATGCTGCACTGCCTTGGCATGAGAGAAGCAAGGCTACTTTGTTGTTTAGACCATGCCAGTGTAGTTCATCTCCTGATGTAGGAATGCATCTATTCCCACCAACCTTAAAAAAAAATCATAGAATCATAGAATCATAGAATTAGCTAGGTTGGAAAAGACCTACAAGATCATCTAGTCCAACCATCCACCTACCACCAATAACCCCACTAAACCATGTCTCTCAATGCTATGTCTAAACGTTTCTTGAACACCTCCAGGGACGGCGACTCCACCACCTCCCTGGGCAGCCCATTCCAGCGCCTGACCACTCTTTCACAAAAGTAGTGTTTCCTAATATCCAGCCTAAATCTCCCCTGGAGAAACTTGAGGCCATTCCCCCTCGTCCTGTCACCAGTTACAAGAGAGAAGACGCCGACACCCAGCTCACTACAACCTCCCTTCAGGTAGTTATAGAGAGCGATAAGGTCCCCCCTGAGCCTCCTCTTCTCCAGACTGAACAATCCCAGCTCCCTCAGCCACTCCTCATAAGGCCTGTGCTCCAGACCCCTCACCAGCTTCGTCGCCCTCCTCTGAACACGCTCCAGGGCCTCAATGTCTTTTTTGCAGTGAGGGGCCCAAAACTGGACACAGTACTCGAGGTGGAGCCTCACCAGGGCTGAGTACAGAGGGACAATTACTTCCCTACTCCTACTGGCAACACTATTTCTGATACAAGCCAGGATGCCACTGGCCTTCTTGGCCACCTGGGCACACTGCTGTCTCATGCTCAGCTGAGCATCAACTAATACCCCTAGGTCCGTTTCCTCCACACAACTTTTGAGCCACTCTGCCCCAAGCCTGTAGCGTTACCTGGGGTTGTTGTGGCCAAAGTGCAGGACCTGGCACTTGGTCTTGTTGAACCTCATCCCACTGGCTTCAGCCCAGAGATCCAGCCTGTCCAGATCTCTCTGTGGGGCCTCTCTACGTCCAGGCAGATCGACACTTCCTGCCAGCTTGGTGTTATCTGCAAACTTACTGAGAGTGCTCTCAATGCCCTCATCCAGGTCATTAATAAAGATATTGAAGAGGATGAATTGAAGATGATTGAATCATTATTGTTTTCGGTACATAACTGTGAAAAAAAACAATATTTCTGCATCTTGGGCAAAGAGTACATTTACAGAGGGAGCAGAAGACCTTGGCTGATGGCTGGAACTGCCAGCCTATGTATTTGCTTTTGGGCACAAATTATTTACACCAAGTGTCACAAAATCCCCATAGCAAGCAGTAGAATGACCATGCCATTGAGACTTATGGGTACATTATTCTTTAACTGCCTGCCTTCCTTCTTCTAACTCCAGGCTGGATTTTGGCCTCAGTAGGGTGTGCTGTTCCTGCTGACAATGTAGAAGCCCAGGCACAGAAAAAGTCACACTGAGCTGAAAAGAAGCAGCACTTCTCCAGCACTTGCTTACGTAGACTTTGCTTATATTTTTTCCAAATTACCACTTCAAAGGATGCACATTTTTCTTCTTTGCTAAGAGAGGACAGGATGAGGTGGAAACTTACTTTCAGCACTCTACCACAAACCAATTTGATGGGAGCTTCCTGCCTCCTTGGTTTAGCTCATGGAATAACAACCTCTAAGGCCACCACATCATCCCTTCCAAAGAGCCTCACAGTAGGTTTTCCAGGCACCTCAAACAAAGATTTTTCCTTTTTTTCTTTTTCTTTTTTTAAAGGTTGAGCATCTGTTCTCTTCGATCCAGGACTTCATGCCTACACCCCTCCAGGCATTTGGTAGAGACCCAAGTTCCTCAGGACCGATCTACAGCACTCTACTGGGACTCTGTGCTACCAAAACCCAGCTGGGTTAGGTTTCAAAGAAAGATAGAATAGTACCAACAAAAAAAAAATCCTGCAGGAGCCGGCAGTAAATGATTAGGTCACGTAAGGAAAGGGTCCTACAAAGAGGAGCACCCCAGTTTCCTGTGTGGGTAACTGCATGAGAAAGTTGGGGGGAGATTTCTGAAGGAAACTAATGGTGCAAGTAAATGTGAGGCTGGGTATTCAGAAACTTGTTGTCACTGTCCTTGACTTCTGTTGTCTCTATGTCTTTAAAAATATGGCAGTTCTTCAGCAGACAGGGAATCAAAATTAAGTTCCATCTCCAACAAGATGAAAAGTGGCCACCGGCCTGCAAGGCTGGCCCTTCAGTTATTTTTAGCCAGCACTGCATGGCTGGTGGATATAATGTTATGAATAAATCAGTAGACTTTCCTAGCAGAGAGTTTTTAGGAGCGAGCTGCCTTGCCTTTGTGGCCATGCAGGATGTGACCTTGCTGCTGCTGCACCAGCACACTTTGGACAGATCCAGGCATCGTCACCACTGCAATCATCACACAGGTCCCCACCATGCCCAGCCAGTGGGACTGGCTCTTCTGGCATGGCCAGGAGCTAGGGACAGAGCCCTGTGACTGTGCATTCCTAAAGCAGGACCTGGCCTTAGCTTGCAGCCATCCCAGCCACGCAGCACAGTGCTGCCCCACCAGGCACTTGCAGCCAGCCACAGCCAGTGCCCTGCATGCCTTGTGCAGGATCTCTCCCATGAGTTAACAGAGGCTGAATCAATACAATTATTTTTTGTATTTCAGGAATTAGTTGCATAACCAAAAGAAAATAAATCTTGTAAGGAGAAATCTTACGGCAAAGGGTGAAATCTCTAGCTTGTTCACAGTAGTGAAATCCATGGAGCTAAGCCAAATTAGGCCAGCTGAGTTTCTGTTCCTTCATGTTTAAAGATGGAGGTAACGACCTGGTCCAGAACTTTATGATACAAAAACACTTTGTAATGCAAAACAGACCAACACCATACAACTGTTCCCAACATTGTTCTTGTTTCCAAAGCAGACATTTAGAAGAGTGCAGCACAGCAGTGTGACACCAGAAACCTTTATGAGAAGAAAACAAAAACAGAAAACAACCATTAATGTCTAGGGTAATTTCCAAAACCTCTTTGGTAATTTCCTCTCCCCTCCTTTTTACAAATATGGGAACAGTTAACCACTCAGGAAGAACACTGTAAATTTGGAAACCTGAATAATTCCCCTGTTAGAATCAACCCACATTAAAACAAAGATGTTTTTATTATTTTTTTTTATCCAGTGAAGGATAAACATAATATTTTGTGTGGTGAAATATGAAACAGCTTTTTTTTTATCCCCTTTTTAGTCAGATGAGATTTTAAATAGCTCTTTAAAAGTGTCGTGTAACAACCAGGCTAGCAGCACTGCAATGAAAACTGAAGCAGATCTGCAGATCTTTCTGACTTTTACACAAAGCACAGCAAGAACAGAGACCCAGCCCACCAGCGAGTAAATCTTACATTCCCTCTGTGGGATGAAAGGACTTTGTTACAGATACAGGAAGTCAAAATCCTCTCTCTATATATACAGCACAAATTGTTTCATCCTTAACACATCAAGGAATAAGTTTATGTTCAGTTGTCCACACATCCTTTTAGCAACTGGAATGTTTCATTTGGAGGCAAAGTTCTTTTTTGACCAGTGAAATCCATGGGCAACATAATCAAAAAAGATGGCATTTCCACACTGTCCTGCATCCATATACACACTATTTCATTCATACCTATACAGCTGTTGTATTTCAGGAAGCTAGAAAAACAGATCAGTGTTCTGGATGTAGATCAAACATCTTTATTACAAGCAAAACCAGGCACTTCATCCCTATTAAAATTCAGCAGAGGTAATATATCAAAAATCTTTCATACTGCTGTGAAAATGTACCTTCAGGGAAGCTGGGTCCTTTTACAGTCATGAGGAGGATTTTTCATAAAAATCTCTCTTAAATGTTATTTTTACAACTGAAAATCCTTCTGTGTTCACGTGAAATGACTGCATTTTGTTCTGTCCTGGAGATAAAGACTGCAGGACAGACTGATAGATCCAGACAAAGTTAAAAGTGGATGACAATTTATCTACTGGGAGAAATCCAGCAAGTTATAGACTTGTTTACTAGCCCCAGACTAGAACAGCTCATAAATTGCAGTACTTAAAAACCAGAGTTAAAGCTCAGATATTTAAAAGTCTGTTTTGGAAATATTTTGTGTACTCTGAAAATTTCAGATTGGATTCAAAAGTTGTATTTGAAACGACCATCTCCTACTTAAAACAGTACACCGCTAAATGCTCACTTCATATGATACTCAGGCAAAGTTTGTGTACAAACTTTGTTTAGTGAGTGGGTACAGGAAAATTTCCTCACAATTTTCCTCAATTTTCACTGCATTGAATATCTAAACAATGTTATAGCCTCATGTTTCCTTCAGCAACGTGATCAAATAGACACACAGATACTAAAGGTTGGGGCATAGTTTATTCAATCTCTTCCAGATTTTTGGCTGCATGATTCTATAAAAACTAGGCTGATTCTGAATGGGGTTTCAGTGTCTGAACCATTTAGAGCTGGTCAAGGCTTTAACAAAAACTTGTGAATATAAAAAATATTCACACACCATGTAAAGGTGTGAAGATTTTTTTATTATGAATTTTCTTTAAAAATGAATGCCCAAGTCCCCCATAAGAAGTAGAGAGTCTGGGGTTTTTTAAAGGAAAAAAAAATAGGTCTGTTCTGAGAGGATATTCTTATCTACATAGTGATATGCCCAGTGGCTTTTATCGAATCTACATTTGTTAAGAATTTTCCCCAGATAATGTAAATGTAATTCAAAATGAAATTAAATGCAAAGTTACATGATTGTAAAGTCTACATACAATGTTTCTGAGGACAGAGATGACCATATGGCAGTATCATCTACGCAGGACCTCAGGCAACCTTCTTGCCTGCTGCAGAATTACTGAAGATCAGTGGATTATGGAAACTGAACAGATTTCTTCCAAATATTATTGCTCTGCCAGCAGTGCTATCTTATAAGCAGTTCATCAGTGACATAACTGGCATCTCTCCAACATGACCCAGTGCCTGTTTTTCACTTCCTAAAGGGAAAAAGCTCTGTGTGTCAGGGTGTTCTGTGCTCTGTTAAAAAGATGTACAATGGTACTCTACCTTAGTAGAAGCAAATACAAAATAACTATCAGTTGAGACTATAGATGACTGACGGTTTGTTTCAAAACTGAGAAGATCATGGTGGTCATATAGAGTGATCTGGACAATCCCATATGTGATACCAGAGATAGAGTGCCTAGTGCCAAGCATGCCCATGCCTCAGCCTGCAGAATGGGGTAGACACCAGGGTAGCAATCACTAGTTACAAAGACAAGCTGGGATTCATGACAAGAATCACTAACATTTCAAAGCAAGATAAACTGGATGGTTTGAAAAGAGAAGAAAGTACAGAGGTGAATATGGCATTATTAAGATAAATAATATCTTTCTACATGCAGACTGATAAAATACTTTAGGTGCTGAAGATCTATAGAAGGTAAAAGAGGTCAAGAAAGACACAGAGGACTTGAGGGCAGAAGAAAATGCCATTTATGGAAAAATTTAATGAGTTAAAACCAATTTAATTTATAAAAAAGGAAGTGTTCCATGAACACCAGAATTCCTGATTTCTAAATTCCTATGTTTTGTTTGTTTGTTTGTTTGTTTGTTTGTTTTTTTGTTTGTTTGTTTGGAGAGAGTCTTCAGGGAAACAAAACCACAGGAAACCTCCTCCCTAATCTCAGTGTCTCTTATGATCTCTCTGGTAGACACGAGATAACATACACTGCAAATAGTCTGCAAAAAATAGTCCCTTTGTGTAATCATAGAATCGTAGAATACCTCGAGTTGGAAGGGACAAAAAGGGATCATCAAGTCCAACTCCTGTCTCCACATAGGACCACCCAAAATTCAAACCCTGTGTTAGAGAGCATCGTCGAAATAATCCTTGAACTATGGCAGCCTGGGGCCTTGACCACTGCCCTGGGGAGCCTGCTCCATGCCCACCACCAAGTTTAAGAGCCTTTTCCTAACAGCCAGGCTGAAACTGGCCAAGCTCTCCTTACTCTGATTGTCTCTTCTCTACCCAGGCCAGTTCTTCATCAGCCTTCAGGAACTCTCTGCTTTGAGACTTCTTATCGCTTTAAAATTTGTTTGAAATCAGTGAAATATTCCAAATTTGTTGGGTGAAAGAAGGTAACAGAAAAAGGGGTCAAGAAGATCACAAATCTTACCATTGCAGTGAGGTTCCACCAGATTTTTAATCAGAAACAAACTTGCCAAATTCAAGGTAGAAATCTTGAGTTATTTTTCACTGAATTAAGGCAATTAGGCATGTGAATGAGGCACCAAAGAACTGATGTTATATCTCATATATATTCAACACTACATGCTGATCAAAAATACATATTATAGCCAAAGTGGATGAAGTGTAATGTCCCAGAATAAACAGGGCAGACAGGTTCATTGGTCCCTGTGAACCAGTCATCCTGTGTTCTCAAACCAGGCAGTGCCATAGAAGGAGGAGAGCAGGGTGAGCAAGAGTACTCATTCCAGCTGGAACAACCAGGCTAAGTCAGTCAACATTTGGCCACTTTCAAAAGGCAGCTGCAAGACTGCAAAGCAGCCAAGACCTCATCTTACATTTCTTTTAGATAAGAAGCCTGGTACACACAGTTCCCACTTGTGCCATTCCAGCTCAGAGGGAAAAGAGCCACCTTCCAAGTTATTGCCTTCTCCTCCACACACTTCCTCAAAGATCCAGCAGACACTGGGCTCTGCTAGGCTTGGAGCCTTTGCTGCAGCACAAATAAAGCTGTAAGTGGAACACTTCCTCTGGGATTTTGTTTATCCTCCCTGCCAAATTTATGGGCCAGGCCAAGTCCCTGCTTGCTCAGGCAGGCGGTCGTCTGGGAGCATCTTACAGTTTGCAGAGATGAGCTGGTGGAACCTCACACTCCACGATGAGACGATTGCGGTGAAACGCATCTGGCAGGAGGAGATACTTGCAGAAAATGAGGGTGAGAAGAACTGAACATTGGCAACCCTAGCAAGCTGGATTCCCCAAATGAACTTGAAGGATTTGGCAGAACTCAATTACATTTTTAAACAGTTACTGTAAGTGTAAATGTTATTTTATCCACCCCCTTGAACTGTATCATCCTGGCCTGCTACCAGGCAACCACACCCACGCTCCTACTTTTACAGCTGTGGAGATGGGGTCAGGTCTACTTTCTGTGCAACTCAAAATCTATTATTAAAGTAAATCTTTTGCAAATAAATCACCTTTCTTATGCAGCCGAGAGTAAAAAATGAGTAAAATAAGAGTATGTGAGCGTGAGCTCATCTGTTGAATGCAAATCCTACTGCCTTCCCTCCTCTGACCACATTTGAATGGGCAGTAAAGAAGCTGCACAAGATTTGATCACCAGGGCACTTCTTATTTCATTCAGATTTCGGGACGCTGATATGTTAATCATTAAAGAAAAATGAAATGAAGAACAAAAGAGGTTCATCAGGAGATATCTCTTCACAGCAAAACAGAAAAGATCAAAGGACCCTACAGCACTCCGGAGTCAAGGCAGCAAGCTGACACCAAGCCAGAGGATGACAGAGGATGTAGTGTCGTCTCATTTTCAGAAGCACTCTTAGCACCAGCATGCGCATGCAAACCTGGCCCCAGCTGGATCAGAGAAATGCCCCGTGGGCTCTGGGGGCAGCAGGACTTCAGCTACTGCGGAAGGCCTGAAGCTGGTGACTGATTTTGGAAAGGAAATAAGCAGCCTTACTTTCAGAAGCACCTTGCATGGTCCAGTTTTACATTCCTTGGGATCCAGCTCAGACATTGAGGCCCTGAATGAATTCAGTGTCAACCTGTACCTTTTCAATGTTTCAGTAAGACACTGGATATGCATGAGAACTGCAACCCCATTTACTGTAAGTCAAACCTGGCCTCCAAGTCTCATTTTATCTTTAAATAAAACAAATAAAGGAATAGCTTGTTATTAAGAACAATATTATTTTATGCCTGCTGCAATATACACAAATATACATAAAGATTAGTCAGCTTTCATGTGATGAATTAAACCACTGGCTGTGCTTTAAAGTGATACCACTTTCAGTAAAACATTATCCTGAAACTGAAACAATCAGAACCAAACTATTTTCTCACATTATGGTATAAAGAATTCTGAAAGAAACTTCCAAACTCCATATTTGATTATTTAAAATAACCGTTCCTAACATAGCACACCACTGCTGACCCTGCATTCCAGAGCCTCTGATGGTCTAACCAGCCACCTGCTGCTGGGGTGATAGGCAAGATCCTGATCAATATCCAAGCTGAAATATACTTTCACCTTCCCCCCCCCCCCCCCCAATTTTCATAAAGATTATGTGTTTATATTTGCATACAGTTTTGTAACAACTGCTTGAATAAATCCTGCCTGAAAAATCCAATTAAATTCTCTTAACTTCCTTACTGCCTACAAAAGGATGTTTCAATGATGATCTCTCCAAAGGTGCTGTGTTTCTTCTCACTGTTTTTTTCACCATATAAAACTGAGACTTTTTCTAAAGGAGATTTTCTGTCTTTTTTTCATGGCTTTAAAACAATACTTTAACACATACAAAGTTTTTTATGTATTAATATTGGCAATATCCAGAAGTCATTATATTTCCTAAATCCCAGACTAAAATCAATGGGCATGTTAAATCACCTTATAGAAGCAGCAAGCATATTTTGGGGTATTACAAAATTTGAAACAGAATATCAAAAGCTTTCTCTTTCCTTTGGGGGTTTGTTTATTGTTTTTTGTTGTTGCTAGTTTGTTTTGTCTAACCAGCCCCCAGACTATACCCCTGGTCACGCAGCCCACAGCAACACAGCACCACTGACTCACATGCTACAATTTCCTAAATTTTTCCTTCAAAATTGTAACCAAAGACCGCTGCTCCACATGCTGCATCCATTCAGTTCAGGCATTATGAGCTACTTCATGGTCAACTATATCATTCACGTTTTCATTAAGACTATGCAACAGTTTCTGCCCGCCCTTAAAAAAAAATTCTATTAGCCTACAAGTCAAGCCTCACCACCTTCTTCCCCACTATGGTCTGTGTGACTCAGAACCCAAGTCCTTCACCACCTGAGTCTGGATTCCACAATGTGTCTTTCTGAAAGTCAGGCTGTGTATTCCACTCAGAAGTCTCGTAGAGGTTTATAGGAGAGAAACAATTAGTGATCTATCTTGCAGAGTCTGAGCTGTTACTACCAAAGGAAGAAATGAATGAAAAAAAGCATGATCAAGTAGAGCAGTGTTTGTTATTCATTGCTTTCCTCCACCTCCCCTTCTCTTTCTCTTTCTCTCCTTGGGATCTACCGCAGATGTCTACCAAGCACAATGGAGGTATCAACCTCTGCAGGGACTGCTCCCACCACCAGCACTCCTGTCACTATTGCTCTCATGGCAGTTGTGACCCATCATATGGAAACTGCCTTATCCTTCATTAACATGTGCCTGGTGGTTGGAGGCTTGGGAACTGAGTGCTGAGCATTGCCTGGGGATAGCCTCTGTCGCTGAGTTTCAGGATAAATCTAGCCATATCCCAGCACTTGCCCAGCTTCCTTTTAGCTCCTCTAATATGTAAAAAGTGGTGCACTATTTTTATGCTTCAGAGATAGATATGCCAGGCAAAGAACATATATGAGACTGGGGGATCTTTTTCCCCCCCAAAAAAAATTAGTGGTCTCTTAGTCACACAACTTCCAAAAAGCAGCACCACTAGAACAAAAGCACAACTGTTCCCACACAATAAAAAGTACACTGATGAAAAGAATGAAGCTCATGTACTCTTGACATTCCTGGTTTGTTGAAAATTGATGAAACTCTTAAAACTGCTCAGTTCCAATTTGTGTGTTCTTCTTATGATCAGTGACAACAAAAATTGCCATAAGAGCAAAGGAAATGCCATGCCAGCTTGGAAAGTTTCCAGACACCACTGAGCAGAGAATAGCTAAGTAAAGAGCAACAGAACCAAGGCAGAACATACAGAGTGGAAGTTCCCCATAAGCAGACTGTGGCTTAGGGATTTTCTGCAATGTCAACTGCACCCATACCATTGTTTGATGGACACTGATGCCCTTTACTCTGCTGAATCTGGCTAATTCTTTTTGAAAGGTATTACTTTTTTGGTCTTTAAGAAGTCTGCAGCATTGTATTCTACACTTCCATTATAGAAGCAATTAAAAAAAGGCAGCAGGGTCATGAAAAATCACATGGCAGCAAGCATCAGAGGGGACAAACCCAACCCGGGGAAAATTAGTAACAAGACAGAAGTATGTATTTCAGCATCAGTACAATTATCTACCTTCTCGTACTTTTGACAATGATACAAATATTAGGCCAAGGGGTGATGCAAGTGACTATCTGATGTGTTGGCAGTTCTCGCAAAAAGTGGATAATTATTTTTCAAAGTTTTCAGCAAATCAAAAGGAAAACCCAGTTCAGTCACAAAGGTGAAATATTCATCTTCAAATGTGCTGAGCATTCTGAAACAACGTCATTCGTAGTTATAAAGCATTTTGTTGATATTTTTAAAATAATATGGAGGCTTTTAAAACTGCACTTTATTTTTCCCCAGTAGAAATAATTTGCTGTGATGTTTTCCAGAGTACCAAAGAATATTCAATAGCTGTCTAGGTTCATGTAAGAAATGTGAACAAAAATATTTCACTCAACCCTAACTCTCTCAGTACTGAGGTTCCTTAATTGAAAGGAATAGTACTGGTATATTCTTGTTGTATTTTCAGCCAGCAGAGTCTGGAAAAATGCATGCTGTTTTCCAAAAAAAGAGAACTGCAATAAGCACTCAGGGAAAGCAATCTTTCTGTATTTATGAATTATGGAGGGTGAAGAAAAGAGAGAGAGATTATTCCTAATCTATAGGAATGCTGAAAACTGATACTGAAAAAGATGCTTTCCAAGTTCTCATGACAAGAACGCTGCTAAGCTTATCCCATGGAGCTGATATATCCCAGCATAATAAAAATAACAGCAATGTCATTGAGAGGGGTGCTTCTGAGCTCATCGAAAGACTGCTGTCGAACAAGGTCTAAGAAGCAGTTTGGCCTGTTTGCTGTTCATCAAACAAAATGCATTACATTTTCCCTACGTTAATCAAATGTTAATATCTTTCCTATTTTAGCTCTTAGACCCTGAAGCAATTTTCTCTACGCTAATGCTCTGACTGGCTGCAACTGACAATGGCATGACAAATTAAGGACAGGAGGGAAGAATGTGTCCTGGCAAACAGATACCTGGCCCAAGGAGATGCTAAAGAATGGCACTGTGATACATACAAACATAAAAGAAAAGAAATTCTAAAATATGTGATTTGAGGGAATACTTAAAAACACAGCTTCAAGCTTCTAGAAAGGTGAAATATTTCTTCTCCCTTTGGTTCAAATTGCAACTGATTTCAGAGATTAGAAGATAATTATAACCTTCCTTCCACATAGGTACGTGGTCACAAGATAAGCAGAGAAGTCTGCTAGAGTTGCAAAGTTTTAAACATCAATGTCAATTGCTAGTAAATAATAGCTTCTACTGCCTATACTAGTTTGTGTTTGTAACATTTCTTTTCAATGAATAAAAAAGAAGGAGGACAGATGTTTCTGATTTTCCTTTGTATGGATGACAACGTAGAAATGTATTGTGGAATCTGGCACTGACTCGTTCTCGGAGTTACCACATGTCCCAGTCACAAAACAGCAACACAGAGTATAATGTTTCTGGAAATAATCTTGCTGCAATAAAATGGATCACGAGAAGTTTGCAATCTATGAATCTATGAAATATAATCCACCAAATATTGCTTCTATTAAGAATTTAAAATTAAAACAATTCACAAATTGGAGAGGAGGGGGAGGGTGTTAGTTGTATTTTACAGAAAAATGCATTCTCCATTAAAAAATCTGCATAAGCTGCTGTACTATATGACCGCAGCAACAAATCCTTGAAATCAAACAGAACATCTTTTGTGATCCGTATAAAACGCCCAGTGAACGTGCTATTTGGAGAAAATGTTAATATATTCATGAACTGAAAGAAGGACTAGCACAGCCATTTAGCCTGATGTCTGTCATGACACAGCCAAGAGGACTGTACTGAGTTAATGCCTGTTTGAACTACACACATCTCTTTTAGAGAAAAATCAGCTCCTGGTTACTTAAGCTCCCAGAGATGGAGAACATACCATGGAGCTTGGTAAGCCACCTGGTTAACAGCCATTACATGTCACACAGCCTGTGTCAGAGCTGGAGGGCATAATTTCCCAGGAAAATGCTTAATAATCCTCAGGTTCTCTTCATTTTTTGAAAGCTGATGATCTTGCTCAGCATTTTCAGCACACACCTTTGCTTGCAGGCTGAACCACTTCTCTCTCTCATGCCATTCCCACCCCGGACTGAAACTCCCCAAGCTCCCCTCCAGATTCACATCCAAATGCCCACATCAGTACTTCTGCCCTGGGAGCTCCTCAGTAAATAAACAAGGCAGAAGTATCACTACTGCCTCTTAAAATCTCTTTCTATAGGGCCCAGTGTTTCCCGCACTCTGACAGAGCAGCAGCCGATGGCACGCTGCAGGAGGAACACATCTGGGGCAGCAGATGCCCTAAGCAAAGAAGACTTCAGCTCCCACCTTGCTTGGCCAAGCAGAGTCATAAAGAGGGATTTCTTAGGTGGTTACCCCCTACACCCTTCTTCCTCTGTTCCACTTTGCACATCCAACATCCACAACTCAGAGCTCCTCAAAGCACCTTTGTGCTACAAAATGCAGGCAGGCTGAGGAATGTCAGGGTTAATTTTAAACCACATCTCTTGCTAATTAAGTGATCAAGTTAAAACCCCATGAAGCATTCAGGATGCGGCTGCCAAGCAGGGTGACTGGACAGAGCCATCAATGACTAGCAGGATGCCTGCTTTTCCTGTCAGCCTGAAAGAAATTGCTACTGGTTTGCCCTTTGGGGGAAAATGTAGAAATTCAGGACTGAGGCAAGACCTCCTGTGGCTGCTTGAAGCTCAGCTCTACCCTGGAATGGAAACTCCATCACGAAGTGTCACAGGGAAAAGGCTAGTGGCAAGTTTCACACACTGTGTCAATAAGGAGAAACTTTCTTCTGAATATGGTTTTACTCTCAAACCAACAGGAAGACTTCCAGGCTACTTACTCTTGGAATGGAAAGGAAATTACCAAATGGTTAAAAAAAAAATATATAAAAAATGTGGAGAAGCAGAAGGGTGACAGCGCTGGAGG
Organism: Numida meleagris; assembly: GCF_002078875.1. Taxonomy (NCBI): domain Eukaryota; kingdom Metazoa; phylum Chordata; class Aves; order Galliformes; family Numididae; genus Numida; species Numida meleagris. The sequence continues at coordinate 71,619,493 of NC_034412.1, read as the reverse complement.
AAGACAGCCAGCCTTCTGGCAAGGCTTCTGGATTCCAGCTCTGCCACAAGGAAGGTGCCAGGCATGCTTACTTTTTCCACTCTTTTGCATGTGTTTTCTCTTGTATTTACAATTCAGACTGACAGCATTTTTTGGAAAGAGACACTTTCCTGTAATTTGTTTTACGTAAATCTATTCGCATAGTAAACTCAAGTCCACCAAGAGACAAATGCTACGATGCACATTAGGCACGCGCCCCCAGGCTTCCTATTGCAGAAACAGAGGGATCCAGCAGCACCAACAGCCACAACAAAGCTGCAGTTCAGGGATGGCAGTTCCCAAAATCCACCCTGAGGATCAATGGGATACTTTGTCTGTTCTCATCTGTCCTGTTACATGCTCCAAATGTGGTGGTGGGAGTAAGTATGACCCCGTGGAGCTGTTCATTACCAAATGCCTGGAATGCAAATGTAAACGCCTCGCATTTACCTCATGCTTTGCCTTTGAAGACTTTTGCCAACATTAATAGTGATGCTACTACTCATAGAGCTTTTGTAAGGATTAATTTATTATAGTCTTTAGAATCTACTGCTCTTTACCACAGTCATGTAATAACGCATTTAGCGTGCAGTCCAGAATGAAAAAAGGGAAGTCAGTTACAATGCTTTAGGATCTGCTTACAGGAATCCAGAGATTTCTCCTCTACATATTCAGATGATGACATGCAGCTACATAGAACAGTCTCTGAAATTCCACATCTGCTCCTACCCCTACATGTACCTGTGAAAAGCAATTGCCAAGATATCTGCCAATCTACCATTTGTTCTCTTTCATGAGAGAACTTGCAAGTGTATACTAACGTATGGTGCTCTTGCTGGCATCTCTGTAAGCATAAGTTCCTTCTCGTGGCTCACCTCATGCTCCCAGTCTCTCACAAAGGCCTACAGAAAGATAGCAGCTGGCCTGTCTCCTTGCTTTCAAATGATCTGAGAGAAACCAGACCATGGCCTGACAAGCACATAAGGAAAGCCTATTGTTGTTCACAAAGTCACTTAGTACACAGCACTGACACAACAGCAAAGAGGCCGGGGCTGGTCTGTAAATAGAATTTCCCTGCCCTTCTCCCCATTGCTGTGGTATCACCATGCCCCACAACCTTTAATGCTTTCCTTCCGACATAAAGTATATTCCTCCTACTCCAGAGATGAAAACCAATGGCTTTTACCTGGCAGTTAGTCCTCCACCTCAGTGCCAGGGAGCAGAGCCTTTTCTTCTCCCGTCCCTTTGTATTTTCCCAGTCCTTCCCCAGCCTCCTCAGCCCCTTCCCCAAAGGCACAGGAGGACCACGGCCCGGCGTCATCCCCGCCTCCTCCAGAGAGGATGCAAAGCTGCTACCTCAGGCAGAGCTGCTACATGCCTAAATTTAGCTGGGATGAATCTGGGATTAGACCATCAGAGCAGGGAATAAAACCAATGCTTTGCAAGCATTAGGCCAAAGTCTTAGCACCATCTTCTTCGCTGCTGTGCTGGGGATCTGCCATACAGCAGGCCAAGTGTGCAGCAGCGACACTGATAAAGACCAGCACTGAATTCAGAGTAAGCAGAGATCAGACTTCAAAAAGGACAGTATTTAGCATCCATCATCACTTCCACTCTCTCTTTTTTTTAATCACTTTCATTTTTTTTTTAGAGAAAACAATATTTGTACTAAGCCTTATTTTGGCAGCATAGTGCTGGAGCAACCCCTATGGCCAGCTCCCCATGTGCACACAGGAGGCTGCCACACACCCTGTGGCACCTTTACACCAGCTTATTGAATGCAGCTCCCTGTGTCAGGCTGCCGTGGCATGCCACAGCACTAATGGGCATCGTGTTGTGCTCCGTGACTGTGTTTAATTGAACTCGAGAGCAGCTGGACAGGTAGACAGCCGCCAATGAGTCACTGGTGCTTGTGCTCAGAGAGCTGTGCCTAATGGAGGCAATTGCATCACGCTGGTAAGAGCAGAGCAGCCAAGGCACACCCGTGGGTAAATGGTGCCTGCTGGGAGGTTTAATTACATTCAGCATGCCTGGCTGTGTGATCTCAGGAATCAGAGGCAGAGAAGCCTGCTACATGACCCAACCGCCACCATACCGAAGCATGTTCTCCTTCCCACTGGAGGCAGTGAGCCTTTCACTGCTTTTCTGTAGAGGCATCATCCACAGTTTTTCACTGTGCTTCTACTTCCTGGGACTTTTTGCTGCCTCTTGTTACTGCATTCCACTTTTTTTCTGACACAGCATTTCCAGTAGATAATGCCTCCTCTCCTCCCCACTCCTGCACCGCAGCCTCCTCCCAGCTTAGAGCTTGTCTGCACCTTTCTGCTCCATGTGTTGTGTGACAGCCACCCACCCAAGAAAAGAAAAGAAATAAATATCCAACATAAAATGCTGCTTTCCTCAAGTTTTCCTCTTTTTCTTCTCACTGATGTTTGCATATTGTAGTGTTTTTTGCCCTGGGCTGCTGAAGTGTTTGCAGCATCACCGGTGCAACAAGTCCCACTGAGACAGGACCCTGCACGCATGGCACTAATCCCAAATCACAGCCTCCTTCTCTGTTATTATCTGCTAAGCTCTGCTGGGAGATGTGTCACCACAGGAAGTTCCTCCGAAATTTTCTTTCTGGTAAATGAGGAAACACCTCCTGCACACAACAGGGAGTTCAGATGTGCATTTCTGCACACCAGAATCAACAGAATCAGCTATTTATTTACTTTTAAGAACCTGAGATGGCTGCTGTGCACTTTTGACCTGCTGTCAGTTTGAGCAGCCATTAGCTATTCACAAGACGTAAGTGCAGCAAGGATGCCTTTATATAATTACAAAATACCAGTGATTTTGGTGATTTATTTCCATTGCTCCTTATCCAGCACTGAAGACAAACAGCAGTGAAAAGACAGGGATGGGTCTGAAGTTCAGAGAAAAGCCTCCTGTGCGTGGGTGATGGGTTCCTGAGCGAGCTGAGGCTGTGAGCTGAGAGCAATACGAGCTTGCAGACTTGGGGCCTGGCCTTGCAAACAAGTCCCACATTTCTACAACCCTTAATATTTTAGCAGAGCTCTTTGTGGATTTTTTTGAAATTTTGGATTTGTCACTTTTACAAAGAGATTAAAATAATTTAAAAATCAAACTTTTGTTATCAAGTGTGGACAAATCTGGATGAGAAAGTGTTTGCACGAAGGGTAAAACTTTGCACAATGTTGCTGAGATGTCATGGTGCCATTGCCAGGTCTGAACAGGCCACTGACAGCATGGTTCCCTGCAATGATGCTTCACAGTGCTGGAGTGTCAGGGATGTTGGTGTACCAAATCAGGGCTCAACTTTCTTGGAAACACCGATTTCTGGTGTTCCTATTTGAAATTTGGAATATTTACATAAGCATTTCCAAGCCATGCAGAGCAAAATGCTGCTGAGCCATCTGAAGAGTTGTATTTTGCTCTCCCACAGTCCTGGTTTACCACAGAGGCTCAATCCATATATTCACAAGTACACTGTGCGAGGGCCTTTACAGTGTTCACACTCTGAATGGCCTTGATTGGGATGGAATACTTCCCTGAACTATATTTCAGCTTCCTTGAATATGAAACGAAGCCATTTTGTCAGATCTAGATAAAATTTTTGTATTGATCCATGCTTGCAAGTACTTCTCAAAACACAAGGAATATAGGTGGGTCAGAAGGTAGATAGGACATCTAATTGATATGACTTATTAACTGCGAGTCTATACCACTCTTAGGAGGTACAACTGCAAGATCATTTTTCAATGCTGTGAAGGAAAGGAAAAAAAATATTTGTCTCCCAAGGAGTAGCCCAAATGAGAAAAAAAAAAAAAAAAACCAACCAAAAAAAGCTGCTCTAGAAAAGTCAAATGGTTGAGAACAAACCAGAACCATCCAAACTGATGCTTGAAAAAAAGCACACTCACTGTGTCACTGTGTAATTTGGACCAATTAGTCCATTGCATTATTATTATTGTGCTGCCCTGAACAAGCTCTTCGCTACTTGATGAGAAATTGTTATTTTTAATTTCAAAATAGTCACTCATAATTCTTCCTGAATCTAAGAGAAACTGAACTTTTACAAATGAAATGAGGATATAGTTAGATAAAAATATTTTAGATTTATCTCAGTTGCCAGGATAGGACAATTCCTTCTGGGGGAAAAAAAGAGACAAGTGGCAAGAAAAACTTTTTGATGCTTAAGAAACCAGTAAGAGGCAAACTTGCGAACATCTGCTCTGGGCTGGCACTAAAGCAACAGCAAAATGAAATATTAACCAAATATGGTTCAATGATTTATATCTGAACTCATCAGAAGAGTTATTTGTTCCTTCTTGTACCCTTGAAAATTTCCAACTAAATAGCTGGGTTTTTTTTCACAATTGTAGAAATTCAAGATATGTTGATTGTGAATTGCACAAGGACAGTGATGCTGCCATGCTTTCACATTGGCTAAATTTTGGAGTAAAGCGAGGCTCCTCTCACTACAGCATATTTCCTTCTCTTTGTGAAGGAAGGCAACTCCTCAAAGCAGTCACAAGTTCATGATGTACCACGTGAACCAAAGGGCTCTGAAGAACATCTTTCCCTGGGAAACACAAGTCCCAGGTACCCAAATGAAAATTCCTGTGAGCAGTTATGGCTTCACTGCAGCCAAAATGTTTACGCTTGGGTCAAATGCTTTAGCCTTTGGCCAGATGAATAAATAAATAGGGATTCTGGAAATAAGATTAATGTTGTTGGATTTTTTTCAAAAAGAGTTTCCACACAAATTACATACTTTTAAAATGTAAGCAAACACTTAAACCAACAGCCCTGACAGTATATTTATCAAAGAAATGTTTGTGTGAAAATACTTTTTATAGGAAAACACACATCCAAGCAGCAGACCTGTTTCTTCCAAAATGTATCTCAAAGTACATGTAACTGGGCTCAGAAGTGATGCTCTGATCTAGAACAACTGAAAAATAATAACAAATAATAAAATTCTGTGCCAACTCTCCTTCCAAGATCTTCTAGAATAATGAATGAGATGTGCAGTCTTCTGACACCTGCAGTAAGTCTAACCTGAAATCTTCACACTTACTAGAGCCCTGCCAAGAATATTTTCAGATTTTGACTGAGCAATCCACCTGAATCATAAGCTGAATTCTTTCAGACATTAACCCTTAGTGTTTCTGTGAGCTGAAAATGCATATGTTATACTCTAACTCAGGACTTCAGATATGACATATGGAAGTTCTTAACTTCAGAAGCTTTAAAGTAGATGGACACGGTTTATACTTCTACAAAACTCCTTTAAATGGCAGATTTTAATATTTTTGTGTTTCTGACTGAAAACAAAAAATGGGAAAAATGAAATTATTAACCAGAGTCATTAGAATGCCATGCATAATACTTCTCAAAGGGGAAAAAGAAACAATTTAGAATTGCAACACTGACCTCACCTCATTTGTTTTGAACCTTCTGTAAGCCAAAGAATAAATCTGTAAGAAAATGATAAGCAGCATAGTTTAATTTTTATATCTAATGTAATACATTAATTTGCTTTAAAAGAAGAAACTCTGTGTTGAAAAGTTGAGCTCAGTACAGCTAAATGTTGAAGGGACGTTAAGCGATTTACAAGCGTGGGGCTGCTGCTTTCCTTCCATATGGCCAAGGCTGATAATGAGGATGCCTTAGGAGAGTGGGAGGGTGACAGGTTTTGCGGGAGCATCCCATGCTCATGGGAAGAGGAGTGGAAGCAGAGGAAGACAGCAGAAGCTGTGCACTGATTCATCCCCTTGGCAGCACCCCTCAGGCATAAGAAGCTGCAGTGTCCCCTTCGATCAAGTCCTTCCCTGAGCATCTTGGCCATGCACAGCACCTTTGTGTGGAGCTACACCTGCAGAAGGGGTTTACACAGCTGGAGGCATCCCCAAATGAACACCTTCCTCTTCCTCCCTGGCCCAAAGGCAGGGTAGGCATCTCCATGCTGCTCTTGGCCCTTGTTCGCACTCAGCTGGTGACTTCCCAGTCTTATCTGAGCATTTACCACAAAGAGCTTTTTTCCTCCTCTCCAGAGAAGCTACTCCCAGTGCTTAATCTGCATTTGCTTGGCTGAACTGAAACTCCTTTAGTTTGTATCCTCTCTACCAGTGACAAGGAGGACTCATTGGCCCCAGCAGCCTCTATGCATCCCTTAGAACCGCAGCCTGGTCCCATATCACCACCCTTCTCAGGTAACAGAAGGCTCCATTCACACAGTCTCCATCTGCCCCCCAGCCTCATTAAAGTGCCTGTGGACCCTTTCAAGATGCATCATCTGCCATAGGCCAGCTGCACATTATCGGTGCCGAGAAGGATTACTTCACATTTCTCGGAGGCTGCATGCCCGTTTATACAAGCCACTGGGATGTTTGCTTTTTTTGCAGCAACATGACTCCACTGACTCACTGACTTGTGACACTCTGTAGCCTCCAGAGCTTGCATCAGTGACGCTCCACCTCCTCAGCCCCTTGTCCCACGGCTTGGTCCACTCGTCCTCCCAACACTGCCATGGGCAGCTCTCCTTTCTCAATGGAATTACATGGAATGAAATAAGCTCAGGCTATCCGGTAAGGTTGCTGAGCTGCACTCAGTAAATAAATCTAAACAGCAGAAATAATTACCAGCAGATGGTAGCCCCCTGGTGGTAATAAAAACACAGGCCCACCCAGAAACCACCTCTGGATCCACTCTTCTCCCTTCCGAAGCAGGCAGTGAGGGTGGGCACCTCCGTGGCACGGTACTGCCCCGTGCCGGCTGTGGGCAAAGGGAAGGCCCTGGGGGTGGCCCTCTGGCCCCCACCTCCCCTTGTCTTCCCACACCCAGACAGGGCCCTGCAGAAAGCCCCTTCATAACACCACCACCTTTGCAAACAGGCGTCCCTCTGTAGTGGTCTCCACTCATCTGGAAGCAATCTGTGCCTGTGATGAAATGCATGCCCTGTGCAGGGGGAGGAGGGAATTTAGTCTGGGGGGATGTTGCACACTCACACGCACACACATAAACGCATGCACACCCCCCAGCCCTGCGAGCACCCCAGGGCTGGCTGCCTGCAAGGGAAGAAGCAGTAAATCTGATTGCACCATGTACATATTTATCATACACTCCAGAAGGAGACTAAGCTATAGAATAACCATGTGGTGGCCTAAATGGAACTGCCTTTCCAAAATGCCTTTCTAGCTTTTTTTTTCTATGGTCTGTGCAAAGAAGAGTACTTATAAACAACTTGCAAGATCTATTTATACTATAGCTCAAGACATTTAAATAGCAGTGTCTCATAGACTTTCAGTGGAGGCCGTAAGCTGGGCTGGAAGTTGATCTGACAGGAAATAAATGCTGAAAAATTTTTCTAAAAAGCAAGGGATAACACTAACAGACTGGGATGAGCAAGAGCCCAGGATCCAGACTAAGATGCTGAATGTAGCAATCTGTGCACTGCAAAAACTTCTGCCAACCAAAAGGGATTCACTCATGGAACAGAAACAAGAGCATATTTCACTCAGACAGGAACAGAAGCGGGGCAGAGGTACCAAAATCCCCAGCAGGATCTCATGTGTACCAAGAGAAAACTTCATGGTGAGTAGCACAAGAAATAATAAAATAAAAGCCAAGACTAACAAATGGCTTGAATTCATGGACATAGTTTTTGGATGACTGGTCGGATAGGTCAGCACAATTTCCATCCACAGTTTGTTCTAGAAGAAATCCTGATTAGGTCTGTTCATACAGATCGTTATCACCCTTGTGAACTTCCAACTCTACCATCACTCTAAAAGCAGAGAGCAGATGCAACATGGAAATCAGCCAAATTAAAGATGGAAACAAATGCTTCTGCAGCAGTACAGTTGCTAGTGCCTCTGGAGGGGTGCAACCACACTGAAATACAAAAAATACCAGTGTAGCAATTTTTTATCCTGGAAATACAGATGTCAGATAAGTGGTTCCCAGCAGGTTCATGTGACCATTGTGACCTGGAGAGGGAAAGCCCACAGCACCTGTACAACTCGTACTAGGCATAATGAGAAGGAAAAACAGCCATAAAATGTTAGCGTCGAGCAGCTCCTGAGCTGCCCGCGTGTGCAGTCCATTTGTGACTCAAATGGCTTTGGCCGTGCCCCTGGAGGAAGCAGCACACAGCAGCCTGCCTTGCAGCACCAGCCTCAGGAAGTCATCCATCAGCCCAGGGAGAGCCATGCTGAGGTTCTCTCCAGCTGAGAGGTTATCAGCAAAAATAATGTCTCTGCTGGAAAAAGTGAAACCAAAAATGGAGTCTCGAATGCCTAACCAAATCACATCAAGGATGTGATGAGCAAGGAAACTCAACATTCTTCGTAAGCTGGAAATCCCCGACCCTCTTCTGAAGGTCCTGCAGAGATACAACAGTGCTGCTTGCTGTATTCCAGTATGGCAAAATGACACATCAGCAAGAAGTAAGCTGGCTCTTACATGAGCTTTGACTGGAAATGAAATGACTAACCCCCAAGTCATAAATAAAGGCAGCCAAATGGGGTCAGGCTGAGGATCCTACTCAGCACCCTGCTCCTGCACCTTGAGAAACAAGCAGGCAAAAGCATGAGAACACCCAGAGAGAGATGCTTCCTTGCTATCCTCTCCCCATCATCTGTGGTTCATGAACATGGACCAGAGGTGGCATCCTTCTTGATAAAGAAAGCACGCGCTTGAATCATCAATTCAAAGAAATGGGGCACTGAAAGCAGTGAGGGAATACACGTCTGCACACGCACAGGGAAGCAAATAAAATAATAGACAGCCAAGGTGTGAAGTGAAAAGGTGTGAATCCCTTCACTGAACCTCAAGCCTTGCAGGAAATATAAAGCACATACAAAATGTGGCTGCAGGCTCCTGCTGTCTGAAGTATCTGACAGCCAGGAATGCTGGCAGAAAAATTGAAGTTTTTTGTTTTCTGGCACAAGCACAATGTCTGGATCAGGGTTTCAAAGTGCAGTGTCACATCGCAAGGTCAACATTTTCTCTGTCCATTAGTGTTACACTCGCTGATGTTTCACTCATATCAAGTCCCAGTGATGGGCTGTAGGGATATTTAACTGGCAGCAACCACCAAGATGTAGTCAGTTTCCTATCTAGATACAGTGACCCCAAAGCTGGCCAGCCGCCACCTAACAAAGCTGTGGTTGGAAAAACTGCACATTGTACTCTTGGTCCCTTTGGCCACAGCAGGGCTGTTACACAGACCAGCAGTCTTTGGGTGTACAAAAGCTATACACAACAACCTCTACTCTGGCAATCCTAACAAGAAAAAAATGCCCAACTTAAAACTACAAAATTTCTACACTTCCGTGAACTTAGAACATTTAAAATTATCTGAAAAACCATCAGCATTTACTATTGCCCAAGTCTTTATACAAGTGTCATCCCTCATATATTCAGATCCACTAGGAACGTTGCCATAATATGGGGGTATTTTTCACTTACCCTTAGTGTAGATTTGTTTAGATTTACTAAATGAGGGGCCACCTATTAAGATTTCACATGGAAAAATATGTAGGTCATCTAAAGATAAAGGCTGCCTTCCCTTTTCATTCTGAGAGAGAAGTAATAATTTAATTTTCACAATACTAATAACTTAATCTAGCTATTTTGCAGACCCCAGCAAATGATAAAGACATCCTCAGCTTGTTTTTATACCTCTTCAAGCACCTGAGAACTAAGCACACTCATCCTGTTGGTTTAAGTCACTGAATGAGCAAATTTCTTGGAATTCTGTGCTCTGTAGAAGAGTACAGGTGCTGCATATCTGGTTTTGCACCTAGTGGTAAATATTTGAAAGTGCTCAGGAAAATGAAGCAGATGAAGCCAGCAAGCAGTTAGCAAGAAATTCTGCTTGCAAGGTAAGAATGAAACAGTAGAAAAAAATCACACTGAGAAATGAAACAAACTCATTTCACTGAAATTAAGCTAGAAGCTCTTGCTGTCCCAACAAGCAGAGGCTGAATGGATTCAAGCCATGGTTTCTCATTAGCTATGTTGTTCTCATTTTTACCTCCTCTTCAGCATTCTCACCACATTTGCTTCCACTGTGATGGATGATATGATCTGCAAGACCAGCCATTCTGGGCCAACTTCCTTACAAGCTGATTTCAGACCATTTGCAGATGGTTGTTTTTTTTTTCGTGCCAATGACACTGGACATTTGAAACTGCTTTATCACACAGATAACTGCTCTGTTTCTGTGGAAATAAAAATCCAATTTCATCAGAAAACAGGAATGTCAGCAAAATGAGATTAGTTTTGTCAATATAAAAACACAGTGAATTTACTGACCTATAAAAATTTCAATATAATATAGCATTTCAAAAGTATTCATGGAGGAAGACCATTTTGCAAAAATATTGTTAACTATCATGTGTAAAACAAGAAGGAGATATCACAAAATAATCTCTGCATTCTGCTGTAGAGTTTGATTAAGCAGCAGTTATTCTGACTGCTAGTCAGCCTTCTGTAATGCTGAAAGATTATCTCAGTGACACTTATAGCACCTCTCTGAGCAAGGCTGGAACACGGAATCATAGAATCACAGAATCATAGAGTCATAGAATGGTTTGAGTTGGAAGAGACCTTTAAGTTCCTTTTGTTCCAACATGCTCTTTTTGGATCCAAGCTGCAGACTGTAGGTTTTGTTCAAAAAGCCTGTTCCAAGAACAATGCTTTCCAAATATACATTTTATTTCAAAGCTTTTTATCAGTGCTTGGTCTTGTTTATCTCCTAATCTGTCACCTGTTTTCATTTTGTGGAGTTTCAGAAACCCCCACAGAGATGGCTTGTTTGTGCTTTTGGTAGGCACTGTCACACTCCTACTTTAGTTACCCAGCACAAATATGTTCATATTAACTGGGTTCGAGACTTCAATTGTAATAGAAATACTAGAGGAACCATGACTGTCTCAGACATAATATTTGACAAGACAGCACAGGATAGATTCTAACTTCTTCTGAAAATCTTGCTTTTTGTGGTGAGAAAGACATTCCTACTCTAAGCACATTGCACAGATTTGCCTTTAGCCAGAACACCATTTCCTAAAATGAGTCATCCATGAAAACACATAGGTTTGAATTACAGCAAAAATGCTTTCCAAACTACCCAGTGTTGCAAAACCAGAAATAGCTCAAGCGACCTGGAGAAACTCCAGCTCCACAGCATTCATCCATTCCCCCATTCCCCAGTCATTTAGTCTTCCTGTCATTCTCCCTTCTTTCAGGAGATTGTTTTCTGTTAACAAAAGGATAAAAATCCTACCAGAAGTGGATGTGTTAATAGGCATTAAGAAACAAATCACTTTCTCTTCTTTCATTCTTTCCAAAATTGCAATAGGAGGTCACTTTGTAGATCCTGTACTAAATTTTGTCCCACAGTCTCTAGATGACTTGTGTTGCATACACAAATTCAGAACACCATTGTATAAGTAACATAACAATAAGCCATTGCATTCCCCTGCCTGCTCCTGGAAAGAGTTGACTGCTGCATAGCACAGTGTTTCTGTCTGTGGTTTTGATGAGCTGAACCCAAACACAATCGTTTGCTGTGCTGTCTGGAGACACAGAGCGTGTCCTGAAAGTACAGGCACTTTAGGCCAGGAAGGAAACTCCTTCAGCAACTGCAGCAGAGCCAGGCTTATTCTGCAGCATGCAAGGCTCAGATTGTGCATTTTACAAAATCTTTCCTGTGGTAACTCCACAGCCTGGACTTCCAAGCATGAACTCCTTTCTGCTTCCTCCTTGCAGGAGTTTGCTCAGGGAAAGGAGCAGAAGCAAAGTCCAAGCCCCTCTCTGTGATGCATGTACTTCTTTGCCAAACTGTGAACCCTGAGTAACTACACATACTGCGTGTGTGAACATGCACTGCTGACGGCTTGAAGACTGTGCCAAGGAGACCTCTGTGCCATGCATTTCCTGGTCTGTGTTTCCTTGAAATCATCTGCTGGACACCATTTTCCTAGTCTTCTCCTTGCTGACAAGTTTTGGCACAGCAGGGGCATAAGATCAACATAAAGCATAGGGGAAATTATTTGGAGGACAGTAAAAAGCAGGTTCCATGGTAACTATCTTGCTCTAAGGTGCAGTGGGGGCTTGCTGTCTGGAGTCTGACCTTTAGAGGCTTTCCTCGCTTCTTGCAAAGTGCATTATATTCTGGATGGCTGTACTTCCTTTCTCAAAGCTCAGTTAACACCAAAACAAATTAATTCTGTTTCTCCATTCCAGTGAATACAGATTCATTGTTAGCCTCTATCACTATTCTGCTATCCCTTCCTCCTTGACTTTTCTTCTCTCCAAAAAGGTTTGACCATGCCACTGCATTGTCAGTTTTTTAAGCATTTGGCTAGATGTAATAGCTGAAGATAGGCCCCCAGCTTTGAAATCAGGCAGCCTGTGCGGTAATTCTTGCAGTTTTCAGTGGGAAATATCTTACTTCTGTTCTCCTTCCCATTATTATTTTTCCTTTCTTCTTTCAGTGCTCTCACGCTCATGGTTGAGAGAGGTATAAACAGAGTCTCACCATGCCCCAAAATACATAGCAGCACTTGGGGAAGTTTGACAAACTGGAATACATGTTTAGATTTCCTGACTCGGAGACAATGCAGAAAAGAGTGTTCTGGCAAGCTTCCTGGAGATGGGATGCTCTCTCTTTGCTCTGCGATTTACAGTAGGGGTTACAGGCTCTTTGAACATTTACAGAGCACCAGTTCAAAAAGAACAAATCATTTTTTAATCTTTGTGCTGTAATTAAACACAACTCGCTGGAGTTTATGCATAGAGAAAGCTGAGTAAGGAGAAACCAGATTTTTGTGAACTAAAAAGAAATTAAAACACAACAGTATGAGCACGGTACATAAGTATGAGCCCACATTACTTTCACTATATTGAACTACCTCTGGCTACGTTAGGAAAGATATGCCCCTTCTTCCTTTTCCCTTGTGTATGAGGATTCATTTCCTGCACACATGGCACTTGGGACAATTCCCAACATTTCCTCAGGTCCATGGTTCCTGGAGACAAGAGACTGGAATTTCCGGGTGATATTTGTGTGGATTGCTATGAGTAGATCTGATCTAACTTCATGACCAAAAGGAATAATCTGGCTTCTACATCCACTTGTAGGCACAGCCATCTGAACATATTTGAAGCTTTCCTGTCTTTACTGCAGTCTTTGGTCCCCAACTTGCCTTCAGGCCTCTCTACAATGTACTGTCATTTGAGCCTCCATCTTAAGACATCTCCAGTTCCCTCACCCACAGCTCACCCTGACTTCCTTCTCCTCCCTTACTGAGCTGTTTTCTTTTCCCCTTCAGTGCCCACAAAGCACCCAAAAGGCAGATCCCATCATCCCCAAGCCTCCTTTGTGTCAACTCCTTCCATTCCCCACCTTTCTGTCCTGAAGGCAAGTGACACACAGGTAGGTGGACAATTTGCTAAGAAATTCCAAATTCCCATTTTTTTTAAACTAGATTTTTCAAATCAAAATTTAGATCGTTGTTTATGAGGTGGGTTCACCCTTGTCAGTAGCATCTTTATCTGTAATACATATTGCCTCCACGTTTAGTCCTCATCAATTTGCAGTTGTATTGTGGTGATTCAGCAGACCCAGATTTTTAAAACCAGGCAGCTAATGTTTTCTGAAAGGCTGAACAACTAGTACAAGAGGTCACACTCATTTCTACAGATCTCTACTGAAAAAACCTCAACTGATTTCTTCTTTAAAAAATGCAGAAAAGAGCAGACCACATAAACTTCAAAAGAAGCTGGGAAAACACTTCATGAACATATTTTTGTCTTACATCAGTTGTCAGTATTTTGTATAGAGGTCCCCATGCACGAAGCACAGTCCTGCCCTGAAGGCACTCAGCTCCCTCTTGCTCCATGTGCATCACCTGTTTGAAAATGCTACCCTCTAAAAGCAGTCCCCAGCAAGAGAAAGAGTGGCAAACCCAATGGAGCCACAGTTTCACCTCCAGCCTCTATGAAACTGGAGGTTTGTTTGGCATGTGCCGTCTCCTGGAAAACTCTGCTTGGTGCTCCCCTAACAGGAGCCATATGGAATCATTTGCATGTCAAGTCCTTCTAGTCTTTCCTTTGAAACAAAAGATCAGCAGGATTTTAAAAGTTACATTTGTGCTAAAACTCCACTTCTGCTGGTCTGACAGTTAAAACCAGTTTATCTGGAAAAAGGAGGCACCCCACCAAATACAGTGCATCTGCTATTCACTTAAGAAGTCTAGCCAACAAAATGCTTTCTACTCTAGAGCCAGTGACTCCACCGGAGAATCTGTCCTTCAGTTCCTGAACTGAAGCTTCTCAGTATCACTGAGGTGTTGATAATGGTCATTTAGATGCCCAGCAAAAAATACTTCAACATTGCTGTAAACTGAGTAAAAACACAACTAACTTCAGCCCTGAAGCTTCCACTGATGCTTTGCAGAACCAGAAGGGAAGCCCTGCCTCTGCTGGTAGGGAGAGATTTGGCACTGATTCCAGAGGAGCCAGGGTCTTATGCCTCCTATTTTTTGTTATTAATAATAATATTCTAAACAAAATATTATAGATTATATAATTTTTTTGCTCATGGCTGGAAAAAAAGTACAGCATTAACTGTTTAGAGGCTATGGCAAGTTTGTTTTCTTTCCACATACAATCACTTGTATTTCACTTAGCAGATATCACAAATAAAACCCATTGATAACGTATAAAATACTAAGAAAAAAATAACAAATCAGTTTTAGACATATTTCAGCTAAATTAAAGTTTCAAAAAAAAGCTCCAGCACACTGCAGCAGTGCTAGGTTTCATTATTATTTAAATGCAATCTCTCTCACAGGAAACCTTTGAAGGAATAGTAAAGTAATTCAGATTGATATGAAAGGAAAGCCAGGACATACAGAACGCGAGAGAACTTACTGCATTATTCTGAAATGATCTGTTCAAATATGCATGTTATATGTCACATCACAGACTCTTCCAAGTCTGTATTCTAGATCATCGTATCTGTACAAATCTGGGTAGACAAATTTTAATTTACAAAATCGCAGCTTTGATTAGGATCACGGAGGATGTGCAAATACAGCTCACAGAGAAAAATCAAGCTCTTTGCAAAAGAACAACAAAAAATGAGTGGACCTTCAGGGAAAAGGTTTTAGGAAGCAGTAAATATATCTAAGAGAGAGGCAAGGTTATCTGGGATTTATAAATTTTTCCAAATATTTATGCCAGGTGCTAAAAAGCAGCGTTGCCCTTGCTTAAAACTATTTGGACAAGCAGGCTTACAGCTTTCCTCCCTGTGTAAACAGTATAGCAACATTCTAAACAGATTAATAGTGGTATCTGTTCAAGTTAAATATTTATTTAAGCTAGATGAGTGGAAAAGGTAGTCTAAGGAGAATATTCTAACCACAAATTACAGGAGGTACTGAAGTATCCTGACTGCAAGCAAACATCTCACCTTGACAAAATGATGATGTTTAAAATGAAAAGACTTCATGACCTAAGCTGTTGTTTCCGGTTACCTAAGAAGGATGTTCTCTCTCTTTCAGAGCTGTCAGAGATATTTATACTTATGCTGGCCATCAGAGAAGAGGTACCAGCGCAAAAGTCCGCAAAGCAAGAGTGGGCTCAATTGCCATGCACTGCACTGGGAAGGGGTCACAGATTCGGGGAGGTTCAGGCTGGATATTAGGAAAAATTTATTCTCAGAAAGAGTAATGAGGCACTGGAATGGGCTGCCCAGGGAGGTGGTGGAGTCACTGTCCCTCGAGGTGTTCAGGAAACATGTAGATGTGGCATTAAGGGACATAGTTAGTGGGCGTGGTGGTGATGGGTTGGTGGTTAGACTAGATGACTTTAGAGGTCTTTTCCAACCTCAGTGATTCTATGATTCTCTCCCTTTTTCACTGCATTTTTATTCCACAGTCCTGAATGAATAACTGATGCTCACAGTGCCTCACCACACCGAGGAGGGAAGGAGAGCAGAAGGGCCAAGACAGGAGTATAACACTGCAGCACAGCACCTGGGCCAGCCCTCAGCAGCCTGCTCAGGGAAGATACTGCTGTCTGTGCTCCCAGTGCCTCAGCCTGCTGTCAGTGTGCAGGAAGACAATAGAAGATAGCTCTGTTCATCCATAAATTCCATTAGAGAAACCCAAATATTAGAGCAGTGCTTTGGGTCAGGAAGAATTGATGGTTGAATTTAAGAGACTGAAAAACCTGAGAAAAAACAGGTCTCTTGTACCTGTGAAGAGCTGATTTCAGGAAAATTTTAGACAGCCACTTTCATATGAATGAACATCCCTTATCCATTCTGTCCCATTTTATTTAATTTTTTAATTCAAGTAAGAATTTGCTTTAAACAACAAACAGCTATGGAATTGGAGCAGCACGGCATTGAAGATGAGTGAGCTATGCATAGCTTAAACTTGACAGGTCATATTTCACTGTCATGTTTTCAGCATCTGCAACCTCCTCTTGTTTTATGCAAGGCAGAAGTAAGTGTCATGCAGAGCAGGCACCAGAGAGGAGCGGCCAAGACAGGGAAGTGCCACAGCTGTGCTGCCTCAAGAGCTGGACAGAAAGCCTCTCTGAGAGAAGGCGGAGCAGGGGAGCCTTTTGCACAGCAATGCGTACTGTGTTAAACCCAGCATTTGCATTCTGCTCTGCAGCCAAACAGTAGTGCTGAGCACTCACCCCATCCAGCTTTCACTTGCCACCATGCTTGGGGTGGCCCTGCTCGAGCAACTGGATAGGACTAAGTGACATCCAGAGGCCTCTTCCAACCTCAGTCAAAATATTTCTGCAAAGGAGCAGTTTGTTGGGGCAGAGGGATCCGCTGCTTACACTGCTGAACTCCTTCTGACTCCTTTTTTCAGCTCAGGCCCCAGTGAAGAAGCATCGTGTTGGGCTCTGCTGCATAATCCAAACATGAACCTGGTTTTCCAGCTGGTTTTCAGCATTCCCAGCTGAGTGCTCTTGCAGGAAATGTGCACCTTGGAGCCCAGCCATCTGCGCCATCTGTGATCCTGGTGGCCTTCCTGCATAGAAGTCCTTGGAGCCATGGATGGGGCCTGGCACAGGAACCAGACTGCCCCATCCCAGCCCCAGAGAGGCGGAGAAGTAAAGGGGAAAACGTAAAATGGACCAGAACACTCAGCAGTGGGATAGGATTGCTCACTGATGTGCACAAATCCCATGGTTTCTAAGTGCTCAAAGTTCAGAAAGTCATTGTTTCAGCCTATGACTGCCAGTAATGCAAATCTCGTGGTTAAGAAACAACTGTCATAAGTTAAATTTTGCAAGATTACAGACTGGGGCCATAAATTCTCAACACAAATCTGAGGGATTCATGGGTTTGCAGGAAACAGTCCACCTTCAGAGGCTCAAGTACTAGACTTCAGTTATCCTATTCAAGTACAGAGCTGGTGCTCTGAGCGGCTAGACTTGATTCCTGGAGAAGTCCTCACCAAAGAAAAATTTCTGAGCATGAGCGGGACTAGATCAGAATCCATTTTAGAAGATCAGGAAATGGAAATAGTGTTTTCACTCCAATTTGGAAGTCTCCTTAGCAAGCAATCCTTCCACTGAGATCGTTCTGCAAGTGCAGGGATTGCTCTGCTGAAGACGGTTGGCTGCTGGCAGGCTCAGCCCCATCACTCATGGCACAGAGCTGTCCCTCAGAGGCTTGTATTCGCAGCTAGCCTTCCAGCCACAGTACTCCAGGGGATAGGTTAGCATTCTGGGAACATTTCCAGAGCAAAAGCCAGGTCTTTGTCTCAGATGATGATACCTCTTCCCCTTCTTCCAGCAGTTCAGCTTGTGTCATCTAATTGTTCTCCCAAACTCAACTGTACAAAATCTGGTCTGAATCGCAAGAGGAGATTGCACATTCTTGCAGACAGACACACAGGAAAAGTTGCCGCATTTTAAAAAAATTATGAAAGATGCAGCAGCTTCCAAAAGAGGCTGAAAAGTTGTCTCTATCGTTATGCTGTCCAAAGCAGAGATGTCAGATCTGCTATAGCTACACCATTTACTTCTCCCTTAGATCAGTGCGTTAGTACCAGCCTAGAAAATGCATTGTCACCTGTTCTAATTTACCAAGGCAGATGTTTAACTTTCAGAGTATTGAGAGAAAGAAAATTTTCTATCTCAACTACAAATAAGAATAATAACTCAATTACTTGTTGGAAGTAGGAGACTATTTCAAAACAGGAAGGAGAGGATGCTTTCTGGATGACCAGTACATCTAGATGCATATCATTTTTCTAGTCCAGGTGGATTCCTTTCCAGATCAGCATCAGTTTTTGTACCACTGCTTATGTTGGTGAGGTACACTGTGTAGTAGTCAGTACACTTCAGTTTATCTAATTAGTAAATATTTAGAATAAAAAGTTCACTGCAATCTGTTCTTTTAAGTATAGCTCACAAATATAAAGGACCGGATAGAAAAATAAAGTCCACTGAATTCTAGTTTTATATTCTGGTATCTTTTTTTTTTAGTGTGTTTCTCCACATAGCACAGTAATACCATAACATAAGAAGAAAAAGAAAAAATACATATTTGAGAGGATTTTGAGACTGAAACAAGTTTAAGAGAAGTTACAGGAAACTTCACTTATATGAATGCCAAAAATTTTCCAACAAGCTAAGCCAAATTTGATGTAACCTAATCTAACAAACATCAGAGGAACACTCAGAGCCTTGCTATGATTATCTGTGTCTATGCCTCTGCACAGTCCAAATTTCAATGTAGTGTGATTTAGCAGGATGTTCAAAAATAGATTCCTGACCTTCCAGTTAAGTCACATTAAAGCTGAATTGAGCATCCCAATGTGGTGCCATACCATGTACTGTAGATAACAGGGCAAGATATAGGTTGAATGGGAGCTGCAGCTACTCAGAAACTCAAAGATACCTGAAAAGATATTACCTTCTGGCAGATTGTATGCTAATGCTGAGCTGGCCATGGCCTTTGGCAAGGCAGTGGCTCAAAGGCACAGTCAACAACATGGAGATTTTGTTCATACTCTGTAAAGATGAGATTAGCTCATTCTCTCCATCACAACATAACAGCACTTAATGTGCAGGCACAGTAAGGGATTTTATTCTTTAGCATGCTGTCTTGGAATTTAACAGAAGAGCCCTTGAGATTCATAGAACAGATCTCAGTTTCGTAGCAAGACTACCTGCTGCCATATACATAGGGATGTAGCTCTTGATTTAAGTAACCATTCCCCCAGTGCCCTGGGTCTCAGTTCAGAGACAGGGCATGAACCACAAGCTGCTGAGCTCTCGTGATGAGTCAGTTACCCTTGAGAGTCTCACACACCTTTATTGGGACAGAAATAAACAACTGGATTTATAATAGGGCTTATCTCTCCTCTACCCTCTGCCTTCTTGTTCATCTTTCTGATAGATGTGTTATTTGGCATCTTCCCAGTCACAAAAGGACATCAGGACACAGATTATGTTGGTGGTTCAATGTAGATAGATGAAAGGCTGAAAATCAAGCCAAAGAATCATAAAGCTTTCAAGGCTAACTGCTGAAAACTTCTATGTGCCAGCTGAGCTTATATCTTGGTGTGCCTTTACAAATTATTTCACAGATAAGAAAGGACCCTGTGCAGTTTTAATGGCCTATGCCCTAGCTATCCTTAAAAATGTGGCAAGCCCTGAAGGCTCGTGCTTGCACCAGCTGGGCTCTTAGGAGCACCTTGTTCTTCTCTCATCTCCCAGACCCTGGTGGATGATGCTGGAGGAGCCCTCTTGCCAAGGATGGCCACTAAGAGCAGGGGCTTCTAGACCGCCCCACCACAAAGTATCAAAGCAAAACCCACCTCACCCATGGCTTTGAATAGGCTATGAGCACAGAGCTGGGCTGATGTCACCTCTGCAAAACCATCTGTGAAAACTCTGGGCCAAACATGGGCCCAGACCTATTTTAGGTCTGGAAGAAGCATTCCTCATTGTCCCAAATGTCTATTGTCCAGGTCAGAATTGCAGATATGGATGGTAGTGACCAACCCAGCATGCAACAGTGGGGAACAGAACCCTGTATCTAGCAGCCTTGAGGAGCTGCGTGAATACCCAGCAACAGCAAGGAGCCTGGAGAGGCGAGGGACGCATCACAGGGTGCCTTGCCAACACAATCACAACAGAACCAGGCTGAAAAAGTCATTAAGGTATCCGTGTTAGACTAATAGGCTGAGGCTAAGTGGCAGTCGTTTACGTTATTGAAACAAGTATGCAAGATGCTTCATATCCATCATGTGTGTTATAAACACCGGACTTTGCACAGCCCTAAGAAATGCTGTCTGTATGCTCTTTCGCTCTCCAGTTCATCCACTCGCAGACGGTGCTTTTGTGTCCCACTAGTATGCAGAGCACTTTGCTGCTGGGGACACCCAATGTCCCAGGCAACAAAAGTAAACTAAAAACCTTACTCCCAAGAGCATTTATTTCCTAACAGTTCCTGGACAGTCTGGAAAAGCTGCTGATCTGCCATGCATTTCATCAGTAGAGGTTTCCACAGTGTGTCTATTTGCTTATCCATGCCATGACATTGCAGCAGTGCTTTGGCTGGAGGGTTTTCTTGGCCAGAGCAAAAGCTGAATTTGAATTTCAAACACTGCAGTCTGCACAGTTTAGACTTCCCTTTCAGGAAACACTTAAGCCTTCTAAACTTCAAATTGCTCATTTTAGAAGACTTGGCAAAATACAAGGATCCATAAGTGTGCATGCAAAGTATCGGACATGTGACTGGATATCAGCAGTTATACACTGTACAGGCAGGAGAGCTACATCTGCACAAACTCCTGCACTGATAAAGAACTTTTGATGCAGAAACCTCAGTGTACCATAAGGGTTACAGGTGATGTTTCTATGGTAGAAATTGGGAAATTAAGACCAAAAAGAGACTGACTTCTAGCCTGGCACAGCAAGACAGTGGCAAAGCACAGAGTATAAGAGCAATGACAATCTTCAGCTTTTCACTGAAATATTCTAATTTTCACCTAAACTTCTAACTCCTTTAATTGACTCATCAGGCAAGGAAGGTCTTGGTGAGGAGTTTCACCTAGGAGAATCAATGAAAGTACCCTCACAACAGGTTGAACATGGCTGAACTCCTACCAAAACAGTGCTCTGAAGGACATGAATGTCAGCTTTGTTTGCCCACATCCTTGGGACAATAAGGCTGTGGTGCTCAGCTGATAGGAGAGCAGCAGGAGAGCAAGAGGTGAGCCAGGACCTCCTTGCTGCAGGAGGCACTCTTAGATGCATGGCTCAGTGTGAAGTATCTCCAGAGGTGGAGCTGGACACTTGCAAGGAAATCCATTTTTTGTTTTTATTCTTCCTTCTCTACCAAATGCCTATCTTGTCCTTTTACAGTTCCCTCAGTGTACAGCAAATATAAAAATGAATAAATACAAATGGACCTAATAAGATGGTTCTACCATTTGGAGGTACTATCCAGTGTTTTTCTGGACAAATACATAACAATTATCCTCAAACACATGCAGTATGCTTTAGCTGCATTTTTATTTTCTGCAAAGGATATCTTCAGAGTAACAGCATAATGTTTGTGCAAAAATATCTGCATGTATGTGTGCATACATATATAAACATGTATATATACATATACATTTCCAGTACCAGACTCAACAGAAAATGGAAACAAGTCAATTTGACAAGCAGCCAATATAAAGAGAACTAAAAGAAATTTTTGCTCGTACGCCTATCCCTACTTTCTCTGCCAAGATTTGGTTTTGCCATTATTTTTTCCTATTAAAAAAAAAAAAGTGTAAATGTTTCCTTTCTTCCTGTGTTAAGACACGTAGAAATAGGAAAAGTTACTAACACAATGACTATCTGGACAGAACTTTTTAACATCCATATCCAAAGAGTAATATCTGGGTATTACTGCAGAGGACAGTGCTTAAAAGTCAGCAGAGCCAAGATTTCCCCTACAGCAATTTAAATGCATGAATTAAATCCTAATTAAATTAAATATTATAGAAAAGGAAAGAAAGAATCATGGAATAATCCAGGTTGGAAGAGACCTTCAAGATCATCAAGTTCAACATATCAACATGGCCTAGTGACTCCCGTCACTAAGCCATGTCCCTCAGTGGCAAGTCCACATGTCTCTTAAAAATCACCAGGGATAGAGACTGTACCATGTTTTATCTCCTCCAATCAGTAACTCTGAAGAGTCATAATTCCTGACTATTAGAAATTTCAGTCTTCATTGAGTAGACTCTCAATATGAAAAAGTTCTCAGTCACACTGCAGTGAGAGCACATGGTTCAAGTGACTTGTCCAACTCAGGAGCAAAAAGAGAGTCAGCCCTGGAGCTGAGAGCCCAGCACCATCCTGCTGCCATCACTTCTCAGTCATGCTACAGCCCCCATCCTTTAAAAATCCCAGCTGCTGCTCAGGTTAGGAACATCTCCCATAGGATCTTATCGTTGGCGGCATTTCATCTACGAAATAGGTGAAATAAAAAGTGAGACAAAAAGGAGCAGGATCCCCAGAGCATGATCACACTTCTAAGCACTCTGACAGCTCTAAGTGGTTTCTTCCTGATCAGGAGACTTGGCAGCTTCAGCCTGTTATGTCTTTGATCATGGGCCTCTGGCCATGGCTCAGGCGCGAGCTGCTTAGACGTTCCTGGTTAACATTAGCCCTCCCCATTAGCATCACAGGAGATGCATGTCTGGCATGGAGGTGGAGGCACTCCAGCCTTCTATCCTGGGGGAGCAGGGACCCCCAGGAAGAAACCTAGGTGGACAAAGTGAACACTGGCCATCATCAGAAGTCAGAAGGACTTAAATGCTGGAATTGTGCTTAAAGGACAAAAGAAAAAGACACTCCAAAAAAGAGGTTTGGTATATCTCTTTACTCACTTTAAGAAGATGCTGATCAGGGGGTGTTTTTGCCTCTGGACATGACAGTTCAATAGAATCAGCCCACATCGTGGGCAGCAAATGAATGAACTGTTTTCCAGAACAATCACAGAGAAAACAGGATCTCCCCAGCACACTGTGTATTTGGGAAAGGGAAGGATGAACCTAATACACTCCAAAACCCACTGTAGGTGCACTGAAGATGACATCTCAGCTCAGGGGGTCTCCCAGAGCACACAGTCAGACCTTACTAGTCACATCACTTTGTGTTACTTGATGTGATGCCATACTTGATTGATAAAACCAGACTGATACACACAACGATAATTTGACCTCACCTCCAGAAAATGGCAAAATCAATCCCCTGTGACACTGTGACCAAATAAATCAAAGCCAGTGGGGAAAAAATACATTTCATATGTACTTTTTGCTGCCTAATATGAAGGTATTCAGCTATTTATTACCCAAATCTTTTTTCAAGAAGCAGGCTCTATCAAGTAGAGAGAGTTCTACGCTGAGAATATAAACTGCCCTTTTGGACATGTAAACAAAGAGCAGCCACAGAATGCATCCTGTTGACAGAATGAGGAAACACCACTGGAGAGAAGGAGCAGAGTAGGTATGCAGCAATACAGCCTTAGCTACTTCATTACATCTTCCTTGAAAAAATTATGATGCTTGACATCATTTCAAATTAGAAGGCATCTTCCTTTCAATTTAAGGCAGCACTCCCAGTCCAAGCCTCCAGCCTTTTAGGTCCTGAGCCATGAGTCAGTGGAGCTGCTGCATGGCTTGACTTACATTCAGTGCCATCTTTGGATAAAGTTATAAGCACACCTCATGGAGCTGAAGCTTTCCATCCCTTGGGTTACTCCATCAGATTTATCCTTTTGTACAGACTGCCTTGCTGGGCTGGACTAAAGGTCCTTCTCCTCAGATTTGGAGGTCTAATGGCAGTCCATTGCTCTTGCTAAGCTGGCGGGGCAAAAAATGATCTTACTTCTCAGCTATTCCCAAATAATACATAGCTTGTTACAATCACAACATATAAATATTTTTGCCACTAAATGGATCTGTTATTGACATTAAATCATTCTATAAAAGCACTTATGGTGGATTTCACAGATACAGGATTGCATGAAAATGCTTTATGCTGTCAAACACCGTTTTGGGAAATATAAACACCTTAAGTTCTTTGTGTACATAGAAGACAGACTGTACGATTAGCCTGACCTGTCTTTTAACATTTCCCAATCCTTTCCCAATCCTATTGCAGTTGCCCATTTTCACCTTTAAGAAAGTAACAACACACACCAGCATCGGGACAGGGAAACCAAGCCCAAAATCTGCTTCAAATGCAGTTTTGAAAAGTTTGGGCCCCTATATTTCAGTCCCTTCTGAGAACAAAGCCTAAAGGAAAAGCAGTTTTTAACCCACATTAAAAGAAATGCTATGCACCAGTGAAATTTTCATGGAAAAATACTCAAGCCTCTTGCTTTGAAGGAGAGACTTAGATTTGGGTGTAAGGAAATAGCTTTTCTGTCTGCTTGCTGGCCTCATGAATTGGCTGATGTAAGAGTCTCAGAGCAGTTGCCTTTAGGATACGCTCAGCGTGTCAGCTACCTTTCACAGCAGGAATCCCCAAGCCCCCAGAGATGTTGCATGCACCAAGCAAGATTTGCCTTGAGCACATCCCTGCTGTGGAGACCACACTGGACCAGGAGCACACAAGATGTATTCCAAAAACTTTTCCTGAGCCAAAAGCACAGAAAGAACAAAGAAACTAGCAGAGAAACAGTGAGGTGCAACAACACTGCTTACCAGAACATCTCCTTTTCCCGTGGCCAGGCAGAGCCTAGCTCACCTGGGCTTCCATCCCTTCGCTGCACCAAGCTCGTGACAGATGCATCTCTCTCCGCTCTCACCCAGGTTCCTGTGGATGCCAGAAATTACTGGTGGTCACTATGTTACTTAAAATGGCAGCAAGCTGTGAAATAATTTTTAAGGCCCCAGGCATGGCATAGGTACCACATAAATGCAAACACGATGGTATGTTACAAAACCTTTGGGGGCAGAACTGCTCTGCTAAAAGCAAGCTGGGAGGCTATGCACAGGAAGAAGACCAGAATTTGAAGACCAGTACTTGTAAGGCTCAGTTCTTTAAGTTTGGCAAAGTCAGCAAATGCCTGAAGTGAGACTGTCTCTGCAAGCCTAAAGCAGTTCCTTTTATGCTTGTTTGTCAGGATACCAGCTTGCAATTACTTGAGTATATAGTATTTTTTATCATACAATCCCTTACCACATCCAGCACAAACAAAAGAACAGCTGTAGAAAGACAGCAGACACATACGGAATAAAACTCTTTAGATAATGCAGGTTCTGCAGAAAATTATTCACTTCAGAAGATGAGATCAAAGTTGCTTTGGGCTACCAAGCTGCTTGTTTTCCAAGCTGTGTGAGCGCTCCTGGAGAAGACCCCTATGCCAGAAGATTCTCTCCCGGTTTTTTGACTTTTGCTTTCCTTGGACTGACTTGTACAAGGTCATCGTAATGAACATTTATGTCAACAGAACATCACAATAATAACTTCGGTAATATTTGAAATACCAAGTGGCCCTAATGAAAAGCACCCAAGTAAGTCAGGAGAAAAATAAGTATTATCTTCAAAGCAGACCTTAAATATCATGCAGCAAACAAGACAGAGAGACGTGTACTGAATGAGAAGAAGCTATAACATTCCTGGAGAAAGAACCATTCACTCCAAACAAGGAGGGGAAAGGCTTTTACATTCATGTGGTTAAGCACTACCATTTAAGCACACTCTCAATGGAGATGAATTAACAGTGCACTGCAGTTTGACTCCTCGTATTTCTTGAATGCTTTATTTTACAGGCTTAATGACATTCTTCTAAAATTTCTCCTGTTTAAGCATTTGATATAAATATCATGCCTTTTAAAATAAACAAACAAAAAAACTCCAGCAACTAACAACAAACAAGAAAATTTTTGCTGTTAGGGGATAATAAAAAATAACAATAACAATAACCCATTGCTTGCTGAGCATCTGGTTTTGAAATAAAAACAGTAGAGTTCTGAAGTCATTCCCTGCATCAGTTCAATGGCTTTCCAATTTTAACACTGAAGAACACATTGCTCCAGCTCTTCCCTGATACCTTCTCAAATAGTCTGGCCACCATGCCTGTCTGGACCTGACAAGGCACTTAATCCCTGCACCCCATATGGGGAAATGCACCCACTTGGGCAGGGAGAGCAAACAGCTGCTTCTTCACGCTTCCAGAGCATCTGAGCCAGCCTCGAGACATGCTGATAAGAAAGTGGCTGGCTCAGAGCACAGCTGTGTAACATATGCATTTTACTAGTGCTTGATGATTCATGCTTTCTATCTTGTAGTGTCATCTGGTTGTTGTACAGGGCAGAGTTAGGAGATTCCACAACGCATGCTCTGGAGGCTAGGAAACAGCCATTCATTTCTCTCCGGATCCCTGGTTCAGGGATAAACCTTCCTCCTGCACCCTGAGCTCATCCACACTTGCAGCTCATTGCTGAGCCGGTTTTGTTTCTCCTATTTTCTGCTAGCAGCCTATCCACTTCAGTGTGCATGATTTACTCCAAGAAGGTGTTAGCAATGAGTCAAAGCTGTTGAAAAGTGATTCCCACATACAGCACAGACTCTCAGCCATGTGTATCCAACTAGACAAACCAGCCTATGCCCACCCTTAATTTCCCTGTAAACTTAATTGCTGAGAATAGGTTGATTCTCAGCTGCTTCTCTTGCATCAGGCCGTGTTGGTCCCAAACTGGGAGCTCACCTTCCCCATGCACATGTCCTGCCCTGAGACAGGAGACCAGCCCCGGGGCTGAAGCCACCTAAAGATCTTCTCCTTTCACACTGGGAGCACGTTCTGTCCCACTGCTTGCTTCAGAGGAGAGCAGGTTTTTGCTCATAAGAAAAACCCAAATCTCTACCACCTACTCAGTGGATCCCTATCTGGACCCTGAGAGCAATTTACAGGCTTTCTGACTCCTCAGTAGAACTGCATGTTAAACACCCATAACTGCCAAAATGCCTTCTTCCAGATATGGGTGGCCAAGAAATGGAACTCTGTAACAGGAGCCAGGATTCCATCAGACACAAGTTTGGCAATGGTGATCCAAGTAATGGAAGTGCCCAGACCTTGCCTTCTGAACAAATGTATCCAACACCACCAGTCCATAAGGATTTATAAACTGTGCTGTTCAGCCACACTGCCCTACTACAAAACAACATGAGGGTAAACACAGCACTTCGGAGACAGGCTGGGAGGGCAGAGCTCATTTCTTGCCTTATGCAAGACCACCCAATTTCCAAACACTGGCCAATGGTTGTTTGTACATTAAGGAATTGCCAGATTTGACAAAATTGCTTTCACTAGGTTGTATACATTTCATCTCTGTGAAAAGATCTAATTTGGCAATAGTTTAATAAAGGGTATTGCTTAAAAATTCAAAATGAAATATTTGTATTCTTCTTCAGTTCTTTGGATAATTTTCCATTTAACAGCTTATGGAAAACCATATTTTAGAAGAAATGCCCTTTGTCTATAAAGAATTCAGATCTTTATGGCAACAAAGACTAAGCAGGAACAATGGCCTCTACATTTATCATGCCTGTTGATGTCTGCACCTCTTCAGCTACCAAGTTGACAGAAAGTTTTGAGAAAATATAACTTATGGATCATAAGTCCAAAATAACTACTTTAGGTTACAGACCTACAAGCCAACAGACATGTAGCCCTTGCATAGATTTCAAAAGATTTTCTAGTCTATCCTCCTGCATTGCATACTGTATAAGGACTATCTAATCATCTACAGCAGTCCTAGTCTAACCTGCTCTTAAAAGCCTCCAATGAAAGTGTCTGTTCTCCACTTAGAATTATGTTGTGAGACTGAATACGCTAATCTTTGCAAAACTTTTGTCAGCAGAAATTTAATACTTTCCTAAAAGTCATTAATGACCTCATCAGATGACAGGGTATATAACACTCATCTCTGTGGCTCCACACAACAATCTCCAGTCTAGTTAGTTACAATTCTCTTTGACTACTACATTTTGAGATATGACAGCTAGCCATTTCTTAAGTCACTTGTTGAAGCTAGATGTGCTATAGCACCGCTTTGTCGTCTGGATGCTATGTGGTGTTAATGCATCGCACAAGACAGCAATGTCAGCTGTCTGCCTGGACCAAGTCTTGGCTCTTGAGTTCTGACACTAGGAGCGTTTAATTGGATTTTCTGAAACTGTGTTGACTAGCTGTAACTACAGTCCTTTTGTTGTCTCAAACTTAAATACCTGAATAGCCAACTGGCACAATGAACATCAAATTAACCAGTTTATAAACAGTTACCACACTATTCTAAATCATGGCACAATTTTATTATGTTTCTAAAACATAGTAGAAACTATAGGCAGTGATGCTCTGATCCCTACAGACAGCTGTTCAAGAAGCCTCTACTGCAGATAAACCAGGACCATAGCAGTGGAACAGAGGAAACCAGATCTTCGTCCTGCCTCCTCATCCAACACCTATTTTCCAGGCTCCTCTCTCTGGTGTACAAATGCCTGAACATGGCTGGCTATTTGGAAACACAGAGCTGTCCAGAGCTCAGACACACATGCAGATTTGGCAGCAGCTGTCTGCTGCCAAACTGAGTATATAGCTGCTGAATTTTCCTTAACGAAATGAAACATTTATTGTTGGGTTGTTTGGTTTTTTTTCACCTCCGCATAGCTGTTGATTTTCACAGAAGTTGCAGAAGCAAGTTTTGAATTGTCTCCTCTAGGTAAGAACTGATCAGTGAGCTGACAGTTATTGGGATGGGATCTAGCAGCCTGAGATCCTTTTTGCCTCGCTTCTGTAGGAAAAAGAGCTGAAAACTCTTATTCTTAAATGTGGTTTTTTTGCATCCTCTTTGTTACAGAAAAAACTGAAAAACACATCATTGTTCTCAAGAGATGCAAAGACCGTCTCCCACTGCTTTTAAAGAAGATAAAGACTTACTGAATCCTTTTTTGTATAATTTACAATTTAACTATCATCACTGGTCTTGAACAAAGATATTTCCTTGGTACTCTTCTGTCCAACTTCAAAATTACTTTGTGACCTGGCTGTCTTTAAGAATCTCCTGCTCCTTAACTCCTGAGGAGGGTTTAGGACCAACTAATTTTAAGAGGGAACCACCCAGCTCACTCAGAAATCAAAGTTTAAGCCCTGCTCCTCTCCTCCACATTGCCTGGTACTTCCCACTGTTGTTCCCTCCGTATATGTGCCAACTTTCCCATGCAACATATAGGCAGCCCAGTACCCAGCTGGCATCATGGAGAGCTGGGGAGACAACATAAAGGCCATCATCACAGAGCCACTGTCCTTAATGCACTTACTCTGAGATGCCTTCGAAAACTTGACCCCAAATACAAACAATGTCAAGCAGTTTGTTGCAACAAAATTCCTTAATGAGTCATGATGGGGCTTTGGAAGAGTGAGGAATACAAAAGCCACTTGCTGACGGAAAAA
The DNA here is from genome assembly GCF_002078875.1 of Numida meleagris. Lineage (NCBI taxonomy): Eukaryota > Metazoa > Chordata > Aves > Galliformes > Numididae > Numida > Numida meleagris. The sequence continues at coordinate 71,589,954 of NC_034412.1, read as the reverse complement.
AAAAAAAAAAAAAAGCGAAATCCTGGAAATAAATGAAGATTTCCTTTATTGTGCAATAAAATTGCTCTTTTAAAATTTAACCAGTCCTTTCAAAATATTTTGAACACCCCTCCCACCCTGCTGAGCTGTCACAATTACAGCAGAAAACAACTGGGAAGGAAATTAACAGGACATTGCTGATACTGCTGCTTTCAACATGCTGTTCTGCCTTAGTTTCCCTAATAGCAGCAGCACCTAAAAATGGTGAATTACATAAACTCAATGAAAGTTTTTCTGTGGCAAACTAAAGAGTTAGCTGACATTCTCCTCACATGAGATGCGTGCTGCCATGGCATCCTCAAATCCCATTGTGGCAGTGCAAAAAGACTTTTCCTGATACAGATCTGACTTTCACAAAGAAACCTTTTAAGTAATGCAGATTATTTAACATTTGCTTTTTTGTTGTTGTTGTTGGGTGGTTTGGTTGTTTTTGTTGTGTTGTTTTTTTGTGGGTTTTTTTTGTAGGGACAAAAGCCATGATATACAAAGTTGTGTAGATATGTGTTGCTTCTATGTGATGGATTGTTGTGCCTCAAAGATCTCCAAACCAAAGCATGCTGTGGCTCTGAAAACAGATTTTTTAATTATTTTTTAATTTTTTTTTGTTTGTTTTGTTTAGAAAACTTCTTTTATAGTCTGGAAACCTAGTACTCAGAAAGTGAAGGGAATATTATATAAAGGTTTAACATGATGGCAGAAACTTGTGATTTACCAAGTATGCATTGTGTGTTACTTGTGAATTTCCTGCCTATTTTATAGTAAGTTAGAAGCAGGACTTTTCCCACACTTAGCACTTGATTATATTAAAACTTCTTTAAAAGTCATGTGCTATGGGCACATAAGTGCCTTTCTTTCTAAGTAACTCTGCAAACCCTGTTTCCATGATGGATGATGTATCCTGTGATTGCAGAGAAAGTGCACATTGACATTTTTGGGATGTAAAGCACGTGTTTTTGAAATGATCCAGAGATCAACATACGTGGAAACACAGGAGCATTATTTTCAATTCCTGGTAGTGAAAACAAAGATTCAAATTAATATTTAGGTTTGTAGATCTGAATTACAGAAAGATAAATTCATAATCTCAATATTAAGTGTCTAGACTGGGTTCTGTTAAATTGATAGTAAGTATTATTAAACCTTAGAATCAGGGTGTTGTTTTTTTAGCACAGCAGAAAGCTATTCTTCACTATTAGAACCTTCACAGTGAGAAAGGCAAGCAGAATACTGAGGGACTTCTGTGTACCTTTGTAGGAGGATTAACTCACACATAATACAACTCTGTTGATATAAAAAATTAATTATGCTCATTGCATCCCACTAGGAGTTCTGTAAGGTGGGGACCAGAGCTCTCCTGCAAAAAGGTGTGATAGACCCAGCTAGCAAAACATGCTTCTGGAACCCTTTCTCCAAACCCATTTCATGATTACCACCACTGTTTTCCATGGGAACTAACTGGTTTGTATGTAGGTCAACAGATGGTCCTCCTCTTTCCCTGCATGCTTAGGCCTGCACCCAGCAGTCCACAGTCCCTAATCCCTCTTTCAGGCAGTCACTCATTGACTTCTTTTCATCTTCTCAGAAAGAAAAAATAAAGGGAATGTGAAGTAAAAAGAGTAATCAGAAGGAATGTGCAGAATTTTTTATGGTCTTAGAACTGAATTAAAGAGAAGAGACTCTCCTGCAGCAGCATCCTACCAAGAAGTTAAAATAAATGTGTTTGTTGTAAAAATGGGAAGAATTTTACAAACATTAGGATTATTAGACATCTGTTTTACGGAGTGGAAATCAGAGCTTAGAGGCCATTCTTTTGCAGAGAGACATCAGAGAGCTCAAAACGCTTTACAAGAGGAGGCTACTTCCATACTTTCCATTCCCAGATGTGGATACCACAGCAGAAGTGATGGCTATCTAGCAGCTCAGAAGCACAGCTGAAAGCAGAGCTCTGAACAGGAGCACACACAGCTGTCCCACTGAGACACATCACTCCAGGTCAAGGAAGGAAAATGCTGTGGGAGATGTGGAGTGTGACTGGAGGAAATGCCTTAGTGCATTCAGAAAAACAAGACTGAAGCTTTATTTAAGATAAATGGCATTTTGAAGCCATTGAGTCAAAAATACAAATGAGGCCAGCTAATTGATCAGTGTTTGAGCTAATAAGGAATTCATTTGTTAAAAGAAATTGATAACATCTAATCAAAGCTAAGTGTGGTGAAATGGCACTGAGAGATTTCTCCTTCTTGCTCTGGCCTGACCCATAGGTCCTACTCATTCAACCCAAAGTCATAAGAGAGGCAGAAAAAAAAAAAAAAAAAAAAAAGATAGCTTTTTGTTCTTATTTATCTGTGAATTGAGAAAATGCAGTTGAGAAGGAACTGCAACACCCTCTCAACAGCCCAGTGGAGCCCAGGATGCCTTTATGATCTACCTTCCATGAGCACAAGTAAAACCAAAGGCTTGCAGCAACTGCCCAGTTTGAGGGAAACCTCTCTCCTGCTCTCATGGAGCAGGAGTGAAAAGAGGTTTTTGCCCTGGTCTTGGGCCCTGTGTTGCCCTATGACACCTAGCAGGAATGCCACTGACATGCATGAGCAAGGAATACCAAAGGTTTTTCAAACTCTGGTTAGCCTGGAGGCATCTGACTTGGGATGCTGAACCCCCACTCATTTACCTGCCACCCCATCTGCGCTTCAGTCTCATCCTTGTAAGTCTGAAGGCATAAGCTGGTTGTCAGGACAGATCAAAGCAAAAGTGTTTTATGATATGGTACAAGCATAGGACTTGCTTGTTCCCCTGAAGAATTTCCTACACACATGTAATGCTAGTAATAACAGTAAAAAACTCCATAGATTGTCAGATCCAAACCAAATCAGTTCTAATCCTTCCATTCTTCAATTTTCCTCTTACTGCTAGGCATAAACCACCCTGCAGTAGGGGAAAAGATAGCAGATTTCAATAATAACGGGTCCCGCCAAGGCTGATATATATTTTCTCATTCGCATGTCAGCTTGTTTCTGTGTAAACCCATGGGCTTTTTTCCATTACAGGCTTCCTTCCAACATCAGGCTCTTTCACTATCTATCCAGGAGCTGAATTACTACAAATACTAACAAGGAACATGTCAATGCCTGTGCCGTGATTCCAATTGGGTCTCACATCAGAGCCATGATCCTTTCAAGCACAAGGACTGGCAGGGAAGACTTTGGAGCCCTTCGGTCAGCGATGCTTGCTGGCCAGTGCTGGGCTTCCTGGCCAGAGACTCAAACACCGTCTTCTCCAATCACTCTCTCTCCACCACCCTAATGTCTTCAGCAGACACAAAATGGTTCCAGAGGCCATATATTTTCCCTTGGATGCATATAAGTAGTCCCTAATGATTTCCATGGCATATTGCTATTTTTACATCCTCTTCATTTTTCAAATATAGAGAGAATTCATCCAAGTAGCCAGCAAAGTGTGATGAAAGGATCAATTTCAGACAGATTTTTGCAGCATGAGGTGTATCTGTATGAAGATCTGGCATTATATCCTGCCATCCCCCTGAAGAATCATTTACAAACACCCCTGGGCAACACTTTTTCCTAAAACATTTTGTAACTTTTTATCGTACAGTTAAAGGCTTCCTGGAACAACTCTCACTGTATCCTTTCTTTAGCTGTGAATGGACCCATGAGCCTATATAATGGAGGAATTTCTCTCTGCCTCTCACTTTTGTCTTCTCTGAATGCATCCCAGCCCATCCTTGCTTTGCTGCTCCTGACAAATGAAGTCTCCCTGGATTTTCTCTGGCCCTTTCATGCTTTCTTGTCTGCTCTTCACTCTTTGTGCATGAGCACTTCTTGCACAGACCCCAGGGCTACAGTTGCATCCTCCTGTGTCACTCCTGCCAAGTGCCCTCAGGATACAGCTATTATCATTTGTTCACCGAGCCTTGGACAAGGGGTTGTTCTTTGAGGACAAACCCTGCACTGAACAGGACAAGACAGATGAGGAAAACAACTCCTGCCTTAACTGGTGTCTGGAAGATAAAGGGAGGGATTCTGCTAAGAGACTTCTCTGTACATCTATCTGCTGAAGACTTTAAATGTATGAAAGGTTTTTATAAGATGTGCTGGAATTTAAAATGGCTCAAATATTAAAATGGCAAGGCAGTTACCATGAGGACTGCTCCAAAAGTAATGCCTCCAATTATGTTCTGTTGGCCCATGACACTGGGGCAGATGTTGTTAGTATGGCAGTAGAGGATGGACCTTCCCACCAATACTCCACTGCATTTTGTTGCTGTATGACAGATGGGAGCAGAAGGGCAGTTTGACAAAATGGCATCTGACATGGAAGTACATATGAAGCAAAGGTCTGTCACTGAATTCCTCCAGGCAGAAAAACTTGCACCCACTGACATTCATCAGCACTTACTGAACATTTACAGAGTCCAAACAGTGGATTGGTCAGCACAGTGAGGCAGTGCGTAGTGCGTTTCAGTAGTGTTGACAGCAGGTTATCTCCACTGGTGCAGATTTTTTGCAAGCATGGCATACAGACTCTTGTTCATTGCTGGCAAAAGTGCACAGCTAATGGTGGTGACTATGTTGAAAAATAGTGTTTTGTAGCTGAGAATTTGCTTTACCAAATGGTGCTATTGTTCTCTTTTTATCTGTTGTAATTTCCACAGAAATCAATTGGAGGAATTACTTTTGGAGCAACATATGCATTTTGGATGATCCATCTTTCAGTCTCTGTGCTTGGATAATTTCACATTTTCATACATCAGAGGGTGAATTTCTCAAAATGAGACAAAAACATACAAGAATAACTCCTATGGTTGAAAGACAGAATATATTTTAATGAGGTCTAACACTGAGTGGAGGATTTATCTAGAAGAAGAAAATGATGTTGTTGCCAAATGTCTAGTCCTATGAACTGATCCAGTTAAACTAAATTAAAAGATTATTTTATACTCCTTTACCAATGTAAAAATAGCTTCTTATAGTTTTAAATACATTTGTTCCAAACATCTCCAGAAGTTTGAGCCTATGACAGGATCCATGGCATTTTACTGGCAGTAAGAGAGAGAAGAGTGGATAACTGTGCAACCTCCTTGTACTTCCTGAGTTCTGGAGCTGGGCTATGCCTCAGAATGAAGTGAAATGGCATGTCACACATGGGAGAAGTGAACAACACTTGGAGCGATGCAGAGATTGTATTTGGCAGGAAGATGAAAGCAGTTTAACTAGTTAAGCATCCTGTATTGTTCATAAAAATGTAATTCTTACAATTACGGGTTCTGCTACCGCTGCTTCAGAACATAAAAGGCTAAAATGCTCTTCAGAGAGGATACATTTTTTATACCTGGGGTTTGACAAATTCTCTGAGATGTTTTCAATGTGGAAAAGCAAAATTTTCTTCCAATATAGACATCTACTCTGTTTACGTTTCTGTCAGTCCCAGGATTCAGCAAAGCAGAATACAGTTTCCCTGGAATCCAGCCCAGGGAAGAATTGGTGAATAGTTTATATTTTATAACAGTGCCTTTAGTCTCTGTTATTAGCTATGCTTTTGGAGAAGGACATTTCCTGAGTTTTCATTTACTGCCGTACCAGTACAACACTAAATCAAGCTTTACGGTTTTGTTTGCTTGTTACTTTGGGAATTTTCCTCATTTAAAGGTATATTGCTCTGTTACATGAAGAGGGGGAAGAAAACAAAGAGAACAAAAGACTTTTGTTTTGAAGGAGGAAATATGGTATTAGCGGTTGCATTACATATGTAATAGAATAAATATATATAACGTGTAGCACTTCACATGCATAATTTAATTTGTGTGCAGGTTTTTTATTCACCAAATGAATAATATTCCCTTTTGGTTTCTATTCTATTAACAATAATGAAAAATCTCAAAGATCAGCATTACTTTAGATGTACATGCAGCAAGAAAATTATTCCATGCCTTGCACAGGACCTTATAAAGGGAAACATTGTGTCTATCAAGGTAAATCATTCCCTCACTATTTGCATTTAGATCCAACACTTTTGGATGGTTTGTATTTAAGCACGTTGGATTTCTTTAACTTTGGATGCATTTATTTTTTCTTCCTTTTTCTGTAGCTTGCATTCTTTGGAGTGTCAGGGGCTGTAATTTGTTTCACTAAAGCCAAAAATGTGGTTTTGCTTTGTATACTTAACACTAGTTTCTATGTAAGATACACACTGGACAAATCTCAAGTAAAGGTCTCTTCCAGCAGAAGGTCAGACACTCGGTGCCTTTTCCATATGTTCTGAACTGTGCTGCTGGCTGACTGTGTGCTGAAAAGGGGCTTTGAGAAAGAAGTCGAGTCCTATTCACACATCTGGAAATGCTGATGGTCAGTTAGATTTCACAGCACTGTGGTCATTCTCCACAGCAAAGATTGAACGTACCTTCAAGGCAAAAGCAGTGATTGCCAAATGCTTGTGTCATTCCACTGGTCATCTGAAATGAAGAGAGAATGGATTTTAAAAAATCTAACAAATGACCTTACACCCTTCATTGTCCTATGTGTTCCTGCCTGTGTCTTAATTTTCACACTGCTATTGCAGTAAGACAAAGCACTTCTGTTGTTGTACTTGCAGTGATTTAAAATTGTCAGTATGATTTACGTCATGAAGTTCATCCTGAAAAATGTAAGGAAAAAAGGAAGATAGAAAAACATTCTTGGTCAAAAAGAAAGCTCTGGTTTTCCTTAAGAACCTAAAGATAAACATGGCTGAAGAAGAACAAACAAATTTTTCTGTATGTGCCTAACTACATGAAATAATTTTGTGCTTTTAAAGAGAAGAATATATGCAGAGTTAAGATCTTTTATGTTCACAAAGTGATATGGACTACATTTCTGCAGACTTTTTTTTTCATTTCAAGAAAGCATTGTATGTTTATCTAGTCTCCTGGAATACAGAGAAAGGACATATGGTGAGCATTTTTGGACCATCAATCAGATTAGTTCATCAGTCAAATCCCTGCAATGTAAATACTGTCCAAAAGAACAAAGTTCTTTCATTTTTAAATATAAATTGTAGTATTATTTATTTAAATAGTTGCAGTTCCTATATTGGAAATATTTTCTTTTTTTTTCAGTTGTAGTTTTTATTACCTGACATGACTGCAAGAGACAAAATTTTTCTGAAAAGGGTGGAAAAACACCTCTAAAAGTCATCCTCTCTACATCTGAAAATGTAAGGTCAGAGATGGTCAAAATAATTCATCACCTTAATTAATTATTGTCACAAGGCTACAAGGTCCTTTGTACTTTAAAAAAATGCTGTATATTTGTGCTAGGATCAGTGTTTCTCACTTAATTTTACTGCGCATGCTTGTTGGGCTCTTTTAGTTTCCCTCTGACATTGAAGTGATATTCCTGAAAATACTTCATCTTGGTCTGCATCTTATTTGCAGCTGATCTGTTCATCTGGATTCCCAAGACCAAAAGATCAATAGCCTGCACAGAGCCATCATGCTACAGATCAATAACTGTATTCTGCAGCCAGGTAACTGTGACATGACTGGGGAATGAACTGAGCGTGATGGATGCTCAGGTTTTCTCAGTTTGAGTTTCCTTCTCTTCACTAAAGACGTGCTGTGAGGGTTGGGATCTCCTGTCCCTCTCTTCATTTACACTTTTCTAGATAACTGTATGAGATAATTATATAAGATAGATAACTATAAAGAAAAGTTTAAAGAATGTTTAAAAATTTCTAGTGATAACCTTTACATTATGGAATAAACTATTCTAGCACTGTGTAAACCATATTTTAGAATGACCAGTTGTAGTAAATATTTTGGAGCATAGATAAACAAGATGGCTATTTTTTTTTTTAATTTTTTGGCATGCTAGGCCACTTGGTTGCAAAGCATTCTCCAAAACCTATTGAGAAAATGCTGAAAGAGACATCCTGGAACTGCAGGGAAGTGTCAGGCTCCATGGGGCAGGCAGGGTGGAAGATGACACCAGTGAGATCCTCCGAGGCACTCAATTCAGGGCTTGAGCTCAGACCACAAATTGCACATTAAACCTCTGTGAAGCACAGGGAGACAGCCCAGAAAAGTCACAAAAGAGCAAATCCTCCTGACATGATTTAAATGCAGAAGTTTAGAGGCATTCCGTTAGGCACTTTGCTTCTCCTTGGCATGCTGAATGAAATGAGGGGCAGGACTGTTTCAAGAAGTCACCCTGGGCCGTGCATTCAGCTTTTGCTGCAACACTTGGGGCTGGCACACCTGGTCTGGTGGTGCCTACAAGAGCAATCTCATGGTTGGTATGGACACAGCACCATGCAGCTATTCCCTGGGGCTTCTGTTTCAGGTGATCTCTTCCTTTACAAGCTATGGATTGATTTTAAAGGGCTTTTGTGTAATAGGCTTATCCCTGGCCATGTTTAATCCATTAATCTTTTCGACATGCATTAGTTTGCTAAGAGGCAAGGCCAATTCAGGATGACAGTGAAAAAGAGACCACATTCAGGCAGTAATTGTTTCCATGTCAAAGACCAAGGCCTAATCTGCATGTGGCTAAGAGGTTCCTTATAAAGTTCAGCATAACTGGGAGCACTGTTAATATCTTAGGCATTATTTTATCTCACACATAGTCTGCAGATCTGAGCTAAATTAAAAAGCAATTAATTTTCATCTCTGACTTCCTTCTCAGATTTCCTGAGTGCCCAGTTCCTCCAGTCTGGATCAGCATCCTCGCAAGACACCCTGGTGCAAAAAGCCGCTGCTGTTACCACACAAGGTGAGAGGCCAGCAGGTAAATTCTTGGGAGATGGACGGGATTTCCCAATACAACTTCAGGAAATTTCCCATTATCAAGGACCTAGCTATTTAACCAAGAACAGATGATTGATATTAATCACACTGAAGTAAGCATGCGATGTTCTTGATTACAATGTTGCATCTGTGCTGACTCAGGGCTCGATAACATGTTTTGCTGAAACGTTGTTCCTTCAGCCGTACTTTGCACTTCACCCGTTGCCAGTAATCCGTTCCCTTGAGCAATATTGGCATTTTGGCACCTTACACTAGCAACACTGACTTTAAATTAAATCCTGTGACACAAATTGACAAGAATGAAAGCATGAGAAGACAAAGAGCAGGACCCAGTAATGAGTTAGGTACCTAATAGGTGGCTGTTGAGTGTGATCTTTAGTGGCTTCTTCAAGTAACTTTGCCTTGCCTGTTTGAGCTGCAGACTAGCCCAGCAGACTGTTCTGTCTCTCTGGGCCGAGAAACAATCTTCTTACGGCTGAACAATGCAAGAAGCACACAAACCTACAGGAAGGATCACACAACAACAACAACCATACTGAGGAGCCAAAAGCCGTCTGAGACCTCCAGATCCAGCTCTAAGGCAACAGCGTCCAAGTGAGCCAATGGGGAGGAACATTATCACCTCCTAACTGCGCAGCATTCCTGTATCCTGACTGCAATACAGACCCTCATTGTAAACAATCACTTCTGCAATCCGATGTGTATAAAAAAAGGCATTAATTTAGCTAATACTGTTGTGTTTCCACTTTGATAGCAGAAGAAACAGCTCCTAAGTATGGCACAAACTCCAGTGTCAACACTTCTGCTTTCTGTGAACGAAGAACAAAGCCAAACACCTCACACTCTGTTCTTGTCAAACAAATCTTCATGCACAGTAACACAGTATGCTGCCATTTCTTTTTGCTCCCAGTGAAAAAGGGTTCCCATTTGTTTTGTTATCAGAAGTTATTGCTTGGCTTTAATGCTGTTCCCAATTAAATCAATGGGAGTTTTGTTTTTAGCCATGCTGAAGCAACATGGACTCCACTATCCTTATGGGTCCCTTCCAATTTGAGATATTCCATGATTCCATGAACACTATATCAGCTCTACACTCTCACTCTTCAGGAGCAGGCTGTTACAACTCTTACAGGATATTGTGCCTCAAGTATTGCAGCTGCCCTGCTTCTCAGTTTGTCAGCATTATATATCCATTCAGGTTTAGTTCAGCTATGTTTCAGACACCTCATCCAAACACACAGGAATTTGATCACTGAAATGCCTACAGAATTTAAAATTTGCAATAATTTCTTGCAAAAAATGGATCTGTTCAGTCGGATGCAGAAACTTTTAAAGGACAAATTAATCTGGCAGTGGATCTGAACAGCCATTAATGACACACCGCATAGACGGAACACTGAAAATGTGATGAGCCATTCCTTAGGAAAACACTCACTCTGAAGGAAGGACCTATTAGTTAGCCAGCCAGCTATGAAAATAGATTGGCTGTAGCTGTTTTTTAAAACAGCTCCATAAAGACCGTGAGCACATCTGCTGTGTGTTAAACTGGAAAAATTTGGCACCTGAAGAACTGTTACATACAATGTAACGACTGTCAGGCCATGTAATATATCCCACAGCAAGAGCTCTCTGCGATACAAAGCAGGATAACTCAGACTCAAGAAGCAATATTAGACTCTGGACACAGCACACAGAGCGTAAATTCTACGTGCTGCCTGAAGGAGAGCACAGGCAAAGCAACTCACTCAAGCAATGATTTCTGCTGCAGAAGTTAGACCTTGGAAACAAGCCATGGTCCACCCTGCTAACCCTTGCCGATGGGTGAAACAGTCTCTAGCCCCCTGCTCCTGCAGGTAAAGGCCCTGGACCTCCCCACCAGCAGGGTGGGTCGGGAGCTGGCCCCAGCACAAGAAGGACCAGCGCACCAGTAGGTCCTCTGCTGTGTCAGGCAGGGATCTGGCAGGGCCCCTCAAGGAGGGGATCTGGGAAGCAGATATGATTCAGCTGCTAATGATTTCTTTTTTTTTTTTGCCTAAAACAGAGCTTGTGGCAAAGCTGCGTTTTAACATTTTGGTGGCCGACCACCTACAATGTGCCAGTTCATCACCTGATTCTCCCCAGGAGAGCCTTGTCCTGGGAGGACAGACTGTCTCCTACCACAGCACTGCAGGCAGGAAGGAGTCTGGCAGAAATGACACGTGTGGCCAGGGGTGAGCCTCTGGCAGCACCAGCCAGACAGGAGCGGTGGAACTGGACCAGGCTGCACGAATAGGTGTTTCCTAAGGTGAGTGCCAGAAACTCCAGGTTTCCCTTCCTGATTTCTGTACTGCAACTCATCACCAGCAACAAAACCTGCAGCTCTTGAATTCCCAGATGGACACAGGAGAAAGAGAGAAGAAAGGGATAGGGGCTTTTGAGGATAGACCATCTTTATTCCAAGTTTACTGGAGCATGCTTTGAAACTAGCATGCTGCATGGGGGACAGAGCCTTGACCACAAAATGGCTAATAGCCCTTGAGCAGATTTTACAGAGGGAGTGGTATGGGAAAGTTTTAGAATGAGAAAATGATGCAACTTTTCCTGGGAGCTGGAAAATACCAAAATATATGTATGCTGTGTATTGAGTATGATTGTTGGCTGTGACTCATCAGCCACTTAAAGTTCTACTACCTAGAATCTTCCATGGATGGGGGTAGAAAAAAACAGGGAAAGTAATCAACAAAGGCTTGTTTTCTGTATAATTTTTTCTCTCATATCTTTTTGTTTTGGGTTCCATGAACATAACCGTACTAATCAACTGGAAATACCTGCAATAGAAATACTACACCTTGTAGGGCTATAGCTGGCAAAGAATGTTCCACCTTCCTACAAAATTTTATGTGATTTTATGTTTGTGCAATTTTCACATGAAAAGTTATGGGGTGTTTTTTGGCACTAGTATATGTGCATGAGTGTGTGCATATATTTCTTAGTGGTTTTCTAGCAGAGGTTTGAGCATTGCTCAGTTTGCCTAATTAGCCAGAGACAGGCATCTGAGGGCTTATGCTCAGACTTTATCTTCACCATACAAGATTTTGGCTAACTAAGGGGCATCCAACCAAGAAAGAAAATTCTACTTCAGTTGCCAAAAACAAAAAAGTCAAATGTCAAGAATGAAATATTTGCAAAATGGTCCAGAGCTGACAGTTATTCCCCTAAGAAACTTGGGAGAAATGTCAAATAACTAGTATGCAAAGTGCTTGCAATTTACATTTCAGGAAACAAAACCAACCAGAATGTTAATTACAGTAATTTACCGAACTGTAGTCAAGATGTTCACATGTGGGCCAGCAGCCATCTACTGCTAATTTCTAAAGGCCTTTTGGAGGATTATAGGTAGGACAGGAAAGCACAGCTTTGCTTAGCTCTGTTTTCATTATGTACAAACTTTAATTTGTTTCTATATTTTTTTCTTGATTGTTTTCTTTGAGTAGTATGTTACTACCACACCGTGGGCTTTTTACTTTCTGTAAGTAACACCTGCTTTTGAGAAACCTCTGGGTCCCATCATACATATATCCTACACTCCTACATTTTAGGGTTTTTTGAGTTCTAATGGAAATCATCTGCCCTGGGTGGTCCTTACTGTGCACATGAATTTCCATCCAGCACTCTATAAGAAGCCAAGGAGAGAGCAGGCCTCACTAAAACATGCTTTCAGAAGCCAACTCTGCCAAGCAAGTCTGCTATAGGGTTTTGAAAAAACCAGAGCTCTGCTGACATCAACAGTTTGACTCACTGATGTATTCCTATGTGTATTCCTGCAAGTCATGGTTTGCTATCAGTGGATCTCACCCCAGACAGGAGGAGCACAGCCTGCCAGGCTGTTGTGCACAGAAGAGCTATCTCATGGGGCTGTGCTGCTCAGGCACCAGGAAGTAACGAGGAGCCCACGCAATGCCACGTGGGTTGGAGCAAACTGATAACACCACACCAGAGCTCTTCACAGAGGGAAATTCTGGAGAAGTTGAGGCTCATCAAAATAGTTTTCTTTCCCCCCTAGTGGTATTTTCAGCCTCATCTGGCTCAGAATCAGTAACTGGTTTTCATCCAATTACTAAGTCAATTGGGTCGTGGAGAATTCTTCAGGCACCCGAATCGTTTTTAAGTCCCTTGTGAAGGCAATGCAGAACTGATATACCACAATCCTAATACTGCATAGTGTCCTCATTTTGATACCTATGCTGAAAGACCTCCACACCCTAGGTGTTAGATGGAAGGGAGAAGGATGTCAAACGTGCCAGCACACTGGATATCAGCAAGATAGTTCCCGTCACAGGGCTGGGAAAGGGCTGACGCTGCCTCAGTGTTATCTCGCTGATCAGCTGGCCGTGAGAGCTGCAGGCTGCGTGGGATTTTGCCAGCATACAGATCTGGGGAGGCTTTTGGAAAAGTCAGACTGTGCTCAGTCAACTCAGCAAGAAAATGCAGGAAGTTTTCAGGAGTGGGAAGCTTAATCTAAAATAGCAGAGTATTAAAAAATGGAAATGTGGCTACACAGTAGTGCTGAGTACTAAACAGTAATCACTAAAAATATCTGTCTAAGCTCAAACTCATCCAAGACATGAAAATCCAGCCTGTTTTGTGCTGTGCAGAACTGAAGCACTCACTCCTCATGGTGTCCCCAGGATATGATGTAAGCATCTGTGTGTTCTCACCACATTGCCTGTCACCAGCACTCTTGCACTCTTTGTCACTGTACTGCTCTGCCCCAGCCAAACAAGGGCAGCCACTGTCTCTGTGGCCGCCCCATCTCACCAGGAAGGCCAGTGAGGTAGAAGCTACCTTGTCATTTTCTTCTGTTGTTGCCACTGTGGAATATATTTGTACAAGAGCTGTGGCCACACTGAACCATCCCTCACTTCTGATTTCTTCTGAGCAGATAAGAACGACCTAGGGCCTCTGAGTATGTTTTACATCAAAGACCGATGAAGAGTCCTGACAGCCTTGATGTCAGTGCTGTAAATAAACCATTAATCACACCGCCATTGTGGGGAACAGTCTTTTCCCAGAGGGCATGAACCTTCTTTAGGTCACTAATATAAACCACATCTCCTCTAATCCAGTGGGGTATGGTAATGGCAGGGCTTTCAAGGTGGGCTGACTCCGTCTCGGGAGGGGAGGGGGGGGGGGGATACTCCATTACTCCTATTTGAATGCACAGGTCATTGTTATGGTTCCCATGGATAATAAATGGTCAATTAGCAAGGAAGCAACTACGGTGAACTAAGTAAAGTGTATCACAGTTGGAGTTATGGAAGGAAGAAGAAAGGGTGGCAATATCTGTGTCCTGTTAAAACCTTTTTCTTTGGAGTTGAATACTGCACAAGAAATTGATGAAGAGATACAAGAGAAGCCATAGGTTCGGCAATCTGACAAGCAGTCAGAACAACTTGGTTTAAGTAGACACTGCACAGTCAATGCTATCAGTGCCAAAAACTGTTAGCAAGGAATCTGATTTTAAAATCAACCCAGGCCGCTGCCTTTCCCAGCATTATTCTGAATACCATTACACACCATGGAAGGGTATTACTGACTATTCAGTGAGATCATCAGTGGAAATAACACACTCTGCATATATAAACAAATATTGTATGCATACAAAATGTACATTATAGACATTTTATAGAGTACATACATCATACAGGCATAAACACACACATATATGTATATCTAAGGGATTAGGGTGTTTTGGAAATAAAGCCAAAAACAAGGTTGGTCCAACCTGCGCTCTGAGGCTGAACAGTTTTGGCTATCACAGGTAAACTGCAAACAGAAATCTAGTCTCCTGACAGAGCAGCTCTTTTGATGGGAACCGCCTCATTAAGCATAACCCTTTTCACAGACTCCCTCCACACCGCAGCCTGGCACAGAGACTGTCAACACAGCTTCCTGCTGCCAGAGGAAACCCCTGCTTTCCCTCTGGTTGGGGCTGTAGGGTTTAGGTATTCAGGTCGGGGCGCAGAGCTTTGAAGCTGTGTTCAGAAAACCATTTTGGAGAAGAGAGTGGTGTCTGGGGCTGAGGGACACACCTCCTCTGGGACAGAGCTCTGCTGGATACCCTCACTCAGGCTTCTGCCATCCTCAGCTTCACCAGCACTGCTGGATTTAGGACATACAGGTGAAGCACGGTATCTCACAACCTGGCTTCTCCAAGTGCTTTAAAGTCGGCTCCTGCTATCTCAAGCAGGCACTGACCTGGATCCACACTAATCGGGCTACTGTCCAAGGAAACCACCCCACATGCCAGACCAAGTACCAGAAAAGCCCAAGCTCTCATTTGCTCCAGAAATACACCTAATAAATCACTAATGCTTCAGGCAACTAAATCACAACTCTGTTGCACTGCTCTTATTTAAATCACGGTCAGTGCCAAGACTAAGGCTCTGAACTTCCCCACTAAAGCTCCGAATGACCCTCATTCACCTTGTAAACAAAGCAAACAAGGTGCATAGCGGTATGCGTGTTTGCATAAGCTTGACGGTAAAAGTATGACTCCCTTGCTTGATGCCTTAACTAGTACCAGAAGATGATGTTGTCGGCTTGGAAAGGAGTCTCATAAGAGAAAAATGAACAAAAGAAATGCTTTTCTACACTGAAGGAGAGATCAGCTGTAGAGTCCAAAATGCTACTATTTAAAAATATCTTCTGCAAACAAAGGGTTGTGCATTTCCAAGCTGACCAGGGGATCACTGCAACCATACGTAGGTCAGGATTCAGCACTGTCTAACAAGGAGAATCATGAGGTAGGCCTCCCACAGGCATCCCTGGGGGGAGCAGTGCTAGGTAAGCCACCTTCCATTTCTGTCAACTAAAGCTCAGCTGCGTTTTCCTAAGCCTCATGCCATAGTCTGCATTCTCACTTTTTCAGTACAAAGCTTATTTCAATTTTAAATCATAAGTTTCTTTAAAATACTACAAGGCTTTTCTATTCACCTCCAACACGATGTTCTGAACCTGATCTCAGATTTTCAGACTGGAACCCCACTTTAGAAATACTTTTTTTTAAGTCAGACTGTCATTATTTCAAAGTAATAATAAGATAAGTGTTTACAATACTGGATTCTGCCTCTTTATAGTTTCCCAAGGAATAATTGTCTTGACAAGTATAGTCCACAAAATAGAGAAAATCAGTATTTAAAATGCATTGCTTCTGATCAAGAAGATTTAGAACTGAGTTTATACTACATGAAAATATGTGATTGAGATTCCCAGTACATAGATCTAAAGCTATTCAGCCTGGGACAATCAAGGATTATCAGCTCTGCTACCATCTGAAAGCTACCAGAGAGCTAGACAAAAGACAATACCCATTGAGTCTTGAGTGGGCACACCTTAGTGCTTCTTCAGAGCCAGACTGAGGTCCTATGAAGGCATTTCTAGAATTGATAGTGAACAGTGCGGGTACAAATGAACCTAGAAATTGCATACATGGACCAAACACAAAAGTCCCCAACCACCATCCAGTTTCACCTCTTGCTACCTCACCCTGTGCAGGTTTCCCATGCCACACTTCTATCCACACTCAAAAACTCCCTTTCTGTCCATCCATTCTCATTGTTGGGCTGGCATGCTCCAGGATCCATGAGTACTGGGCCTGCTGCTCACCACATGCCAGCTGACCTTGCTTGGTGCTTAAACCAGTCACAACACACTTAGTTTACTCTCTGATCTATAGAGTAGTATCTGTGGCCCTGAAGTACCTAAAATTTCAGGGGCTGTTTCAGATGATGAAGTGGTCACCAGGAAGGCTCCACAGCCCGCTCCCATTCTGAGGAACTGCAAATGCTTGTAAACAAGCCAATACTGTTTAGCACTAACTTCAACTCTCTCCATCTGATGTGTACCCTACAGTACACCAGAAAAGATCTTTTTTCAAAACAAGAGGAAAACTAAGTACAACCAGATAATTTCAATAGCCTTAAAAAATAACAGGATGCTTTGTGCTAGATGCTGACCCCTCCGTTCGTATTACCTTATGAAGAAGATGTTGTACATGACATATAAGCAAACATGTTTCTCAAAAGTGCCATTTGATGCCAACCTGCATTGTACAAAAGCTGGCAAATGCTTCGCTTAAAGCATATGGGTAAAGTAAAGGCCCATGTGCCAGTACAGAGGACAGAAGCCTGGGTCTGCAAAACTTCCGATGGGTAAATGCAACACATAATTACATTTGGATTTTTTCTGACATTTCCAAGCGAAACACAGATATTTAAGGCTGGGAATCAGGAACTGTTACAGAATTATTGTAGCTTTTTTTGTTATTGTTGTTTGGTATTACGGTGTGTTATCAGTAGCTACAATTATTCCCTTAAAACATAGCTCCCATTAGCTGAAACAAAGACTGTCTCCTAACAACACTCCCCTCTTTTCTTCTACAATCTACATATTCTGTTCAAGAATGAACATATTTAAAATTAATCAGGCCACTTTTTGTATCTATTTCTGTAAGTGGTGTTGGCCATTGCCTTGCTGTAACACATCATGAGGGAAGTGGCCAGAAGGAACAAGACTTCTGCAGATGGACAAGACAAGTAACTTTTGTTAAATGCAAACTGTCAGCTTTTGTACTTGAGATAAAAGCTTCAATTTAGGAAGGTCAGAAACAGGGAGAGGTGTCAGCAGACAGATTGGAAGGTCTCTGGGTCTTTTCAAGAGATTTATAGGTTTACTTTTGTTTAACTGTTTGTTTTTTAAGCATTTTGGTTTCTTTGAGGCTCTCAAACCACAGCTGACATACCTTCTAATTTTGCTGTGTGCTGACTGTAAAAGTTTAATAAAAACACTGGAAATTTTCACCATTCTCAGTGATTCTGCAGGAAACCTCAATAGTCTTGTAGGCAACATAACCTAGAAATTGCTTTTGATCTGCAGTCTATGTATGCATCATCAAAACACAGCACCAAATGCTGCAACACAGACCTGGGTTTTTGAGTCACCTGGCTACGTGTAATGAAATTATCATTACATCTCCACATCAACAGAACAGTGGGATCGGGGGAGAGGCTGGATGCTGCAGTTCATTCTTAAAAAGAGATGTGGAGAGCAGCTCATTGCATTGACTTCTTATGGAAAACACATGTAAGCAGAAGGCAGTAGGACCTACCTGCTAGAATATCCTGCTCCATGCAATATCCTATTCTTTGCTGTTAGAATTCATTTGGAAACATATTTTCAGCTTTTCCATGTTCACTAGTCAGTCTAAAAAGACAGTTGTGGGTGGTGCTAGAATAGCTGCTTGCTTTTATTTGCAATTGCTGTTTTTCTGTATGTCTTTTCCTGATGTTTTTACAGAAGATATTATTTTCTTGACCTTCACATGGTTTATGAAAAAGGTTAGAATTTTAGATTTTCATTTCAATTTTGTTTTTATGTGTTAAGAAAAAAAAAAATGAGTCTATCAGCTCCCTGGAGGATGCTTACGGTATGAGCTGTAAGCCAGATGCAGGCCATAAAACTGCACATTTGAGACTCCTTGGAGGCAGCTGCAGTCACCTATCAATGGAGACTACAGATCCCAGCATGCACTGAAGCCAAGCCCCTGGGGTCATGGGAGAATGTTTAATGCTCTGAACCAGATCCTCCTTGTGACACTTTGTCAAACTCTTACTTATCTTCTACCAATTTGGTTTTACATAGATTAACTTTTTGCCTCTGGGACTTCTGGCCAGGTGAAGACTTATATGAAGTACAGTTGTCTTGTGCACGTACAATAATTATGGGAAAGAGAAGTGTTTTCTTCAAATAAATACTGCATAGAAATGCACGTGAATATACATACTTAATACTATTGTTGCTTTTTGTCTTGCATAGACTGGAACTATATTTTGTTACCGTATTAATCCTATATTCCATGGAAGAGAGAAACCTGCTGCAGTATTGCTGGAGAATCTCAGCAGTCCAAGAACTTCACAGGCAAAGCCAGCAAGCTCATTTTTGCAGTGTGATCACCATTGATTAAATGCTTTAAGTACTCAACTCTGTATCAGGCACGAGAAATACAGTTATTGTCCCAAGAAGCCAAACCAAGCAAGGCAGTCCAAAAGTTCATGCACAACACACACACTAAAAGAACAATAATCTGGGTACGCTTATCACTCTGATCCAGTTTGGTAGGCAGCCTCCTTACTGGTTACGAACAGCAAAGACCAGAGAGGCAGTAGTGCATCACTACCCTCAACCAGAGGCAGGCACCATGTCTCACAGATGCATTCCCACAGGAATGGGATGAGCAGGGCCACACTGAATCTTGTTCTGTGTAGGGGTAGGTTTCTGAGAAACTAAGAGGAAAAAGTAGCAGGAGATGTAAAGAAAAGCACAAAGAGGTTGAAGTTACTCAAAGCCACAAAAGGCACTGGTAGGGCCAGCCTCAGTTTTTGTGTCAGGCACTCAGTCAAGTTTGAGCTGTTTCATCCCACATGCACCTGCAGGACACTTGAACATGCTTTGGAAATAAAAAGGACTGTGGCAAAGACATCCATGTCCATTATCACCATTATACAACTGTCCCATCCCACAGTGCTCTGCATTTTTGCTACCAGTTTAGATTGAGAGTAACTCCATGGTGCAAAGGTACAAAGTTAACCTACAATGGATTCAGTCTTATCATAGTTCTGGAAGACTACAGTGACAACAAGATACACTGAAAATGTATGTCTTCATTCAGGATACTTTTGTACACATTATAGACATGTACGATAAGTGACTTCATAGTGTCCTGACTCATATTTTAGGTTGAAGCACTGAAACCATCTTGACTCACAGCTATTTTTAAAGCTTAGTGGGGTTAAATGACATCTGAAGATATTCATTGGCAATTTCAAAGCACCATGTTATATAGAAGGACAAGTGGATGGGTTTGGGGATTCTAATCAGTTTAGGTACTTATCTTGAAAGTCTTCCCAATTGTTATCACTATGAAGGAAAACAGTTTCTTTTTCCAATTAGATGTTAAGATGACTCTGTTAAGATGTTAAGAAAGGCTCTGTGCTGAAAACTCTTTAGACATTAGACAGATGACAATAAATGGATTTCATACATACTTCAGAAACAAAGACTTAAGTGCAAGAATTAGCTAATTTTGTTTAGATGGATCTGACTACGCTCGTCCTTACTACAAGAAGAGCTACTGATGGGATTTCTTCTGGAATAATTTTATTTGTTTGTACTGGCACAATATGTTCAGTTCCGGGTCCATTGGTATGTCCAAGTCATCTGCTAACTTCGCCCACTGTCTCAGATGTTTAGAGTTCCCTTCCCCATAGCGAGTGAAAAATGGAAAGCACAGCCATGGCGTGACCTGGACTGACCTAACGCTTGATTGCCTCCATCCCTGTTCGTGGGTGAGAGATGGTGTTGACTTCCACAGTCTCCTGCACAGCTTGTAATTGATTTCCATTTGACCTGTGGTGTTTAATTTTGTTCACTGAGGAGCTTCTAGACCATCTTTGTTATCTGTTTGTGAATGGGTGAGATCAGTGCACCATATGTGGGGCCCAGGCCCACAGGGGGTCACAGGCAGCTGTCGCCTACTGAGGGACCACCATGGTCCCTTTCAGAGGCAGAAACAAAGCTTCCAACCTCCAGCTCTGAGCAGCACCATAAAATCTGAGAGGTTTTCCAGAAACTTGTAGCTTCATTTTGAATCAACATTTCGTGCTGGACTGGAGGGAAAAAAAAAGAAGAATTTCCTTAAAAATAACATTTTTGCCTTCCTTTTGACAAGCTTTTTTTTGCACATACAGACACTTTCATTTTCATAAAGCAATCCAGTAAGACTTCACACTGCTGATGTCTCTGTTCCTCTGTTCTGGTGTCCATATGCATCCTTAAATAATGTTGTGAATATAATAACAACAACAGATGTAATCACACCATAAATAGGTGCCTTAGGAATCATACATGTCTTAGTAAGTGTAACAGTGTGCTCTTTGCATCTCAGGAGTCTCTTCTACCAACTGCATTATTCTCCCCCATGCATACTTGAAGGACATCCATGTGGTCAATGTAAATATTATAAAGGGGGAATTATTTCAGTCCATCAGACAAAGAAAAGTTCACCTCTCCCAAAGACATGATTATTTCAGTAACTCAAAGCCAAACATCCATACCCCATTTCAGAATTCACCTTTTTACTTAACTAAATGCAAACATGACCATCTCTTCTTTTGCTTAATCCTGTTAACAGAAGAGCTGCTTCTGTTTCCAAACAAGCATTTCAGAGCCAGTCGCATCCTGAGGGAAGATGCAGTTGTGGACGTCTGGAACACCCCCGCTATTTACAGAAAGGTGCTTCCTGTTAGCATGGAGTCCTCTGCTCCCCAGCTTCATCGTTTGTTTGGTGCATGCAGCTAATTTGCTTTATAAACAGGAAGCACACTTGAAAAATCATCTAAATAAACTCTAGTGTATATAATTCCCTGGTAGGTTAAGGAGGAATGAGCTGGCTGAAAGATGAACATGATCGTGTGTAAGACAACAGATCTTACGGAAGCAAAAGTCTGTCTGCATGGGGGACCTACACGGTGACCAACAGTAGACTAGCGGCAGAACACCGAACATAAGGAAAACCAGACTTGTCTGTTACATATGTTTTCTCACAAGCAAGAGCGCACACAGGGATTCAGTCTTCGTGTGGCTTCAGGTAAAGGCAGAGGAGTTACAAAGAATGGATTATCTGGCAATACATTTGCAATTAAGTTCTCTGCCACCCTTGCTCCCTTTTCAGCAGCTTTACACTTCCTTCTGTTGATGTTATACCCCCAAGATACTCAAAGCAGGTGGGGTGATCAGGAACAGGGCGTCTCATGAGCAAATGCTAAAGAGCTTCTAATTCAAGATGGACACTAAAACTGCTAAATATTGTATCAAATTGTCAGTTTTTTGTCTTTCTTTCAAAAGCTCTCTGAGACTCTTGCTCTTGGTGTTAGGTTCTCCTTCCTAACACAGAAATTGTTTAAATATGCAATGTTATTTTACTTTAGTTCTCAAATTAGTCTTTATTTCATCCAGATGTTACTGCTCATATCCCTGTCTTCGTTCAGAGCAACACTTTGTAGAATACCTAATCTTTAAGTCACTTTTACTTTAATTCACCACTATATTTTTAAACGACTGTGTTTGACATAAACCACTAGCTGGTTTCACAACTGCGGCATCTCCACCTTTGGCAAACTGCTCACGTATTTATTCCATCCTTTTTTAATGGAATTGCTGGAACCACTTAAAATCCATTAATACACTACAAATTTCAAGCACAAATCATATTTGTGTGAACTAGTGCAGTTGGAAAGGCTGAATAACTTCTACTTCATAAGAAATCAAGTCCATTGTAAATGTGTAATTGCAATCCTCAAACATCTTAAAGATTGTCTGCAAATACTGTGAGTTAAATCTGTGTTTTGCAATATTTATCCACTTTTAAATTCTTTTTTTTTTTTTTGTGAGTTTTACTTTCTAATGCATTCTTTGGACATAGGCTTATGTGTCTAGTTTGTTGTCACTAGCTGTTAGTTATAAATCCACATGTATACCATATATTAAGTGTTTATAATGCATTTTGTAATTATACATGCATATGTATTATTCCTATCCATACAGTATAACACAGTATTGCCTGGAGACTAGATCATCTGCTTGCTTACGCTCTTAATTGATTTGTAGACCAATGTGCTGGAGAAACACAGTTTCTTGGCTTCAGCTTTAAACAAAAGAAAAATGAAATAACATCACCGCAGAGCCATTGCTCAAAGTTCAGCTGTTTAAAAAGAAACTGATTTGAAGCAAACTCAACATTTTTGGTTAGTGTCTGCAAATGCAGTCTTTTGAAAAGTTAAATAATTTAAGGATGTAGGTCTCAAATTAGGCAAAAATAATCAGGAAAGCTTTGTCTAAAATGCTGTGGAAGTTGAATCTAAATTTATGAAAACTGTAAGAAAGCATGACAATAGGACAAAATTCTCACAGTTAAAGACAAGCACTGAAAAGAGAAACTAATCAGCTGGAAATCCTACTTGTACACCAAAGTCATAGCAAGGTGTACAGCCATGGTAAGCAAGGGAGTACTCCCCACTGGGGCACTGCAGCAGGCTTCTAACAGCTCCTAAAACTTCAGCCAAAATTTGACCCCAATTATGTCGGAAGGGTTGTCCTGGAGCTTCTCCAAAATAGATGAGATGAGATTTTACACTGATAAGCTCAGTTCTCTCAGTTTCGTTGGTTGGTCTGGGGAGGTAAAGGGAAAATTGGTATGATTTGCCTCAGGAATTTACAAACTCTGCATCCCTGATAATTCCCATTCCACTTTAATGTGCTTAACATGGGAGCACCTCTTGCCATTCACCTTCAAGTTCTCGAAGATGTTGGCCAAAATTCAAATTGTCAGCTGTAGAGCTCTCTCAAATATACATTTTGTCTTGCACACTCCATTTCCTTCCTTCTTTCTCACATCCCATAGCTTGCACAGCATTTTCCCATTGCAGAAGTTTCACCCTGTATTATCTTCTCTCACTTTCCCTCCATTTACCCCCTTTTCTTGTGCCTCTTCCCTAGGAGAAAATGACTTGCTGGGAAGCTGAACTTGTGCTGGAAAGAAGTCAATTGCTGCAGGTGTCCAAACTTGCCAGAACTGATGCTTTCTTAAAAACCAGGGCAGGGGAGCAGTTTCAAATTTCAGCTTTTCTGCTGCTGCAATGGAAACATGCAAGTAGTGGCTGCTTGCAATGCAGAAAGGATCCAGAGAGTTTCTAATATCTCATGCTGCTGTGTGCTTTGTGTTAAGGTGCACTACTGGCACGGGACATTCAAACCAGCACAAGTGGAGAATAACACTGTGATTTTCTCCTTCCAAGAGAAGCATGGAGGGCAGGGGCGTATGTTCTCCTTCACTGATGCGAGGTCCTCCCCACTGTCTCCCCTCAGCCTTCCCCTAAGAGCCAGGCTCTCACATCCCAGGTCACACAGAGCCTCACAGCTCTCACTCTGCTTCAGCTAATTGTACCTCCCTATTTCCCTGCTGGTCTTTGAGTCCCTTTCCCTCTGTGGAGACCAAGGGGACCAGAAAGAGCCAAATATACAGAGCTGAGGGCTCCCTTAAGAAGGATGCAATTTCCAGAGAGGAGTACGATTACAGTTTTCAGGCAACACGGTGTTAGGTGTCTGCACTTGGCCACTGCAGAATAGAAACCGTAACTCCAGCTTTGTCCCAGCAGCTTTATATTGCCTTCTCTGGTGAGCCATCCTGATTTATGCTGATGTAAAAGAGATGTGTCAGGGCTGCAGTGCTTGTAGCTGACACAGCCAAGGAGCAAAAAGAAAGAAATCATTCAAAAAATTCTTTCTCTTATCAAAACACAGAGCAAGGCTGAGTAAGAACATGCAAAGAGACTGATTTACTGGCAGAGAGAGAGACAAGAATGCAATGGTAGAAACATCTATTTCCACCGCTGTTCTGATAGACAAGACGCAGTTTTGCTGATGCGAGCACAGGATGCCACTGGGTGAGTTTTGTTCCATGTAACATTCAGCTCATCTGTCAGACAGTTATCAACGGAAAGGAAAAACAGCCAAAAATTTGGGCAGAAAGATGTGATCTGCCGTAATAAGAAAACAATTAGTTTTTTCTTCTGGCTTTTTCTAAAAATGTGATAGCTATGCTGCCTCTAAAAAAAAAAAAAGATACATGGAACTCAAATCTGCACTGTGTTAGCAGAAACCACCTGCAGTTAATTACAGCAAGATAAAGGAATGACTTGTCTTTGGGTCCAAATCTGCCGTCTTCAAGGCTCAGGTCTGTTCCAAACCACACGAAAGAAAGGTTGCAACACAAATGTCCTCCACAACAAGTAACAAGTAGCACATATGTGCCACATTCCCACTCCTCACACATCCCTCATGATTTTATAGCTGCAGAGCTGGGTACCCATAAGCAGTCTGATGTTCTTTTGATTTAATTTGCTTAATGAATTTGAGTGGAGGTAAGCTGTGGAACTAAGCTACTCCCAGTTTCTCCCAGTTTGCAACGTGTTAAAGCTCAGGATACCCATTTCAGTCATTTTCCTTCTGTGGCAGCTCCTTTTGTACAAGAAACACAGTCCTCTTCTTCCTTGGCCTCCAGTGTCAGTGTGAGAGGCATTTGCTTGTTATTGACACAGCACATAAACTTTTGATAGCAGGCCAGAAGACATATTTTCTTTACTATCAAACTGATCTTTGGAGACTTGCCCTTTCAGACATATCTGCTATTGAAACGCACATTAGAGATGACAGAAAACTCAGAGTGGTGTTGGAGTGCTAAAAAAAAAAAGGAAACTATTACTTGGAGAGGCAGAAAACTTGTTTTTCCTTATCTGCTGTACCTTGGCTTGTTGGTGACTTCTCTATGATGTGCACCCTGGACCTGACCACTTGCCAAAAGCACGTCTCCCAACTAAAGCAAAGAGTATCGCATTAATTGTGTGCTATCTCCTAATAGCCTCCGAGCAGTGACTTCATCAGGGCTCTGCAATACAGTTAGTGGTTTGTGCAGACTAAATAACATTATGCAGAACTTCCTCTGGTCTAAGGTTGTTTTTCATGTAGAGGAGGGATCTAAGGCTTATCCCAGACTAGATCCCTTTGATTAAACACAATGTAATTTTATTTTTCAGCTGTGTGCCAACAATAATCACCATATTTATCAGGTCAACCACATAGCTGTCAAATCTAGATGCTGTGTTTACTTTTCTAAAGCCATCATCAACCAGATTTGTTCACCTTATTGCAGTGAAGCAACAACTCAGGGACATACTATAGGCTTCTTATGCTTCTGTTGCATCAAATTTGAGCATTTTTTGCCAAATCTAACCTAATGGACTTCTGACAAACCAGAAAACCATTTCAGTCTTTGACTGGTGCCTAATCTCTGAAACACAAGCATTTGTGAACAGGCATGTACTCTGAGTGAGCTGCTCTGTTTCTGCTATAGCACAGAGGAAAAGCAATGCGAGCCTCTGTCTCCCAGATAGCACTGTGAGAGCAAAGAGCCAGAGCAGACAAAACTCCGATGGAGGAATCCCAGCACTACCAATTCTCCTAAGTACTTAAAGATACTGATTTTATTCACACTGAGACCCGTCCCCACTCCTGGATGTATCTCCATAGTCCAATGCAGACCGCTGCCAGGGATTTTTCCTGGGGGTTAGAGCACCCTACTCTGAAGAGCCCTGCTGCCAAGAAGAGTTTCTTTTGTTGTTGCTGAACTGTTGTTTAACAGTCTCATACTTATTTGCCTGCAAGTCTGGAGCTGGCTTACACCCAGCCATATAGCCACAGGCTTTGTTCCTTAAAACCCTCCCAAGCTCTCTGCTCCCTGTTTCTCATTATCTGTCCCCTTGCTCCTACACCTCTTTCACTGCAATTTCCTGGCTGACCCAGCAATAAACATCAACAAGGTCATGGTGTGGCAGCACTCCAGGCTCCCCACCCCACTCAGATGTTGTGACCATGAGAAGAGGAGTTGGCCCAGAATCTTCTCTGCTCCTCCTTGGGGCACGAGCTGGAGCCACCTCCCATAGGAGTCACCACTGTCCCACAAGAGGATAGGGAAGGGAAGCAGCAGTGGGTTTGATGGTGGGTTTTGGAGAGACTGAAGGTCACTGTGAGGAACTGGAGTAGGCTGTGGAGGGAGAATTCAAAACAAAGAGATGTGCAAAAGTTCGCCAGGAAAATTATCTCGGCATCAGCCCCAAGTGGATGTGAAACACATTGATCACCACGGCATGATGAATGTCTGCCATTTTGTCAGGAAATGCCAAATGCCTTTAATTAATTATGTTGCCAACATTTTCCTGCCGGAAAGATATCTTTGGACCATTTGACATAATGAAGCTTAGGCAAACAAACAAGAACTGCATGATCTAAAGTCATCTCTATTAATTTATCTCACAAAATTAATGGATATTTTCTACCCTTCTGCCCTCTCTCCTCCCAGTTTACTTCTAAAGACTGGGGCCTATATTTCAAAGGATTTTTCTGTGATTCCTCTGCGTAAAAGCTTCAAAGAACAAATGAAAATGAGAATTCAACAGCAGTAGTACATAGATAAAAAGCGGCAGATTAAGATGCCTTAGGAAGCAGCACCATACAAATATTCAAGGCTTCTTCTATGGAAGCATTGTCAAAGAGGTACCATACCACACAGGGGCAAGCAAGTTATTATGATAATCCCAAACTGGCCTGTAAAAGGCAGTGAAGTTGGAGAAGTCATAAGGAAAACCAAGGAAAAGGGAAATTTCTAAGGAGATAAACTTGTACTTTAGGGTTATGAAAGAGGCTAGAAAAAGCATGGAAGAAAACTAGTAGCAAAATCCTAATGGTTCAACTGCCACTCAGAAACGCTGGGAAACCAAACATTGACCAGAAGTTATTGTTCTCTGGTTCCCTGAAGGGAAAGAATACCCAGATTATACACACTTCATGAAGGAAGTATCACTAGGACCTTTGGATGAAATGCTCATATTTTCCTTAAGGGCAGCCCATCCAGTGAAAAGAGTCAGCGCTGGCCCCAGTCTGGAACTGTCTCTTTTACAGACAGCAGGGAGAAAATAACACTGCCAAAATCCTTAACTGTTATTAAGCAAAACAGAGCTGAGCTGTGCAAAGCAATCAATAAAACTTCAAAGGATGTAGAATTTTGGTAAGAGGATGAACTAATGCCAGTTCCACTACAAGATATTTGTCCCTCCCAAATCACAGCGGAGTTATGGACATTAGTTGTTTCATCCTGGACACAGCACCCGCCGCAGAGCTACCAGGCAGAGTAGAAGTTGTAAAGGATCACTCTTTGAGAATGATCTCTATCCAGATATAAAACATTTAAACAGAACATGAATAAACTCTTCTGCCAAGATGATTATTAGGAACACCAATTTTGGCTGCATCATTGATAGCTGTATTTTCACTTCTTTTTCCTTTGTAAAACCTCTTTCAAAGTTTGGCTCAGAATGAGCTTATAATTTAAAAGAAAACATGTACATCTGTAGATGTACATATACAGAGTGTTTTATACTTAAAAGCAACTTGTACTGATCCGCAAATTACAGCATAAGACAGTTCTTCTTTCAAGCAGCATCCACAGTCAAGTAACTTTGTAAGCTCCCAGGCAATGCTCACTTTCCAAGCAGGGGGAAAATTGATACAGAATAAAGACTCAGTTGAGAAATATCCAGTTCTTTTATCCATCTGCAGTCTCATAGAAGAACTGGAGGAACTGGTACCCAGACTGGCTCTCTCCCAGTAGATGCGCCAGGGCTCCTACTGGTGTGAGAAAGGTGCACACCTGGACTTCTTAAGATGGTGTTGTGGTGTGCTCAGACTCCTAGCTGAGCATCTGGGTTCCCTTGTTTATGTTCAGTTGTATGTTACAGCAGTGTATTGCATTGTATCATAGCCACTGTCTGGAGAGTCACATCTGCTTGATTTTCCCACTGGAGGAATCACAGTTGTGAGACTTTAGGTCACAAGAAGAGGAAACTGGAACGACCTCTGTCTGTGCCAGGAGCTATTCTGAAAATTACCTCTTGTACCAGGAACACTGCCTTTTCCCAGAAAACGTAACCTGAGGTGCATCTGTACAAGAGGGTTTCAGCACACAGACTGGCATTTGGGCTAAGCCCAACTTTACTCAGGAGACTTTCTGTCCCAGTTCTATCAAAGCAGTAGGTCGGTGTTTCAAAACCTATATTGTATAACCAATGACATATGCTTGAACATGCCCAGCTAATTTATTCATCTGTATTCATCTGCCAACATTCTGCACAGATGGCACCAACGAGGCAGCCACCAGGTACGTGCCCATGCTGCTGCCTGACTCGCAAAAGCTGTCAGCCACTTGCACAGATCGGGAGCATGCAGAGACATGGCCACAGCGTGAACTTCATCCTAACATCTGACCAGGGCACCAATATTCATTAATTAATGACTCTGCTCAGAAAAAAATGTTACTCACTGCAGGTACGTTTACTATCAGATTGTTTCCTAGAGCTAAGCATCAGAGTGGAGAAAGGGAAGGAAAAAGCCCAGAGTCAGACACTGTGCTCACTTCTTGAAATAAAACTGTCCTGAAGGTAGTGAACAGTTGTTTGTAAAATCAGGGAAGAAGCAGTGAGTAGTGAGCTGTAAGAGCATTGTTCCGTGTTAACACTCAGTGTAATCAAAGCTGATTTCTGGAGTTCAGAGCATTCTTGGTGGATAATTGCATCCACTCACCCATTCAGGCCTTGTTGTGTGATTAGATTTTTACTTCTACTTTGAAAAAGAAAGCTGAGATTTTTCAGCAACTGACAGCAGACAATATGTATTAATTACAGTAGTAAGTCTCTTAGTGCCAAAGGCCAAGAAGAGAGGGTAAAATACTCCAGAAGTATAAAATACTTTTCCCTGCAGCCAGTCACTGCCCTTTCATCGTATGTCTCACATATCCTTTAACCTTCGACATGTATAACTTTCACAAAAAATAGGAATAGTTGCTTATTCAATCCCTCTGAGAAGAAAGTGTTTGGAGACAATTCTTCCTGAGACCTTCCTGGAAAATATCTTTCTGATTACTTTTCCTTTGATATTCCTATATTACTGCAAATGCAGCAGCCTGTCAATCTCAATTACTGTGGGAAAGAGAGATCACCAGTAGGTCACTGATCCCACATATCCCAAACATGTCAGCTTGCATTACTGTGCTTTAATATCACCCCTTTTCCAACTGCTATTTGCATCCTACCACAGGCTGGTCAGCTTCTTTTGGGGTGAAACTGCTGGTTATTGAGTAGGACTGATTTATAGTCAGAAATGAAAATGTGTGCTTGAAAGCAGTAAGGTGACTGGTAAAAGCTATGGTTTGGGTTAAAACGTAATTGAATGTCTTGGTTGCACTTAGACTTGTCTCTTATTTCCCAAACCCTTGATCGCCCTTGTCCCTCCCCTCTCTTCTACGGTTTCTCAATTCAGTGCCAAAACCTGACATTGCATCACTGTGCTGTTGCAGACTGGTACAGAAATCAGAAGAACTTTGGCCCTTTATTTGGGGCAAGTTTTCAAAAAGATTGCTCATTCAGGAAATGTGAGCCCGTGTGTTCATAGGGGACTTCTCACTGCCTCCATCACGTTGTAGGGGCAGTAGAAATCACAAGAAAACTCCTGCCATCTCCCCCCCGTCCCTAAGCTCCCAGCTCCTTGCCAGGTTCCCAAGGGGAGAGGGACTGAGGTCCAGGGTCAGGCTGCAGGGCTAGTGGGAGACATTTACTGGGGCCTGAGGGGAGAGGAGATGGCAGAGTAATGAGCTCAGAGCAGGGATTGCAGCAGAAAAATGCACCGAGGGCACAGAGATGAATGAGCATCAGCTCTCAAAGGACAAGGGAGTTATCCTTCTTCCACAGAAGCCAGAACCCATTTCTCTACCAAGTTATACAAACATAACCTAGAAGTAAAGCAAAACTACATTTACCAAGTGCAAACAAATCCAATTAAATAACACAATAACAATGAATTCTCCAAACCCAGCAGCTCTGTTAACATCACCAGGAATACATTTATCTCTCCTACACACCATCACATGGGAAAGGCTTCCCCTGACTGCCTTCCAAAATATTCCACTACGGAAAAAGCACAAATCTACTGGATTTCTTTTTATATGAGACAGGGGTGCAACTAAGCTGTTCTTCCCTGCTGGTCAGCTTTGAGGGTAAGCTGCTGCTTTCCAAACCTGGGACTGCAAAACTGGTAGAAAGAGGCTCTGAGATAGGAAGAAAAGCTCCAGAGATCTTCCACAGGAGCAGAAGTAGCAGGCTAGAATGGGTAGTAGTCATTTCTAATTAAAAGTGTGCCAGGAAGGGTAGCCAGGAAGGTTCTCTGGATAACAGTGAGGTTTTAGTTGATAACACAGTTAACAAAAGATGACTCCGCAGGGATGCTCAGATGGGTTCAAGATGGTCTCTCCGCTCACATCTAAGTCAACATAGCACAGAGAAAGCAAGCCCTGAGGCTGAGGCCGTTCCAGGCCACCGCACTCGCTGTGGGGAAGCTCCTTGCAGTGGCATACTGCAATGTGTCAGCCTTTTGTTTTGCCACTGTCAGGTCATCTCCTGTACTCCCTGGTTGCATTGCTTGAACATCTCCCTACAGAAGAGTCTGCCAGAAGAAAGGCCAATCATGGGCATGGCAGCCAGGATGCAGGGGGGACAGGGAAGGAGGTTGGGAGCTCGAAGCGGTCGTGCCATCACAAACTGGAGAGACCAAAGGAAGGGCGCACTTGCTACACACTATCCCTAGGTGGGACCTTACAGCCTTCCTTGCTGTGTAACAAACCACGGGCACAAATTTTGGCAGGGAAGACCAAAAGGAAACAGCAGGCCTGCTTGAACAGAGAAAGCACCTGGACTGTTTTCTGTTCACGCATTAAAAGAGCAAATCGCTCACGACTAAGGTGTAGCACAGGTCCTTGTCCCCAGCTCCACATCATTCAGCACACCAACATGGAACTAAGACAATGTGGTTGTGGAAATGCATGCAGGAAATGGAACAGCTCTCAGACTGAAGGAGAAAATTGCTCATTTTTAACAGGATGCAGAAAACCATGACAAATCATTAAGTGTGGTTTTATGGGCTTATGGTCTTTATTGTGCCATCTTTTCTAAGCTCCTGTCTTCAGATGTTGGCAGCAGGTGACAAGTTTGTTAGGCAGTTATAAAGAGACAATTGCATGGTTACCACCTCACAGTGTTAAATGAATATCTTGCTCCTCTTGCAAAACAACACAGAAACATGGAGATCTGGGAGCAGAAAGCTCCAGGGAGGAAGAGACAACATAAGAAATAAGAAATGGCAGTGGCTCGGCAGAGGACACCAACAATTCAGAGTGTTTTTCTTTGTAAGCAGTGAAATGAGGGATAGGAGTGATGACAAACAGAGATAAGAGGAACCTATTCACATTCCTTGTAAAGCATATGGCCCCATAAATGAGAGTTCACTGCCTGATAGCATCCATTATTGTACATTCTGGATGCCGTGGGACTTCTCATCAAATGCTGTCAAATCTGCCTTACCCACCCTGTGTTTTATTGTATGGATTACAGCCTTCCAAGTTGTAAGCTGGCTTTCTTTAGGTTTCAAAACAGAAACACAACAAAGTGTGATTGCCTGAGCTGTTCTCAAGCTGACCTACACCGGCACGATCCCCTGACAGCTTCAGTCAGAGCACCCTGCCATTTGTTTGCTTCTGAAATCCTCCTCAAATTACTTAAGATCAAATGAACACAGAAAAAATGGAAAAGCATCAAGTTGGAAAACAACATCAAAACACTTTGAAACCTGTGCAATACTCTTGGAAAGCTCCTGTGCCGTTAGATGTGGGTCGCACACAACTAAGTCTGTCAGGCATTGGGGCTCTCAGATAGAGCCCCTTTCCCACACTTTTCCATCTGTTGACACTAAGTTCAAAGCCAGGCTGGGAAACCTGTTTTGTCAGATGGCTGCTAGCTGTTCAGAGAGGTTATTGGTAACCAGTGTGTTCACCCCATGCACAGCAGCAACTCTGCAAAGAGACAGCACAGCCTCCTATTCCTTATTTACATAAGGGGCTCATGGAGATTGGAATGAAAAGAGGAAAGTGTGAGCACAGGGCACAATGCCACCAAAACCAGTCTGTGCTGCCCCAACATTCTGTGCCACAGAGTTTGAGCGGTAAGCCTGACCAATCTAGGTCTCTGCATGAAGGTCAGCTAAACAGAAAATCAGAAAAAAAACAAGCATTTTAAAGATTTTTTACAACAAGCATAGCAAGTTCCTACTGCTTTCATTGCAAGGCTGATGTGTTTTCCTGTCTAGGAAGGTTCTGCATTTTGCTACCTCTGCACACTCTGCGTTTGCTGAAGTAACCATTTTTTTTCCTCATGCACATGCAGTTTCCCAGGTCACACTCCTCTGTCTCATCAATAAAAGTGCCTGCACAACACTTAAACCAAGGTAACAGAACTCACCGCTTCAGCTGAAAATGCTGCAGAAGCACCATCCTAAACATCTGTGTTTGTAAGATGAAAAGGCTGAATGAAATGTATAGCACACTGAAAAAAAACCAATCTGTCATGCCTGGCCTTACTGAAGTAGCAAGAAACCTGAACAGTCTTTTCAAAATGGGTTAATGAAATTAGGTGTTTTTTTTGTTTTTTTTTTGTTTTTTTTTCACAGAATAATCAGATTTTCATTTAAGTGAGATGTTTCTTTAAGAAAAGTGAGAAACCAAGCTGGGTGGAAGATCTGTTTTCTTTCTTTAATTAATCCCATCTCAGACTTTGAAGACCTTTTTGCCCACTGCTTTAAAGCAACATCATTTATCTAGAGTACTGGGGATGCATTTACTGGTGCTCACAGTCATTCAGCACGAAGTCAGTATCCCCACCCTTGATAAGGCTGGCAGATTTCAGTCCAAGCTGTGGCTGTTAAATGTCTTCACAAGAATCAGCCTGCCCTTAGCTGAAGAGACGCTGAGGGAAATCTATAGGAGGTAGTACTGTGGGAGTTTAAGGAAAAATCAGGGGTGGATCTGCACACTGCTCGGTTTCTGTCTCGCTGTAGGGCAGAAGCCACAAGCTGTCACACGGCTGCAATTGCTTTGTCGTGTCAGATGAACTGCCAACAAAAAACACCCACCCGCTCCCAAGACATAAGAGTTCTCTCTGCAGAGCTTTCAAATGCAAGTTCTAAGAAAACCATCCACTTATTTCACTAGGAAAAAAAAGGAATTTAACTGAAGTCATAAAGCTGGTGATGCAGTTAATCTGGACATTAAATCTAGGGTGAAAATACATTTTATAAGAGAAAACATATTCCAAACATAATGAACATTTACAGTTTGGAAGTAGCATTGTATCATGAACTGCCTGCTTAGTATAGCCATTTTCCTACTAAATACAGGCTTCTGATGGGAAAACAGTGCACAGTTGTAGTAACTTGACTTTATAAGTTATGATACAAATTAAGTGGAGCCATAACGTGAGCAAGCCACTCTTATTACAGTTGTGCCCCGAGAAGCATATTTAAGATACACAAAATTGCTAGAGGTACTTTGAAAACATGATTTTTTTTTCATGAATGATTTCTTTCTAGCTTTACACACTAAGTAACCATTAGAAAAAGATGGGCTTCGTAGCTCCTGCAAACACATCTTTTCCTTGGACTTACGTCCCAACTAGACTCAGCTCAATCTGATTCTGAAAGTGAGGGGTAAGGACATAGTTCTTTTTATATTTCCTCAGTGTAATTCAGTTCTACTTGTAATGAAATTTGATGAGAAAAATATCATCACAACCACAATTTGTTGATTTTTTTTTTTAATTGATACTGTGGAAGAAGATATCCCCCGCTGTGTTTTTATGACTTATTTCATAAGTAGTATTTCAGTGCTTTATCAAAAACAGTTGGGTTTTTTTTCCAGCTAGGCATTGCATGCCAATGTCTGCTGCTCATCTTTTTCCAAACATTTGAATTAAACTGACATAAAGCAGAATACTCCAGATAAACTCCTGATACAATGTAATTTAATGCCAGTTTCACCCTGGTTTTAACCTGATCCTTTTACTCTTCCGAAGATGGCCAGAACATAGAATGGACAAGAGAGGGAGCTCTTTTGCTGCATCTTCTCTGCAGAAGTGTGCTTGGTTTCCTTAAAACTCAGCTCTGTTTCCAGGATTTCATAACACAGGAAACAGAAGTTATGTGTTCTGCAGAAGATTAGATATTGAGCAATACTCTTACCAAAGAAAAGAAAAAAAAAAACACAAAAGCAAGCAAACTAGCCGCCTTTGCCTTCTCTTCCAAACAAATCTCTAAGAGTCAATATTTTCATTCTGAGCTGAAGGGCTTTTTTCCTCTCTTTCTAAACTGGAGACAGGCAAAAAAGAAAAAAAGAAAAAATATAATTTATGAGGTTTTATTACCTAGAAATGAAGAAATATACAGGGTTCTGCTCTTTCCTAATGAACTGTGTGTTGTCCAACTAAAATACATCTGTTTCACTGTATTATCTGACTACATTCCCTGTGCTTTGCCTAGCCTGGGCTCAAAGCAGCAAGTTTTTACACCTTTAAAATTAAAACCAGAAGAACTATGCTGCTTGACCCTACTACACATGGCATGCCAGCCATCCACTTGCCCAGTGTTCTCCATGCTCTGTGAGTGCTCCTGTGAGCACAGTGGTGTGGTCCCTTCCCAGGCACCCAGCCAGGACCGGTGCTCAGGCCTCAGCCTTGGCAGCATTGCAGCAGGGTCGGGATGAGCTCAGGCTGTGCTCATCACCACTACTGTGCAGACCTTGGTGAGGAAACTTCCCCTGGCATGGGTCTGCTACAGGCTAGCTTCAGGAAGGCGCAACACTGCCACTGCTACTGAAGAGAAGGCAGATCAGAAGCAGCAATTCCTCACATTTCTCATCTGGTGCCTCTTCAGCTCTAGGCAATATGGTCATAAAGAAAGAAAAAAAAAAAGAAAAAAAAACAAGCAGGGCAGATGAGTGAGCATAAGCACATAAAGAGCACATACTGGGTTTTGTCAATCTGGCTGTGCTGCTTGCTGGACACA
This sequence comes from Numida meleagris, assembly GCF_002078875.1. NCBI lineage: Eukaryota > Metazoa > Chordata > Aves > Galliformes > Numididae > Numida > Numida meleagris. The sequence goes on along the minus strand of NC_034412.1, from coordinate 71,554,472 downwards.
TTGCCAGCAGCTGGCACAGCATCCAACAGCAAAGCCAGGGCCAGGGCCTGCTCCCTCCTGGCCACAGATTTTAGGTTGCGTTCGAGTAAAAAAAGGAGCAGGCTCCTGAAGAGATGGTGCAAGGTCTGAACCCATCAAAACACATTGATGTTTGGCTGACAGTCACTGTACCCAGCAGGTCACTCAGGCATGAACTTAAGGCTGGATTTTAAGCTTAGAAGTGTTTGCTTAGCAGAGACAGATGGCAGTCCCAATTTCCAAGGGAGGACATGAGTTTTAAAAACATTATTTGAATTTCAGGCAAACTGCAGCAGTTGCCTCATCCAGTCCATGCCTACTTCAACTCCCTCCTCCAAAACATCTCCACCCAGTGATGGATGTTGTCCCAGGAAGAGCTTTACCTCAGCACAACTGGAAGAGGCAGGCTGCAAGCCGTATTCCTGCTTTGTTTCATTTGTTTTTTCTTTCTTGCCTAAGCGTACCATTTGGCTAAAAAACAGCAGACACATATTCCCTAGAAATAAGAAAGTCTGAGAGCTTTGTTGTAAACAAAGAAGATCTTTGCTGGACTCCAACATTAACAATGCTTCTTGTGCAACGGAAGTGACCATAATCTATCCTATTTTTCTTCCTGTGACATAAAACAATACTCAAACCCCATAAATACTGACCTCTCTCCACGCTCTGACTGGAACTTGGCAGCTCCATTCCCAGCAGAGCTGAGACAGAGCCAGGTGCTCCCAAAAGCAAGGCATTACTGCTCATACTTTCTGGGCTGTGCTGTTCTGGGGTGGGGAGCAGCTGGGATGGGTTTAGTGCTCCATGGTTGGTGCCCAAATAAACTTATCTGGAACATCCAGGAGGTCCAATCAGGATGGATAAAACAATGAAGCAGCAGCTCTGTTAGCATGAAGCTATTGAGAGTAAAGAGCCTTTTGTACTGTAATTCCTGAAGAATTAGGAATTCTCCTGTTCTTGGAGAAGACAAAAGGATGAAGAACTAGAAATAAGGCACTATGTTAAAGGTAAATGTTTTAAGACAGTGAAGACATGAAGCTGTTGCTTTCATCCAGTCAAGATGCAATGTCTACATTTGCCATCATCCAGGTTTGCATGGTGCTGAGGCCTCAACCCCAGTATTTTAGGTGGGCAGCTTATGCAGACACACTTGTGAAACATCTATGCTATTCGGACATATCAGTGCATGGGAGCATCCAAAATACACCGCTCAAGAGGGAAGCCTCTCCCTATGAGAAGGTTTGGGCAAAATACAAGAAGAAAAATCTGAAGGCCTGGCAAGACCGAAAAGAATGTTTGGGGAGGTGAACCCAAACCAAACAACTGGAGAACATGAGCACTGATATAAAGGATATGTACCTCATCACAGCTATTCCCAAAGAGAGATTTTCCTATTTCTATTTGAGGTCAGGATGCATACAAAAACAAACCAACATATGTAAGAGATTACAACAAACACAAGGGAAGGGTGTGGACAGCTACCAAAAGCCAAGAAGTGTAGGATGTCACAAGTGAACATACAGCTGGGTGGAGCGACAGTGCGATTCCGAGCAAGGGTAGTTTTTCTGGGCAGACAATGGCGACCTTGGATCCCTTCTTCTTGTAGATGGATTTAGCACTCTGTGAAACATGAGTAAAGTTCCTGCTCCCACAGAACTGACTAGCTCAGCTCTAAAGTCTTGCGACATGCTTAGGAGGTGATAGAGAGATGTGGGAAGTATTTGATGGACAGTGGGCATATTTATTAGAACACGCTCGAGTAATCCCTGGAGTGTCCTTGGAGGCCTGAGACAAGGAACAGCTGCTATGTTGCAAGGTCAAACATCTACACCTCCAGGTTGTGCTTTACGGGACTGCTAACCACTATCTAACTGCAAGAATGCCTATGTGATGATATCCGCTGTCCAATTAGCAGTGTTGTAGCGCGCGATGCCTACCTGATGCTCTATAAATGTTGTAGTCGAATTGCAATAAATTAAGCACTACGCGATAACCATATTGGTACAGCGGGTGACTTCGGCGTGCGCGTTGTGACAGAGAGAGCACTGATCATTTGTATGTCCTGAGCTCCACTGCAATCATGGAGCAAAGTTAAATTGAGCAGAGCTGAAGCCAGTAAAGAACTTGAGTAATTGTAAATTTGGGCAAGTAGTCTTGACTTTCTGTTGTGCAGATTTAAATCACAGTAGCGTAAAATGATCCCATTCAGATCCAGACACTTTACAGCACTGTCCTAGGACAGAGGGCTGTAGGCATTTCAGGCACCTCTGGGCAAAGGCTCTAATCCTTAGAAGCCATATGTAATGAGCATTATGCTCCTTCTCAGGCTGCATTTGCAAAGATAAATGGCAGAGAAAAGAGAACCTGTGCACTGGAAATAGGAAAAGCTTCATCCCATCTCCTACCAGCTGGTACAGGGCTTAGCACCGGAGCCTGTACGTTCTGTTTCCAATTATTTCCATTGACACTGAAACAGAAAAGGCCCATCATTGTGTAATTTGCTATTCTGTGACTGGTTAAAGCTTGCTTAATTCTCATGTTTTGCAAGATATCTCTGCTGCATAGATTTTCTGATGCTTAACAACTTCATACCACAGTCAGGGCACTTGAAGAGAAAGGCCGTTTTCTTCACCCAGTCACCAACCTCGGTGAAACTTCATGAACATGGTTATCTCCAAGGCCTGTGCAGTTGTCATATGTTACTGAAATTTGAAGGGTCAAAATCCCAGGGAGGGAGAACAGTGTCATGAAACTACCGCTCTGTGTCTGCCTAAAGACAGAGTGTGGCAAATCTCCGCAAGAAACATTTCATAAAAACCGCTTCTACCATCCCTGTTTCTCTTTAAAATCAGTTACAACAAAGGCACTCACTATTGACCACAAGGTTTCTCATAATCAGGTTTCTGTCTCTGGAAGGCATCACTTTTCCACAGAACACTGGATGAAATCCAAGGCACAAATTATGAGTTCCATATGAGGGAAGCAGATGTTTCTAGGCAATGTTTATGGGGAACAGCAAGTCTTTGGGGAGACACAGAATTACATTTTCTTTAAAGCAAACACTTAAACTGTGCAATAAATAGCCAAAATATAAAGCATAAGAGTTAGGAGATAGAGGCAAAGGTGTACGTATCTTTGTTTAAAAAGTTTTAGAAGAGCTTAGATAGATCACAAGCACTCTAGTGATTCAGTACATTGGGCAAGTGGCGTGGAGTTCACGGGCTCCCTCTGACAAGTGAGGCTCCAATGGGAAATGTAGTGTATTCAGTCACTCCAGAGCTATACAAAATTGTCCTGGGTCCCTTAATCAAAGCTGACCTTACAGACCTCACCATTCCTATCCCCACAGTCGCTGATCTTACACCAGTGATTCCAAGGCTGAAAGGAAAGAAACCTAAGAGTGGAGCAACACGCTCCCATTTTAGGGACAGCATTCACTTGGTGCAGTCATGGTCCACCTTTTGGATAACTTTTTAAAAAGTGCCAGGTGGTGCATCTTCTGAAGGCCATCAGAAATGGTTTTTGTTGCAGTGTAATGTCTGAAGCTAGGAAATGAGCTGAGGGAGGGAAACAGAGCTCCTCTGACTGTTGGTTTTGTAGTTCCCATTATTCTTCCCCTTGTTTAGAATCAAACTGTACAGCAGTCCTTTTTTGCCAGGGAAATAATTATCCCCATGGGAGCAACATTCAGCTCCCCAAACAGTCAGCATTTGCCACTTGAAGAGCAGATGGCTGGCATCCTTCTACACGGTAGCCCTGCAGTCTCATTTGGGAGGTCATTTTGGCTTAAGAAGCCATTTCTGCCTTGAAGAGCTTATTCTTCTATGTAGATCCTGGGCCTAAACTTCAAATGATGTATTCATCATTCTCTACTCAGAAAGATCATATGAAGCACTGGCAGAACTTATTAGAAGCAAAGACTTTAATACACTGTACTCAAGTCTTCATATTCTATGCTGTTAACAGAATGCTACTGCACTGGCCTCAGCCTCTTCCTAAGCCATCTCAAAATAAATAGACGTCATTGCATTTTTTGTTAGCTTTACAACTGATAGAGAGGAAATTGTTCAGAAATCATCAACTACTTTACGCAGAAGAGTGGAGATTTTCTGCTCCACATACTAGAAAATATCTGCGTAATATGGACGTTGGAGAGAAGATCAAACTGTTAGGTGACTGCACAGGTCTCTGTTTAGCCCAGACAACATTACAAGCCCAAGCACAGGGCTGGTTGTGGTGGACATAGGCTGGCCACATCCCCAACTAATTCAGCATCTCAACAGATTTTTCAGCCATGAAAGGGAGATGTGAAAGTTGTGATGCAGCAAGTCCAAACCACATACAGCTTAGTGAACCTGCAACCTGGATAAAAGGCTTACAGCCATGTAAGTGCTGACTGTCTTAAAACACAAATGAAGGGATGGCAGATCTTCAAAGCAGTCTGTTTTTCACTGACAACTTGCTTGCTTTAGCAATTAGTTTGCTCCAAAATTATTCATATAGCTGTTCTAATACAATAACGTAAATGCATTTAAGGCACTTCAGCTAATGGACTAGTTAACAGGCCAGTGTGGCAGGTAACGTGTTACATGTTACAAAATCAAGACAGGCAAAATCTTCATAAGAAATTATTCTGAGTCCAAACTCAACCTACATGCATTCAGAGATTGGGAGAAAAAAAAAAGTCCTTCATTGAATTAGCACTTCTTTCCTCCATAAGTCCAGCTCAGAAATGTTATTGTCAGGTATCTGGAATGAAGTGAGATTCTCCTCAGCCAGGGCTTCTGGTATTTTTTCTTGTCAATTTTTAAAACTGATCTAGTCTATGGTCTTCCTACTCAAGTCTCGAACAACTGCACCTATGCTGATGGTGGTCTTGACAGTGAAATACTTTGACAGTTCTCTTCACAAATATAATTTTACACTACTATTAAATCACAGAATCATAGAATGGCTTAGGTTGGAAAGGACCTTAAAGCTCATCCAGTTTAGACCCTCTGCTGTGGGCAGGGTTGCCACTAGATCAGGTTGCCCAAGGCCCCATCCAACCTGGTTTGAGACCCAAGTGATGCAGATAGACAGTAAATGCTGTGATAGAGAGATTTGCAGTATCAAAGGCTGGAAGGACCTTCAAAAGTTCATACAGATTCTGTGGATCTCTAAGGCAAACCGTTTCCGAAGCAGAAATGTGTGAAATACCTAGTGGAAACCCACTGCCACACCTTCACCTGCCACACAGCTCTATCTGCCTTTATAGCTCTAGGAAACAAATAATTTTTCCCTAACATCACCAAAGTCACCTATTAACTTGGTCTTCTGTGTTTTCCTCTCCTCACAGGTATGCACAGTCCTGCTACATTTCACTGCTCTCCAGAATCCCACCAATCTCCTTTTAAAATTATTCAGAGGTATTTAGCCTCAAATCCCCAGTCCTAGATTTTTCCCTGAGCACCATACCAAGAGAATGCTGTGAACCTTAATTTAGCCATCACACCTGCAAACCTGTGGCGTGAGGGCACTGAGTCCACTAAAACTTCTGGGCTAGGATTACATTTCATGAATACATAATTTTTCTTTTCTATTCTTGCAGAAAGCAGCTACTGGGGAAGCTGCCGTGTACTCACACTATCTCAGGAAATACTGCCTTCCCTAATAAGCATAGTTCCTCCCACTAAAGAAGAATGGTTATATAATTAACACTCCCTTTGGTAAAATGATTGTTTTCGGAGAATTTTAATTTATTTCAAGCATGTTAGGGACTCCCTTTTACCTCGAAAGACATTTCCTAATTTTTCATAAATGAAGAATTTTTAGTCCTAGACAGGCTTGAAAGTATAAGTTAAGACAATTTTCTGAGTCTGCAGAGGTTCAATGAGTAATATCAACAATAGATAATATATTTATCAGAGAAGATTAGAAAAGGGTCTGATACTTTTGAATCAGTTTTTCAGATGAGCTCACTGTAAGTGGTAGCTTTGGAAACAGTACAAAAATATCAAACATTCTTCCCTTTCTTGGCTTCCCAGCTATGTTTAGAGAGGCCTTTCACTAAGGCCCAACAGCAAGAACAAATGGGCAAGGCATAGAAAACAGATTTACAAATGGAAGTCCAGTGAATAAATGAACTGCAGAGTCATAAGAGGAGAAACGATTATGAAGTGTGGGAAGAAGTGTGCTGTCACTGCTGGAGTACCAATGTGGAATTGGAAATTGCAGTGGGAGACGGAGGTAACAGGCAGCCATTCAAAAGTAGCCAGCACCTTCTTCAATAGCAGAGTATTATTCCCACTGGCCCTAAATGCTATCTTTCAAGAGGGGTTGGATTTCATGCGCTCAGGGAAGCCAGAATGGACGCTAACAAATCCAATGCATAGGGGAAGGTATCTTGTAGACCATGTCCAACATTTAACCTCCACCACCTCACAGCATCAGGTGACAGAACAAACTGTGCCAAAAAACTGCTGGCTCCTGCAGAGAACTGGAACGTATGTCTTTGAGCTGTAAGCCAGATCAGAAAGCTTTCATCATGTGTTCACCTCCTTCTTCCTTCTTCCTGTTCCTGCAAGGCTCACCTCCCCAGGGCGTGTCAACTACTTTGCACCCTATCAGAAAATGAGGGGAAAGCCCTACAGAGAAGATGGAAAGCTAAGAAACTGCAGCTCCTCCTGCCCTGCCTGCCTTTCAGCTAAGGGACCCCTGTCTGAGTTGAGAAGAACTGCAAAAAAGTCAGCAAAGAACCACATCTTTATCATAGGATCACACACATGAAGACTCAAACTCTACCAGAGAGGAGGGCCATTAGTTTGGATTAGCATCAGGGAGAGCTGGTAGCCCATTGCTGACAGTCACTTTGGGTTTTGTTTGTTGTTCTCAGAGAAAAGGGCTCCTAATAGGCAGCTGTAAACCTATCCTGCCCAAGGACATCTTGTTTGTCTTAATCCTATAGATTAATCCCACTGCTTTTCAGTTGTAGCTTTGCTGCAACTGTCACCCGTAAGCCCCTTATAAGGCTTGTAGGCCAATGTACATTGACTTCAAGGCTGTCACTGTGATAATGCTAACAAGGAAGAGCCCCCAAAACTCACAAAAACTGACTCTCACATCAAATACATAAAACAAAAAAATACGTTGGAAGAGAATTGCCTCCTGTGATCCACTTAGAAGGATCTCAGCTGCTACTGGTAGCAGGAGGGTCCCAGAGATAATAACAGTCAGGGTTATCAAAAGCTCATAGAGGCATACTCCTCCACCACCTCATCTCCGTGAATTGGCTTAGTTGCACCAGGGGTTTGGCTGAGCTCACAAGCGTAAATTAAGTCATCATCACTCAAGCACCAGTCATTCGTTGGCTTGCTGTTAATTATGAATGGTATTACCTGTAAAATATTTGATTCCATGTGGGTAGAAAAGCATAAATAACCATGTATTAAGAGATAATTTCTACAAACATACAGGAAATTAGAAACAGATGGACAGTAAAATACTTCTTTGTATATAGCATTTTTAATATGAGTACCATCAATTCCCTGGATTTGCTGCTCAGTGAAGCTCCAGTGTTAAAGAACTGGATTTTAGACAGTGCTTTCTTGGAATCAAAGCTAGCAAAAACATTCATGCCACATCCAGATTTTCGTCAGTTTTGTTCACTCCACTTTTCTTTAGTCAATTTATTCACTTTACAAACAGCCTGGGATAATTTCAAAAGAGCATTAAATCAAGCAACTGACTTTTGCAAGAGCTTAATTCTGCGTATCATGTTTATCCCGTAGCTTAGGCTCCAGTTAAGGAAGATTCAGAAGTATCTCACTTAAAATGTAATTAATCTCAGAGTGACACAGAGCTGGAAACACTGTGCTAGCTCCAAACCATACATTTACTGATCTCAGTGAGACCATAAGCATCCTTAAATTGGAGCATCTTGCCTTCTGGATACACGTTTTGTGAACACAACACAAATGTGCAATAAAGGTCTTAAAGCTCTGCATCTGGTACCTAGAGGATGTAGTAATGGGGGATGAACATTTGCCATTTTGGGAAGATCACATTCCGCACTTCTACAAAATAATTTTCTGTGTCTGATTTCAAATCACCTATTGCAATGCTTCTAGACTCTAATGACCAGGGAGGGACTCTGCGTTCTCCTCACAAATATAGCCTAACCCAACCCAGAGAGGACTTGATAGCAGGATTTTCAAACCAAGATTTGGCTACATTCCATACATTTGAAGGGGAAAAAAAAAATAGATGCCATCAACCCAGGAATGTTTTGGAATGTGCTAATAATCCCCAGCAGAAAGCGGCCAGGTTTGGCTTGTAGTGACTAATGAAGCTGTCATACACCATTCCTTCCTGCTGTTTAATAATACTTTTGAAAGAGCTCTTTATGGAGATGAATAGTGTAGTAGTACTGCAGCTGAGGAATTGGCATGTTGTCAAAGAAAACAGAGGCTAGTTTACTATGTATGGCACTGTATTTTTCATTATGCTTCACAAAGCCTTGTTATAACTGAAAATGAATTCATCACTGGGGGATAGAAATTATTTAATAAATAGTTCAATACTGTTTTGAGACTTTATTCCAATAGCCAGATTTCATTATAGCATCAAAATTACTTAAAGTTGATACCATCTGTACTGTTTCTCAGGTCCTGAATTTCAAGGGATTATATCAGCCTTACCAGCAAAACTAATTGAAATGGAAATGCAATTCATTCTTTCCACTTTCTCCTCAGTGACATACATATGCACACATGCTGTATATAGCATACAGTTAACTGAGGGGCAGTTCAGCCAACTGAATGATGAAAGTAACAGAGACATGACAGATCCTGTGCTCAGATCCAGATCACAGCTTCTACTCTGTTGGTGGGTGATGTAATCTAGAACTATACGTGCTATTTTTGTATTCCTCAATGGTCTCATTGGTCATCTCAGGTAATCAAGGGGCACAGCAATATTACAGCTGTGCAGAACACTCATATAAAATATTACTTGCAGATTGTGAAGATTTACTGGGCATTTTTTCCACTCAGGTGGAAGTTCACTAGCCTCCTGCCTCTGCACTGTGCCCAGGCCTGTCTGGATGAGTTCACCTCTTTAGGAACTTTTGGGAACCTTATCACTTCAGCAGCAACATTGAGTAGATGAGATACATCTCTACTCCCTTATTCTCTTGCTGCAAAGCATGTGAGAAAACAAGATGCTCTCCATAGCCTTACAAGCATTCTTTACCACTCGCTCTCAGATGAAAAACAGGGAGACAAGACTGACATATCAGCTCTCCACACAGAGCTCCATCAGCATTACCCAGAGCCCAAGACTGGGTTGCCATGTGTGCATTTGAACACAACCAGCTCTCAGAAGCTGTAGTTAGGGATCACGGGCCTTATCTATGCAGGGATTTTTAGATTAAATAGACCAGCTGGTTTGCTTTGAAGTACTGCAGGGTTGTACAACACAGACCATAATCATCTTGAACATTTGCCAGCATCAGAATTGATATTAAATAGACCTAGCTTGTCGGTTACATCTCTCAGTGATGTAAAGGAGGAAAAACATCTCTAAGCAACTTATATCAGCATAACCCATGTAGTTCTGCATCTGGAGAGCTACCTACTGAGCAACCCATGGAAGCATTGCATCCTGCATGAAGGTTCACTCCCCCGTTTTCCTTATTCTGCTTTACCTTACCCTTAGAGAAAGTTACGGGGCTGAAGGACCAGAAGTCCGAAAGCCCATCCTTCTCTCATGACATCCTCTTTTTGTTACTGCCATTTTTAAGCCACTAGCAGCCAGCCTAGAAGTCCCACTGCCAGATACCAGACAGCGCTGTGTGTTTGGAGTCACATGGACAGATAAATTCCGCCTTGTGATTTCATGATGTTTTTGATGCTAAAACCAGATAACTGGAGAGGAGTAACAGAAGAATTGAAATTGAGCAAATACTTCCATGAAACACCTCCCCAATAACTTCACTTGAGTGTTATTTCTAGCTTACATCAACTGGCAAGTGGCAATTTAGTGTAATGAGACAGTATTTGAAAGGATGAAGGACGTCTTCCTAGAAAACTGTATGGGGACCAGAGCAGATCCAACCCCTTAAAAAGTTTTCAAAGGTGATGCCTCTTCTCCCTCACTCTGATATCTAGCAAGCAGGTATCTAAGGCCTGGGATAATGGACCCCTGAATCTGTTTGACAGAAAAGGGTAGCTCTGCATGCTCCTCAGAATCTGCAAGAGGTTTTTTTTATTTGCTTTTAAAGTGGGCTGGAATCAAAATATGGGATCATTTTGCAGCTTCTTGCACGTGCTGATGCCTTTTGTCTCCACAAATGCCAGTAAACAAAAACAAACAGAAAGCATTCCTTTGTTTACTGTCAGAAGACAAAATACTTAGAGCATTACGGATTAATAGAAGTTTCATTTTTGGTCAAGAGAGCATTTGAGCAGTTCTGCTGCCTAATGAGTATTCTCATAGCTGGATGGTCCCCAGAGAGGATCATGAAAAATTGAGACCCAATAACAGCAAACAGCAATGTCTAGTCAATTAATTCTGCATATTATCTACCAGCGTCCATGCAATACAGTACATTAATAATCTAGTTTATTTTATAATAGGGGTATTCACTAACATTTTACAGAATGTAGACAACATCTTAATAGAGAAACACTAGTTTGTGAAGACCTCCCATCACATTTACACAAATAATCTCTCTATTCATGATCCCAGTACATCTTTTTGGCAACCAGAACAATGTCTTACATGGATAAGTAATATTTGGAAAGCATCCATAATTTTTCCATTTCTAATGCAGTCAACAGCTGGAAACAGGCAGCCAAGTCAGTTCAAGAGAGACCACCGGTGAGCACTGCCCACCAGAACTTCAAGGTTGTTGATGTAGTGATCTCAGCACCCACAAACTAAACAGGGTGCTGCTGCATCAGGCATCCCCCAGAGGCTTGCAGGCATTGCTAAACACAGCCATTTCCCCAGATAAGCATTATTCCCTCTGCACAGTGCCAAGCAACCTGATGCAATGGCAGATGAAGCTGTTTTTGCAGGTGCAGTCTTGGACTGAAGCTTAACCCATTGACTACTGAAGGCTGTGGCACACGGTTAGGGCGCCAGGCTGCTGTCTGTTCTGGCTGGATTTCAACCTTGAAATATGCTTTGGCATTGGAAATTTTACAGTACCAAATATGCTTTGGCACTGGAAATTTTACGGTACCAATATCACAGCTTCTCACAACACTCATGAAATATTCTGATACACAGTGGAAAACTCTCTTCTGTAACAGTAGGTGAAGTCATCTAATTTTATCTCAGCTTCCTCTTACAGCTGTGTGACTCAGCTGATGTCAAAACATTTGAAGTTGATCTGGGAAAAAGAAACTGGGGGAACACAGCATTACACTGTTCAGGTTTTACAGGAATAACCTAGACAAGGCTAACATTAAAAGAAAGATAGTCTCTTCTGTAGAAGCTTAGCTGGGATTTTTGAAATTACATCCATCCATTGTAGTGCGTTAGAGTTTCTTCAGATCTAACCTTCCCATGTGGAAGTTGTGCAAACAAGTTCAGATGTGTTTGCTGTTTTCTAAGAGCTGGAGAACATGATATGAACAAATCAATAGGCTTATACACTCTTGCTGGTAGTTTGATAGGATACTAAAAAACATTTCAGCAAGGTAAACTTTGACAAACACCTATGCATGTATTGCTTGAAGAAATTAAAAACTGGGAAATCCTCATTCTATGTTTCTCAATCTCAAAACTGCCATCACCACATCTGTCAGCTCCCCTGCTGAGGTGCTATGCCTGAGATGTCCCTCTGAGCTGCTCCTTGCTTGTCCCCCAGTCCAGCAGTGTTGGTAACGGCTGCATCACATACTTCAGTTTGAGGTCTCCGGGAATTTTCAGCTGCAGACTGAGGACCAGAACCTCAATTTCACTTTTATACTGACCTAAGACAAGCAAGTTTGAGGTATCTAGGATTTCCATGACCATTTCATACATAAACCAAAGATCAGACAGCTCCATACTTTTTTCCCCCCTAAGATGCACCTCAGCTCCTTTGCAAAACAAAATGATGTCAGGAAGCAAAACAAAATGTGTGTCAGTTTCAATTTCCCAGCTGAGCCACACACAGGAACAGAATTCAAGGGCTGCCCACACGATGGGAGGAAGCAACACGCCCCAGGCCTCGGAAGCAGCAAGCTGTCCCTATTCCACTGCCATCCTCTTTGGGAACCAGGAAGCTACTATCAGAAGTCTTCCCTATCCAGAAATGACATTTGTTTGCAGTCACTGATCAGACAAGGATACTCTCAGAGAAGACAGACTGCTGCCGTAGTATTACAGAGTTTAAGCTTCCCCTAGACCACACCAGGAGGGTATGCAATGGACTCTGCCTTCATAAATTGGTATTGCTGCACTGAAGCTTAGAGAGATGCTCCACACCACCCATGGGTCTGACCATTCATTATAAGGTGACTGTATGCACTGCCAATGTTTAAGAGAACAGCTATACAAGTTTTCTACTAAGAGCGTGCTTGTTACTTTTTCCTAGAAGATCATTGCCTTCAACTTTAGACCTTCTTAATCCCCTGACAGAAGCTTTAACCACAAGTTTGCTTTTATGCCACAAGACATGCAAGTGACCACCAATTTCAGTTCCATCCCCAGAGTTTACATTATGGGCTGTTTGCCCACATTCAAAGGAGTGCCTGACATCAGGATTAAATCAGCTCCAAGTACTTCAGTAGCTGTCCTCTCTGCTTCCCTTCTCCACTCATTTATCAGATCTGGCTTGAAGCCCACCCCCTCCCTCTTATGATTTGTATCCTTCCCGTAGGTACACTCATAAGAGTTTTTTCAATTGTTTGCTTAAAAGGAAAAAAGTGTTGGTTAATTAACATTGGATGAAATTAAGTAAAGAGGAATAGTCCTAAAACTTTAGATGAAGCAATCCTACATGGTTTAATTTTTCTCTTAGATTTCCAGGACAAAATCAAATCCATGTTAAGGAAAGGTAAGTTAATTCCATCTGAAGACAGGTCCCCATCTCGAAGGAGAGAATTGCTTTGCTAATGAATTAGCCAACACTGCTAATATGAGAGCTTTTCAGGCTTTACGTATCACACCACAACAGCTCAGAATGTGAGTGTACCCCACCCTACACATTGCACAGAGAAGGGCAGTAAGCTGGCAAAAGTGCAAGCGTCAGAAGAGCCGATACAAGGATAAGCTGCATTTGGGTACAAGTTCGCGAAAGTCACACAGTACAGCCCAGTGATAATGCAACACTACTTCATTTCAGGCTGAAGTAATATAGTTAAATTTAAGAGATATGAAAAGGCTAAATGAACTGTGATGTAGAAACATATTTTGCAAATAAATCATTCTTCCTTCACTTACAAGACCTGTGTCTGAGGATGAAAGCAGAGATACAGAGATTGCTTTTTCCTAAATGAATGGATTTATCTGTAAAGAAGTTTTGTAATCAGGATTAGCTGCTTAATATCCATAAATCAAAGGATTGATTCCATGCATCATCAAATGGCCAACTTTACATGATAGCTACTGCAGAGTGCTTTGCATTTTGAAATATTGTCTTCTCAAAACACAACATCCATCCAGAGATTTCGAAGTTTAAACTGCTCTAATTAACTCTGGGCACCTCCTACTTAACATGAGAGGCTCAAGAGGAGGAGAATTTGATCCAGAATGGCAGGCAAAACTTGTCCCAGAACAGAAGGCTCCGTACTACTCAGGGCATTAACTTCCATTACAAGTAAATACAATCCAGCAAGTCACTAAGCCAAATGATACCCAGAAAACTCAACACATCATTAGATGTGCCCTTCATTTTCAATTCCCAGGGTGACAAGATGACTGGGCTAGAGTTGGAAAGTCAGAATCCAGAAGGGACTGTTCTTATTGCACAAATAAAATTTAGTGGAAAAGAAAAAATCAGCAGTATGGGAATAAACAGCCCATCTCCAAAAATTTAACTGTCATTTTTCCATTCAAATACTCCTTGAAAGTGTTTATATTGCAAAGTGCTGCACAATCTCTCTTCTGCAGCCAACAGTTTGCAAATTTACTTCCTAAAGTCCATCCAGGTTCTCTGAGCATCATGCTAAGAGCAGTTACTTGAGTAAGCTAGGAGATCTGTAAGAAGCATGTCTCGAAGAAGACAGATGCTGTCTGCCATATTATCTCATTTTTCATTGGCACTGAGGGCACAGCTGCCTGTTATTTCCTGCACCCCAGGAAATGCCTGGCTGCCAAAGAACTCAGGGCCAGCAAGGGATTAGCACAAAACCAGAATCCATGCACCTGGTAGTCACGCAGTTAGATATGCCATCTTCATAGGGTACAATACTTAAATCTCATTTACAAAGAAACAAAAACAAACAAATTATTTCATGTAGCTGTAATTATCATAAATATTGGAAAATTTTTGCTGTTTTAATACTACATTTAGCAGCAGTTTTTTTCCTTTAATTGCAGTAATTTGTTGAAAGACTTATATAACTGTCATAAATGTAACACTCCTGGTTGCATGCATAAAATGTTCTTAAATAATGCAGGATTAAAATGATAATAAGTGACCAGAGCCCTGTCGTCTCTAGAGATACATATGCTGCTCAGAACTTAGAGACTTCATGTGCTCTGTGCAGTATATGAAATTAACCTTGTTCCCTGATACCATTCAGAAGGCAAAGTTTCTGCATTGCAGCTCTTGCTCCTCCCTCTACTGCCTTTATACTTGACAGCACACTACCACAGCTGCTGGAGGAGCTCCCTGCCCTTAGCTGTGCATGTTGGGCTGGGCGGTGTTGGCTACCACCCCTGTGCCCAGCCTGAGCAGGAAGATGCTGGGTGTCAGCCACCTCATAGGGCTGAGCTACGCTTCAGGCAGCAACCTCACCCATTCCATTGTCAGTGCCCACTGTGGGACCTCTGCCACCAAGGTGAAGTGGAATCAGGTAAACCTCAGTGCGCACCAGGGATTCAGACAGTCCAGAACATATAACTTAGGGAGTTTTTCCTTATGTGTATTTATGTGCTCAGTATGCCAAGGCAAATGAGTTAGTAGAAGAATCATCAGAATGTTTAAGAACTCAAAATGATTCCCATCTGTATTTTAGTATTGCCTCCTCAGCAGTCTTATGTGCAAACATGACAAATGCTTAAGGAGTTTCAGGAACCAGCAGCCGGAAACAAGCACTGAAAAAGAGCTGCCCCATCCTGGGAAATGAGAGCAGAGCGGAGCTGAGACAGAGAGGGCACCGGAATTATCCTGACCATGGGTGGGAAAGGATGACTTTCACAATGCAGCCACCACTGACCTGTCAAGGCAGCAGCTGTATTGCCCATGTTAATATAATGTATCATGGGAACCCCTATGGATAGCAGAAAGCAAATTTCAACCAAATACAGAAGAGCTTCAAGCCTTCCCCAACACAAACCACTGATGTCCATTCAGTCACTGACCTGAAGAAAACCAGGAGCAGAAAACAGACTGTGATGGATCTACTGCGACTTTTGAAAACAAGAGGTTGTGTAATCATGGTAATATCTTGATGTTTAGAAATGGAAGTTAACAAAGTGTTCTTTCCCCTGTTTTCCTTTAGGGATCTGTGAGCTATAAAAAACTTTTAAGTATATCTGCATCATTTCAAACTTACAATTGTCCTATATTCAGAACTGCTATCTACTGGATCCAGCAGTTCATTGCACTACTGAAAACCAGGCCTAGAAATAAAGGCCTATATTCTCTCATCAAGCCACCTGCTGGCCTCTCCAGACTTCATCTTACTCCTCAACCTGAAAGAGGCTTCATCTGCTCTCACCTGATATGTGATAGCTGAAAGGACAAATCTGCAGAGAGCACAATTCTGGAGCTGCACAGATCATCTCACTCAGAAGCAGCCTTCTCCCTCATACAGGGGTGAGAGGCCTTGGGGTCACAGGCTCACAGAAATCCGCAGCCCATTAAAAGTGCATTCACATGTATTGGCCTTCCCTAGGAACTCTAGCAAGTGAAATGATTGGTAGCAATTCATGAAGCTCCACCAGTCCCATTAGGATGTTAGGAGCAGCCTCCTCTCTTCATGAATCCCTTGTGTTCAATTCATTTCCAGTTTTCTTGCCCAGACAAAACATTGAAAAATAACAAAAAGCTTGAGTCTAAAAATAACAGTTTCCCAGTCTCCTAATCCTGCTAAGCAGTTTCCCAACTGTGACCTCTTCTTCATGCAGTGTAGCACACCTAAAGTACATGCATTTCAGTGCTCACAAGTAAGAACAAAACTATTCTCATTCCTAATTTGTTTTCAATGTAATATAGTTGCATTATGCAGTTTCACCAGGTGTCTAATACTTGGCTCTTAAAACAATAAGAGACCACAAATCACTGAAAGCAATAATTGCCTGAATGCTTTATAAAAGTGAAATAATATTTCCCCTGAGAGCATTTATACAGAATACTCAGATTACTCCTTGTTCTCAAAGGAGATCCTACACCAAAGCCACTATCACACTTTTTTTTTTTAAATATTTTCTAAGTATCATCACATGCCATATCACCAACCACTGCAAAGAAGACCTCACACACACTCATAGGCTTTCAGTACATTTTTTCCTTCCTTGGTTTCATTTTGTACAATCTCTCTCAGGAAACCTTGTGGGAAGAGAAGATTGACAGAAATCCTAAACTCATTAGAAATCAGCTCGAGAAGTGATTACAGGGTGCTGATCTGCCCACTAGCTTTCTATTAATTTTTCCATTTCCAGCCAACAGCTGCCTGTATGACTTCTTTAAGTGAGAGCTGCAGACTGCATGAGTCACTGTGTTTGCATACAATACTGATAAAGCCAAGACTTACCTTTCCTGAACCTATCGCTCTTCTGCCCTGTTCTGAAGTTATCTGAAGTAACATTTGTCCCTGGAGAAAAAAAAAAAAAAAAAAAAAAAAAAAACCTAAGTAAATCAATAATTTCTATACTAAATAAAGGATCAGCTTTCTGAGGTTATTCATACAATAAAATACAGAAACAGTCATAAAAATAGGTGCAGAACCTTGCCATCCGCAGCTCCATGTCTTGTTGCCTCATTAACTTTTTCTGTATTTCCTGAGAAACACTGAATTTTCTCCCATGCATCCTGAGATGATGGAGGGTGAATAGAAACAGGTGATCCCTTTGTGAGTGGAATACACGCATTTTTAACCTGCATTATGCACAAGGAGGGTACATTTTGCAGAAGAAAACATGGAGCCATGACTCACAGCTGTGCCATATTTTGGAGAAACACAGTCCTTCTGTTCTTCCCCCCCAGTTTTATTTAATATTGATTTTGTGGCCACTGGGCTCATAAGTCTGGATTTTAAGGGACTCCCAGCACACCTCAGGACAGGGAAGCTGTGGTGTCTCTCTGCAACTCTGCACCACTGGCCATGCAGCATCACCCAGGACTGACAATAATTGAGACCAACACCCTCATCTTGGAGTCACTCACTGCCCTTTCCTGATCCAGCTATTATCCTCTCTCCCTCTCAATCTGCTTTTGCAATTGCATCTACTATGGACGCTAGTTCTCTTCTAAAGCTGCTAACAATCAAAATCTTTAGGCCTGAAGAAGAAATATCATAGCAACTGCAATCCTGGATGTCCTTCCATTAACTGTAGATGGCTTTCCAACACACTAATGCGCTTCATGCTACTAGGCAGGAAACATCTGTTTCTCTTTGCTCAACCAAGTTTTCCTTATAAAGCAGTGTGCAACACTGGGTCAGTTTGGACAGGGATTAGCAGACGAGATATTTTAATGTACTGTATAAGCTGGAAGTGAGTTATACTGGAATAATTTCAGGAGGTCCACCTAGAAATGGTTCTCTTGACACACATGGAAGTACTTCATCTCAAAAATAGTAGAATGGGTATATTTGAACAGTTGGGGTTTTCTTTCTTTTCTTTTTGAAAGGCTTTTGTCTGTAATATTCCCAAGTAGGGATTTACTCAAGAATTACTCACTGGTCAGATGCACATTGTGCCTGAGAGCATGACTGCTCGTACTTGGATACTGGAGATTAATTCCCTTTTCTCCCCAGCAGCGAGTTTGCCTAACATGCACAGAGCCACATGTATGGAGAATGGAAGCCTTTTCCTTCAAGATGTGCAGCTCACACAGATGCACGGACAGTAGGTGACACGTTGTCCTAACTATCCCTATGGAATACTTTCCCCTGTGATTATATGTAAACTTTTATATAATCACTACTTTTTGCAGAACTGAAAAACATTGGATAAGCTTATAAGAGCATTAAAAAAAAAGTATTTTTATTACCTTAAAATAGATATCACCTTTAAATCTAATTACATAATCAACTAGAAGAGAAATGCAAGTGCTAAATTATGTTGTGAGCTAGATACATACATATTGCAAAGAAATTACCACAGTTTGCACCAAATGAAATACATAAGAGACCAGTGCATTTTGTTCAAATGATCCAGAATTGAAAGTGCTTCTTTCACAAATTTCATTCATCAGAAACAGCCATTTCTCAGCAGAAGAATTAATCTTCCTTCACTCCTTCAAGTAACATACAAATATCAAAGAGGAGTGAGTTCCCACACAGTGACTAAAGATGTTAGCAGACTGTGTTCACAATTGTTGAGGGAAAAACAAAACATACTCTTGGGGAAGTAGTAACATAATTCTTGTTTTTCCCCTGTAATAATGGAGGATAAGCCACTTGCTACACTACCAGACAGACCATTTCTGGATCAGTCTACAAAATCAGATAGTTACTATTACTCCCAGAAATCATAGAATCACCAAGGTGGGCGCACTCAATGCCCTCATCCAGGTCATCAAAAAAGATATTGAAGAGGGCAGGCCTCAGTATCGGCCCCTGGGGAATGCCACTTGTGACCAGTCGCCAGCCGGATTTAACTCCGTTCACCACCACTCTCGGGGCCCGGCCCTCCACCCAGCTCCTCACCCAGCAAAGGGTGCACTTGTCCAAGCCATGGGCTGGACAATCCATGGAACTAATGCTGAAGGCGAGTCGGCTGTGGAGGCACACACGATCTCCACAGAGACGAGCAGTAAAAGAAGGGAAGTCTTGTGACTTGCGAGCGGCTTTATCTTTCCCTCTAAATGGAGCAGGGAAATGGACCAGTGAATGTCTTCTGGGATATGTAGTTGTTCTGCTCTTCTGAGAAAGGTATGCCCGGAACTATAGACAGTCCGCGGACCTGGAGCATTAGCTCTGTAACTCCTGGTGCACTACATGATGTTAGGATGTGGGATGCCGATAACAAAAATCAGATGGCACAGCTGCTGCTGGACATTGAGCAGAAGAACATGGAGCAGAGCAGGGCGGGAAGGCGAGCCCTGCTCCTAGCTGCGTTGCAGTCCTGGAAGGTTTGGGCTGCTGTGTGTCTTCTGGTCCTTCTAGTTTGGGTCGTGTGGAAGCTCCATCAGAAGGACCAGAGGACGAAAAAAAGGAGCGGCAAGGAGGGCTGTGGCAGTGAGAAGGAGGAGCTAGAAGTGCAACAGGTGCAGGAGCAGGAGGAGGAGGAGGAAGATTTTGAAGGGCTTTTATATGCGGGCATCCAACCACCAGCGAAGGATCTTGCGCACAAGTGCCGAGCAATGCGCTGTCTGGTTTCCAAACTCCTCCATGCCTGCCGAATCCTCCTGTCGGACAGCTTCTATCCAGTGCCACAGCCCCCCATTGGGGTGGGCAGTGCCTATGAGGGCTGGTGTCCCCGTGAGGATGACCCTGTCTTCTGCCTGCTTGTGCCCCTGACGGCCCCCCGCGGGCACACTTTCCACCTGGAGCTGGGCACCGCAAGGCAGCTGCCGGCAAGGAACTGCCGGATCCGCGTCGAGTTGGAGTGCACGTGCAGGATGGAGGAGAAGGGTGTGCTGTGCTTCCTCCACAGCACTGAGGACAGGCTGAGAAAGCAAGCGCCCAGCCTCCTACACACCCTTTGCACTGGCCGCTACCTAGATGCGGAGAAGATCGCCCACTGGCTCCCGGGACCGATCCAAGATGCCTGGAGAAGGATGCCCGAGTCAGCAAGGTGCCGCATCAATGTGCGGCCGTACAGCCGCTCCTGCAGGCTTCACGTGATTGACGGCTTCAACAGAATCTTCATCATTAAGATGATGTTTGGAGTGCGGCAATACGGTACAGACATCTTTCTGAGCAGCCAGAAAACAGAGGGCGTCGTTATCCCCAGCACGACCTGGCCACAGAGCTGTGCTGTGGCAGAGGTGAAGTTCTTCAGGCATATAGCCGCGCATGCCTGGGAGGACAGTTTCCACCTCAGATGTATGCAGGTGTGTGCCTGTCTCCTGGTGGGCTGCAACTTCTCTGCCTACGAAGTGAAGACGGCTGTCATGCACCTCCTGACGCTCGTCCCTCTGGAACACTGGCGCGCAAGGCACTTTCTGCAGCAGATGGACGACGTCTTGCGGTACCTGCGCTGCTGCCTGGACGAGAGATGCCTGGAGCACTTCCTCGTAGGAAACGAGGCAGTACCTGCAGAGATCATCTTGCCCCGGGAGTTCCGAGTGTCCACACCAGTCAACCTCTTCCAGCGCCTGGTGCAGGAGCGGGCCAACCACATTTGGGTGCAGCGTGACCTGGATGAGCTGCCAGATCGGCTCGTGAGACTGCTCATCTCCCGGCAGCGACAGACGCCCACTTGTCCCCAGACCGCGTTCAGCTGAAGAAGCTGCCATAGGGACGCTTGGAACACAGACTCCTCGAACGAGCTGAGGAGACACCGCGCGGCCTCTTGGAGAACGTCCATTTGCTCGGGGAGCTACAGCTTGTACAAAAATTGCAATAAATGGCTTGCTTGAGCCAATTTGTGCTACGGAAGTACAGCATTCTTCCTAGCTGCAGTCAGACTGCAGAACGTAGCCAGATCTTTCCTGATGTGCAAATCGACCAGAGTCCCCCTCGCCTTCTCTTGAATCTTGGTGAAGTGTCGTTACAGTTGAGATCAGATACTCACCACACATCTTCCACACCATCGTTTGCCGTTGGTGGCCCATCCTTTCTTCCGCAAAAGCTTGTGTTGCTGCAGAATGACCACAGTAACACCTCCCTGGGCAGCCCATTCCAGTGCCTAGCCACTCTGTCAGAAAAGAAACCTTTCCTAGTGTCCAACTGGAATCTCCCTGGTGCAACTTGAGGCCATTCCCTCTAGTCCTGTTGCTGGCTACCAGGGAGAGGAGGCCAACCCACACCTCGCCACAACCTCCCGTTAGAGAGCTGTAGAGAGCGATAAGGTCTCCCCTGAGCCTCCTCTTCTCCAGACTGAACAATCCCACCTCCCTCAGCCGCTCCTCATAAGACTTGTAGGATGGGGGTTCTCCCCATGATTTATATGCTTCCTTCATTTTTAGCATTATTCATGGAAAACAATAAACTCTGCCTGGCCACATCCCTCGTGTCAAAGATTTTGGGCCGGTTTGGCCCGATTCCATGACTAATGGGGTGGAGGGACCCGTGGACCCCCACCCCGAGATAAGGGGAAGGGGGAGAGAGAAAAGGCAGGGAGATGGGCCTAAAAACAAAACAGCAACAACGAGCTAAGGGAGAAAACTAATTTACTAAATATGATATCGGAATTGTAGATAACACAGTATAATACAATATAAACGGAATTGAAGCTAGTAAATAAAAAAAAAAAAAAAGAGAGGGAGTGTCCAAAACCAAAGGCCTTATTCTAACCATAGAGTCACAGAATCACCAAGGTGGGAGAAGACCTACAAGACCATCCAGTCCCACCATCCACCTATCACCAGCAGTTCTCACTACACCATGTCTCAACAGAACGTCCAGACATTCCTTGAACACCTCCAGGGTTGCTGACTCCACCACCTTCCTGGGCAGCCCGTTCCAGTGCCTGACCACACTTTCGGAGAGGAAACTTTTCCTAATGCCCAGCCTGAATCTCCCCTGGAGAAACCTGAGGCCATTCCCTCTAGTCCTGTCACTAGTTACAAGAGAGAAGAGGCTGACACTTTCAGTAAAGTAGTATCTCCCACTTCAGCCTACGTAAGGCTACAAAGGCTTCTGGTACAAGATACTTGAATCATCTACGCAACAGATGTCAGGATTTCAAAACTATTTTGTTCTATTGTGGTTTTGAAAGGGAAAAAAAAACCGTGAGCAAATAATTACACAGAATAAGAATTGAATTATCTGCTGAAAACACTACTTAATAAGGACAGGCAAGCCCACACAGTAACCACTTATATTCAACAAAAGTATTTCTCTGTATTCAGTATTTAAGGTAAAGTATTTGTGTGTCAGCTACTTTAGGATTTTCTGCATAAACACTTTTCATTTGGGAATATATCTTGCCCTTTTCCACAGTAGATGCACCAGTGCACACAGGTATTAAGAGAGGAAGAAAAGATCCCACAGACAAGAAGTTTCAGACAGTTTCAAGGAAAAGCT
Organism: Numida meleagris; assembly: GCF_002078875.1. Lineage (NCBI taxonomy): Eukaryota > Metazoa > Chordata > Aves > Galliformes > Numididae > Numida > Numida meleagris. Next base: position 71,531,955 of record NC_034412.1, on the reverse strand, counting down.
TCCTTCTTGTACTATATGAATTTCTTACTAAGATTGTTCCTATTCACTCTCAGCCTTTGTTTTTCACTCTGACACCAAGCTGCGGGGTGCAGTTGACACACCAAAGGGGCAAGATGCCATTCAGAGGGACCTAGACAGGCTTGAGCAGTGGGCCCAGGTGAACATCATGAGGTTCAACAAATCCAAGTGCAAGGTCTTGTACCCGTGTCAAGGCAACATACACCATCAATACAAGCTGGGGGATGAGAGGATTGAGTGCAGCCTTTCTAAAAAATACATGGGGGTACTGGTGGATGGCAGCTGGACATGAGCCAGCAACACACCCTCACAGCCCAGAAAGCCAACCATATCCTGGGCTGTATCAAAAGAAGTGTGGCCAGCAGTTCAAGGGAGGTGATCCCTCCCCTCTACTCAACACTATTAAGACCTCACCAGGAGTACTGCATCCAGATATGAAGTCCTCAGTACAGGAGAGACATGGACCTGTTGGAAAGCATAGAGAGGATGGCCACCAAAATGATTCAAGAGATGGAACACCTCTGCTATGAGGACAGGCTGAAAGAGCTGGAGCTGTTCAGCCTGAAGAAGGCTCCAAGGTGACCTGATAGTGGTGTTTCAGTATCTAAAGGGGAGGTACTGGAAGAAGGAGACAGACTATCTAGCCAGGTTTGTCCTGATAGAACAAGGGGAAATGGTTTCAAGCTTAAAGAGAGTAGATTTAGATTGGATAAAAGGAAAAAGTCTTTTACAGTGAGGGCAGTGAGGCACTGGGACAGGTTTCCCAGAGACATGGTGGATGCCCCGTACCTAGAGACTTGAAAATCAAGGCTGGACCAGGCCCTGGGCTACCTGATCTAGCTGTGCATGTCACTGTTCATTGCAGGAGAGTTGGACTAGATGACCTTTTAAGGTCCCTTCCAACTCTAAGGATTCTATGGCTAAGATTTCTGCTGAGTAAAGATATAGAGCCCTACAACATGTTTGTCCTTATTCTAAATCAGCAAATGATGAGTCATTTCTCATGCAGAACCATTTAGAAGCTCTAATGTGCCTATTGCATTCTATCTATATTTCTAACCTTGACTTTAGTCCCTGGGATCCTGGCCTCCCAGAACATGAGATGCAGTTTCTAGCAGTGCAACAGAACTCCATGCTACCAGGAATTGTTAGGAGTTACACAGAAGAGAAAAAAGCTATCAAAGTTATGGTCAAAGCTACTGAATATTGTCTAAGCCACTAAATATAACTTGTATTCTAAAATCCTGACATGAAATAAAACATCACACCAAACAGCTTAAAGCATTTTTAGAAGAATTCAGGGCAAGAGCAACCTAGAAAGCAAACAGTATGCAATCACAAATCACTGTGGCTTCCAGGGTTTCACATCAATTATTGATTCCTTAGCACAAATCTAATGCAGATCTTTCAACCCACCTTTTGTGCAACCTAAATCATATAAAATGCGTTGATGATCAAGCAGCAATTACTGTTTTATTCAGATGGAGTTCAATTGCTTCTTCTTTCCTGTCTCTACACTGTGATCAAAAGCTTGCCAACGCAGGTTGAATGATAAAAATATTTTCAAGGTAACTCTTAATAAATGTGCCATATGCATCTAATTACAAATTAGCATACACATTTGATTATAAAACCGGTACCTTCAATGTCTGCTGCAGATGCGAACAGTCTCTTCCTGTGAAAGTAGCACTTAGCACCAAGGTAATTTCATCCTGTTAACATCAGTAAGAGAACCAACCATCATTTTACTAGCAGAGATAAGCCTGAGGTTAGAAACTGAGCACAGAGCAGAAAAAGCCAACCACTACACATTTAAAGTATCAGCCATCCCTGAAGCAGCTTAGAAATGCCTGCAATCACCTCAGGAACGAGGAGCAGATGAGTTCAGTTCCCAGTTAGTTTTTACTGATCTAGTGGTTGTTAACCCTGTCCATGGTGGGAGTTTTCAAGAATCTTTCAGGTTCTGTCTAAAGCAAGCCATTCTATGATTTAGGAAGCAAACTAGGAGTGGAAGGGTCTTAGGGTTTACATAACCACTGGGGTTTGGGGGCAGTGGGAGGGCAAGCAATGAAGGAGAAAGATGTGTGTTTAAGCTGCCAGTGTGATATTTGGTCAACTTCTCTGGAAGGCCCTGTGGTTAGCTGCTGAAGGGGTGGAGGAGAGTCTCCTCTGAAAAAAAAAAAAAGAAAACAAAACAAAAATGTGCATCACCACAGTAAAGATACTGCATTTGGATGTGTGAGCTAGTGGTGGTTCCTTTGGGAAGTGCCAGCAGGGCCTGGTGATAGCCATGCCTGCAGAAAGCCACTCTGGAGGCAGATCTGCATATCTTGGTTATTCCATTTGCTTATCCAGGGCACCCTACAGATGGGGGGATAAGAGAAAGATCAGAGGAATTTTTTCTACCTGCCCTTTATCTTTCCAGCACACTGTCATATATCTGTAGTTGCCAGGCACACTGCTAATACTGTAGCTTAGAAGAAAGGGAATGCCTTAAGATGAAAGGAATCACTTAGCAAAGTGTTATGAATGTTCATCTTCTCATCTTTCTGTCTCTTGGTTAGGTGCAGGGAGTGACCTTGCCTGAATAATGCCTTTTTTGCAAGTTTGGCACTGGAAGTATCATCTGTACAAAGAACATTTATATAGTTGCATGCATGCTTCTGTAGGAAGTCTGACCAGTAATTGCAAAACCACTGCAAGCTTGCTGCACTGTGAGCCGTTCAGGACCATATGATACCACAGCCATTTATGTGTAGATAAGAGTAGAATTGCCCTTTAAAAAGTGAAAAGCGTTTCTCCCTTTTACTTTATAATATTTAGTGGACAATTCTTCATGTCCCTTGTACTTCACTAGCGGTAAGTGTGCACTCAGCTTCTTCACTGTGGATACGCTTTCACAAGAAGAATTAATCTTCAGGAGTCTTTTAACAAAGCAGATTACATGAAGGTGCTCTCTTAAGAGAGAAGAAGAGTAATTTCCTGTTTCACATGAAATGAATGGGGAAAAATAATATCACAGCCAAGAGACAGAAAGAATCAAATCTCAGTTTGTGCATATGATTCACGATCCTTTCTTGTGATGAATGAAGCAGCATACATTTTGATATGAAGTCCTTTCACCATGTCCTTGGTTTTGAATCATTTGTACAGTCAAAACAATTAAAAAGTACTTCACACCCATGCTCCCTGCAGGAATTCAGATGCTCAAGTCACTCTGTCCTTTCTGGAACACATTAGTTTCACAACAGGTAAGCAGGAAGTAAAGGCACTGAGTAATTTAGGAAGCAATGAAATACCACTCAGTGCTGAATGGGATGTATGGCCTTGATTTGAAAAGGAAATTCTACCTTTCTGCCCAAAGCTGTTTTCTTAATATTGTGGATGTACCTTTGAAAGAGTTAAAGGATGGTCGTAAATGTCTCACAGTAATTATTTAGTGTTTACTGGGATGAGAAAGCTAAAGATCATAATGTCTGTAATGGGTCATTTTCCCAACTTTTATCTCTATAGTGTATTCCTCATTTTCACTAGCTAGGGAAAGAATATCCATCTACCAGTATGTCCTGTAGATGCACTCCATAATTGGTGTTTTTAAACTAAAATCAGATGTATAGCACATTTTACAAAGAGACAGGGAGGTATATGATGATCTAACCCAAGTGTCTTCATTTAAAACAGCACTGTCAAATGCAGGTCATTTGGTCTTTCATGGAAGAAGACGAACTTAGATCTATTTTCCATTCTTTGGCCTGATACAGCTGTTAGTGCCGTATCTTTGAAGATAAGCTGTCCGCATGTCTTGCTAGGGGTAGCCGGATGGTCACAGCACATTGCTGATGCACAACTGCAGTGTTAGTACAGGCTGACTGGAACTAACGAGTGGAGTGTGTGTGGGATGCTCAATGACTTAAGCATTTGTTTATTCTTCCTTCTTTAGATGATGCTGGTGGTCTGTGCAGCCTAGTGACCTTTCAGTTCAATTAAGGTTGTAGAAGGACGATTCACACATTATTTATTCTTAATGTCTGGATACTAATGAGAGCCTTCTTCCCATCATATTGTACATCAATATCAGATATGCCATACTCATAACCACCTAAACTACATCTAAAATGTTATTTTTTACATCATACAATGCTAAAGTAAGCCAAGATTTCTCATGTAGTAAATTTAGTACTTTTATGAAGTTATTTTAGAGGGTAGGTGTTGGTCTTTCGCAGACAGCATTGCAAAATATCCTTTAGCAAGGATATACTGAACACTGATTTAAAGCAGCCCTGCATTTATCTTACTAGTTAGCTTGGATATGCAATTAGGAAATTCTGCACTCCTTGGAACATTACTGGTTCATACTCGATTTTTGCTGCAAGCATTACTGCATCTCTTTTTTTTTCTAAATAAAGTTGTTGTGCTTAATACAACTTTTGTAAAGGTGATGACAACCGCCTGAGAGACAGCAATAAGTAAGAGGAGGAAAGAGCTCTCACAGGAGGATGAGAGCACAGTGAAAGAAGTGAACAAGAGCCCAACAACCCCGCTGTTTGCTGCTGGAGATATGCTAAAGCTGAGTCTACCAAAGAAAACAAACCCAACCTTTCTGTTCCTCCAGTTTTTCTGACATCTCTATACAAGATCTGATCATGTTACGCAATGCTTCATTACGGGAAAAAAAAGTAATCCTTATCACTGATAGAGGTCGATTAATTATATGAAAAAAAAATCATAGAAACATAGAATCATTAAGATTGGAAAAGACTGCTAAGATCAGGTCCAAAAACTGTCTCCTTCTGTGCTCTTTTCAGACTGAAACAATTTGGTCTTAAACACTTTATAACTTTAGTCCTCTTTTCAGCTTAGCACTTCAAGACAGCATTCTACAAACTATTATTTTAAGTATATAAATAAAAATACTTATTTAGGAGATACTTTGGGGTCATTCATATTTATTTTGCTGAAAATTAAACTATAACTGAAGTCACACATTTTTTACTTTTCTTGGTATTTCATACTCTTCTTTTATTTCTCATTTAACCATTGTCAACACTAAGAAAAAATAGGAGTTATCCTGATTTCCTAGAACAAGCCATGCACAGTCACAGTACATCTCCCTTGGCTTTCAGCCTGAACCACAAGGATTATACTCTTCATTGCCACTCATAACTTCTAGTTTATGCTTTCCAGAGCTAAATTCCTGAATTAGACACCATATTTCCTGCAGAAAATAGTCTAACACATTGTGGAGAGAGAGTTAGGCGTACCTGAACAGAGTTTGCAGCCGCCAGCACACTGACCAGGGAGAAACCAAAGCCAGTACTGTCAGAACATAGAAGTAATGCAGCCTCCTCAGAGGCTCCTCTGCACAGCTTGAGGCCATCTCCCCTCCCTGAGACTGAGGATCACAGTCTGGAAATCCTCCTCTGGACACTGGCACCTGCTCTGGGCAACATTTTTCATTCAGAGTTTGGCAGAAGAGAAGCAGTGGGAAGCAGCTCTTCTTTCCTCCCCCAAGAGACATAGATGCAGTCTTATGGTTTAAGCTGGTTTATGAAAAGTAGTTTTCCACCTTGGCTCCACTCCTTTGGCATGCATGCCCACCTTCTGTGTACAGAAGTTGATTTATCAGAGCCGAGGCTGTCTCTTAGCTGTCCTTTTGGCTTGCCTTTATCCACATGCTAAGCACAGAGTAAACCCAGATCCCTCTGTTATGGCCCCCAAAATGAACCCCAGGAGCACGTGTTGTCACTTTCAGCTGCTGTAGTAATAATAGCATTCTTTATTAGCACTGTTAATTGGTAAACTGCTAGTAATGTTTGACTTCTGTCTGTTGCCAAGCTCTTTTATTTGGTATAAGGAATATGGTGAAAGACTGTAATACATTTACATAAGCAGAAACTCCATTTTGCTGTTTGTTTTTCTAACTCTGAAGCCAAAATACCTTCCAAACCATTGACACAAAGAGGATAAGAAGCCTTTAAACCTTCAAAAATTAATATTTTTCTAAAGCTTTTATTCTTAAATGAATTGCTCTGAAATATTGAATACTTAAGGTCTTCAGAAATACAAAAGAAAAGCTGTCATCATTTTTGTCTTAGTTTGGAACTAAAATTGACTACAAACCATTGTAGTGTATCTTTCAGGTGCCAGTGTGATCCTGCAGAGAAATCAGAGCATCCCTGTAAACTGGAAATCCCCCTTCCCATCCTCCAATTTCTACAATGTTTCCCATTGACCACAGAGGCCGGCAGCTCTGCTCATGTAGGCAGCAGCCTCACCTATACCTGTTCAGAAGATGTAGGTCCCACAGTCAGAAAAGCAGCACAGCCTGAAGATCTGAGATATGTATCTTTAGGATTTTACATTTCTCCTTATGATTTCTGGTGAAGTTCCCATCTTTTAGATGGAAACTAAACTTCATCAAATCCACCTTTGTGGGATCATCTTGATGTCAAAGGTGTTAAAGCATGAATAATTTTGGTCCTGAGAAGCAATGAGGCATTGGACCTGAGTTATTCTGTGTACTGATAGAATTTATTAGTTCCCAGGCATGCAGCTAGGTTAGAGTCTTAATCATAAAATATCTGAAACCAATCAACTGATTCATATTTAGTCCATTAAAACAAGCAAAACTGGACATCTATAAAAACACACAGCCTTTCTACAATGTTCCCAATTCATGGTGTGATAATCAGTAGCTGTGAAAATGAAGCCCCTACATGCATGTATAGAATCATATAATAGAACCATAGGATGGCTTGGGTAGGAAAGGACTCTAAAGCCCACCCACTTCCAACCCCCTGCTGTGGGCAGGGCTGCCACCCACCAGCTCAGGCTGCCCAAGGCCCCATCCAAACTGGCCTTGAACGCTTCCAGTGATGGGGCACCCACAGATTCTCTGGGCAGCCTATGCCACTGCCTCATCATCCTCTGAGTAAAGAATTTTTTCCTAACATCTAACCTAAATTTCCCCTCTTTCAGTTTAAAGCCATTCCCCCTTGTCCTATCACTATTAGACTGCGTAAAAAGTCACTCTCCCAAAGGGAGCTATAGAAGGTCTCTCTCTTGACAACTGTTCCTGAGATGGGAATCAGGAATCAGTGCAGGATAGAATGCGAACACTGAGCTGCACAACAGCATGCTTGTGCCCCAGCCCCAGGGAAGGGTGGGCGCAGCACTGGGCTTTAAACAAGGGCCCATGAGTGGAGCCAAGATGCTGAAAGCCATCATTATGGAGTCCGAGACAAAACAGAACAACAACAACAAACAGTTGGGTAACCTTTTTGAAGTGGATTTGCTCCTCTTTCACTGTTTTCTGAATCTTCTTAAATTTTGATTGGCTTTAGATTAGAAAGCAATTGGCAGATGGTCAAAATTTAAAATTGATGAAGCACAATCAGTCTGTTCACGGGCCTCTTGGAAAAGAAAATGATCTTTCAGACAAAAATGTTCTGAGTAAGCTAAGCCACAATGTCAACACATAAGAAAGCAAACAGTGGTACTGAAATGGCTGGAGCAAACAGCATTTAAAAGAAGGTTTTGTCATGGAGGAGTTGTGGCAGATGTAGAGGGCTTTGTGCTTGGTGATCTGCAGGACAGTCCTTTATGCTTCCAGGACACGCTGGCAGCACAGCAAAGCCCAGGATCAAAATTCATTTGCAGAAATCACATTTCAGAGGTATGACCTGCAAAAATGTAGCTCATGACATGGAGGAGTGGCACGCGCTTTATTGATCCAAGAATTAAAAAATGTCAGCCCTGTGGAGTACCATCTAAAAAGGTAACTACAAACAAGACTTCCTCACACACTTGAGGTAGCTATGACCTGTGGTTAAATTCAAGAAGGCACGTGAAATACATGCACTAGCCTCTCCTCAGCAAGAGTAGGGCAGTGCTAAGTCACAAGTCCATCGCTTACTCTCTCTCCTCTCTGCACAAAAAGCAGCAAATGGCATGCGACAGCCTGCTGGGTTCTGGCTCTGAATCCCCTCAGGTTCTCTGGGCAGCCTGTGGGACGATGGGAGTCTGATGGAGCTCGTCAGTTCAGCAGTTCTGGAGCTCAGCATTTTATTTCTGTTTCAAAATTGATCTACTTTTACATCTGTGTGTTTGGGTGACATGTCATTGTTGACTTGAGACTTGAAAAAGCTGCAAGAGACAGAAAAAGGAAAGGTTTGAAACAGTGTCACTCAAACTTGAAGATGTGGAAAACTCCTCCAGTCTTCAACTGTGAAGCTGATGAGATTTGGCAATCAACCAGACCAAACTTTTATAATGGCACATTAGCGTTGTGGTACCTTAAGGAGAAGAGTTTGAGATGTTCCATCTCTCCAGCAAATCCAGGCCTCTTTACGGGTATCTGTCAGGTGATACATGGAAATGTCAATAATAGCTTTCTTTTCCTTCATGCTGAAAAGTGTGGTTGCAGATAGAGGGCTTAGATGTCTAAGCGTGCCCAGAAGAATTGATGTTCCTTCTAGTCAGCCAAGCAGCAGGTTGTGCCTAGACTGCAGCCAGCCTTCTTTGGTACGAGAAGGATCAGGGATGGGATTAAGTGAAGGATCTGTTCTTATGGGTTTACCAGTTGTCTGCTGGAGTAGTTCAAACATTCAGGGCAGGAAAGGGAGGGCAGTGGGCAGTATGTGTACGTGTGTGTGAGGAGATGGGGAGGGGGTAGAAAATCTGTAACTAATAGGCACCTTTTCATCTTTCTTTCTCCGTTTTCCTTCCAGTGGTGCCCAGATAGAGGACAAATCTTCCCATAAACAGTAATCCTTTAGAAAGTGTTCAAGTACTGCTATTACTTAACTTCCTGATTAGTAGCAGTCACCACCTGCTACTCCTGCTCCTCATTGTCCAGCATAATGGAAGTGTTCATTTCCCCTGGCTGTGAAAAGGTAATGGGAGGGGAGTCCCTCTTCTCTGCTTTGGCAAAAAGAGCAACAGGCCCTCCTTTTCTCCTGTAACTAATCCCAGACCATATTTATCCAAGGAAATACATTTCTGCCAACAAATAGCTGGATAAGGCAGGTTATGAACACTTTTGGAAAACAAAACACCACACAAAAGCAATCATTGCAATAGCTTTGAACTAAATCAAGGGTTCCTGCTGCAGGGCTTTTTATTGCCTGACCGTGGCTTTGAGATCCCAAAGGAAAGACAATATATTCAATATTTTTGACACCTCAGACATGCAAAGACTTCTGTTTTCTTCTAAACTTAATAGCTGAAGCTGCCAAGAGAGCTGCACATGTTGCCTTGAAAGACAGCTGTTAAAATAGTCTCCTTTGATCAAAATTCTTCCACATTTATAGCTAGAGCAGATAGAGTATTATAGGAATTTCTTAGCACAGACTGAAAATCATAAAAAGAATGAAAGTTGTGAAACCCGAAAACTGCATTTGTCACGAGCGGGCATAACTTTTGAAATGTCAGTTAAAAGGAGACAACCCGTGAATAGACACTGAGGATTCTCAGACTTTCTATTTCCCTAAAGTCCCCTATTGTTTTACAGCAAGAGCGGTGCTGTCTCTTCCTAGGGAAGCACAGGCAGGCAGTAGATTAGTCCTTATTTAGATGGTAAGTTCCAGCCTATTTGAATTGTATTAAGCATTCTCCTTCCTTCTGTGGGATTTGTCATAAACCTTGAGCAAATATACTTAGCGCAATCTCAAAGACTGAAGTTTTGATTTCTCAGAGGGCTCAAATCTTTAAGCCTTAAAACTTCTCTTGTTTAAGAGAGATAAAGCAAAAGAATCTACTTGTCAAAACAAACACGGGGAAAAAAAAGCCTCCCTACAACCCTAGACATTATCTCAATGGGAAGTGGCACTCATTTGAGGCTTTTCGCTAGCATTCTTTGCCCAGGAGTGAAATCTATTATAGGAATTAGTACTGCCCCTTAAAACGGTAGCATCGCTAAGAAGCAAATGAATCCTACTCTCCTTCCCTCTGTTTTCCTATCCATTCTCCTTCTTCTAAACAGTATTCAAAGGTTTCTTCAAAGGTCTTCATCCTATCTTTGTTGCCATGGTCTCTCACGGAGTTGAATCAACATTTTCAAAACTAATGCCCGCTCTAAATGCATTGTTGTTGGGATGCTGAGTCAGTTCTCTGCTGACTATGGAGAAAGAAAAAAGGATCTTTGAAAATCAGTTTTAACATTCAACTAACCTGAATGGGCAAAAGCAAGAGATCTGTACTCTGCTAGAAAGAAGTAAAACTTCTCAGGGGTGAGACGCCATGCATTTGGGGAAGAAAAACAAACTGTCCTGAGCTTTTTGTGCCAGCTGTTCTGTCTTTTTCCTCTTTCATTTTATTCATACTAGACCTAAGAAAGACAATTGCTACTTAGTAGGAAAAAAAAAATCAGAACACAAAAAACCACCACAGAAAGATCCTGTTGATTAACACATGGACCCTAAACTAAACCCTTGCGGCAGGGGTGACAGAGACACTTGGTATGCAGTAGCAGCGACAGGCAAGAGCTAGCTTTGGCAAGCCTGAAATGAGCAGGGGTAAACGGTGAAGAAGCATCGTTATTTCTAAGAGAACTAACAGGATACCATGCTTCTATCAGGTATTGTTTGCCTCTCTTGTTTAACTACTTGCACATTCTTTGGAACAAGGTCCAGCTCTAACACATGTATTTGTACAACACACAGAAAAATGTTTGCTATCCCAATTTGAACTTCTCAGCTTTGCTCTATAAATAAAAACTTCTATTTGCTATGTAAATGACAGCATCAGACGCTTCATAGTTGAATTACAAGAGACAAGATCTTTGTCACAGGTGTAGTTGCATCAACTTTAAACTGCTGCCTGGCAGCAGGTTTTTTAGATCCTTTGAACATCAGCCCTGAGCCAGCGGTTAAACATGGCACGCTAAATTCTGTATGTTTGTTCATTATTCCTAGGGGAGAAATCCGCATGAAAATTCCGTTGGTGTAATCATATGCCTCGGCTAGAGAAACTATTCATCTGTCTGCAACAGATTTCACCTTCGTGTAACAGATGATGACTTCGCCAGAGACTTTCTGGACATTGTAGCAACCGCAGATTTTACAGCATGTATTTGTAGTGTGGGTCATAAACTGAAATAAAGGGAAAGAATCAAAAGTGATTAGATCCTTACAGTGCTTTTGAAAACAGCCCTTCGTTCTCAAGGAAAATCACAGTTTAATGGGGAAGGTTGTCTGCAGCAGGTTAGGAAATGTAAAAACAGCCTCTCCTCCCTTCTGCCACTCTATCTCCCCCTGTCAAGGAAATTAGGCAGTGAATGAAGAAATGCTGGACAAGGATCTGAAAACAGAGCAAAGGAGCGTGTTGTGGGTCTTGATTGCTGAGATAGGTGGGACACAATATTTGATGCATTTCACAAGAATTGTGAAAAGATGACAAGATTCCCGTAACTTAAAAAAAAAAAGGCATAAATGCGAAGTACATTCATTAATTGGGAATAGTAACAGTTGTCCCCATTTTTCCTATAAAATGAATACACTGAAACACAGATTGTGATCATGGTCTTTTAAACTTCCAAAGCTGTCCATGTTTTGCAAGGCTTAAAGATATTCCCAAAGAGACCATATGCAAACTGCACATTATTTGTTACTCACAAAGAGAGACCATGTTCCATTTTTTTGTCCTATTCTCTGACCATGTCACTTTTCTCCCCATGGTTTTAATTCACGTAACTCTCCCCATTTCACCTCTAAATCCTTTCCCTTCTGGTCTTTGGAATTTCCTCTTTTGATTTCGTTTCTTATCCTTTTTGTGTGCATGTGCAATTTGTCTTCCCTCACTCGAAATCCACTGATTTTCACTAACCTTTAATTTCCATGCTCTCCTAAATTCCACCCTCCCAAAACTTTCTTGTTCCCCCTTTCCAATCTGTTCTTCGCTTTACAGACAATTTTAACACTGTTTGTTGCTGGGGCTTTCCATGGCCTTTTTAGATTTCTTGAATTTATTTCCACTCTCTGACCTTATCTTATCAATCCTTCAATCCTACAGCTCAATATACTGTGAACATTTGTTCTGCATCAAAATACTTCATCACTTGAAATCCATTTCTCCAACCAATGCCTTCTGTTGGATAGCAGTGCACCTGCATTCATCTTGTGACTTTCCACCTTTTGGATCCTTCCAGGCTCATTTATTTTCTGCCCAACAAGCATTTCTTCTAATGAGTGAATTCTCAGAGTCACAGCTGTTCACTATGGTTTTTTTTGTCGTCCTTGGTTTAGTCTCAGATTCTCCACCCTTTTGCACCCACTGATGTCAACCAAAATCTCTCTCCTTTCCATGTCCATTTCAGTGTCATCAGCGACTGAGATGAAGAGAATGGAGAATGCTCACCTCTCCATTCTCCCACTTGGGCTTCCTTCCTGTCATGGTTTTATGATTTTCGGTTACTGGTACTCCACATCATAACATCATGTAGTGAATGTACCTGGTTCTCAGAAGAGAAGGACTACTACAGTCCCCACGGTACTTTGCTCCTGTTACCATTTTCCAGCCGGAGGGAAAAGATAAAAGCTCACAGTATAAAAACTTGCAGATCACGAGACCTCGTCCCTTTTTCCACCGGTCTCTCGTCTTGGCAGCACCTCGCTCTCCAGCCGTCTTATCGTCGGTAGTAGAGTAAGGCCTACCTTGATTTTGGGACATTCTCTCTCTCTGTATTGGATTTATCAGCTTAAACTGTAATTATATTGTATTATAGTGTGTTGTTTTGCATTCCGATATCTTATTTAGTAAATTAGTTTGTTTCTCCTCAGATTGTTGCCACTGTTCTTTGCTCTCAGGGCCATCTCCCTACCCTTTTCCCCTTTCCCCGGGACGTGGGCCCTTGGGTCCCCCGTCCCCTTTGTCACGGAATCGGGCCGAACGCCCGTAAACCGTTGACATTTTTTGGTGGAGAATGCTGCTTCCTTGCAGCTCGTAGCCTCTCCACAGAGAAGACACACTGGCGCCCGTGCCACACTGGTGGGTTTTCCCCATTCCAAGGGCAGCACAGAAGAGGGATGAGCACTGCCCTCCTCCCTGCCCTCACTCCACACCAGTGGCTTCATCATCTTCCCTCCCTTGGACAGATTCGCTGAGGGCTACGGCATCACATCCAGGGACGTGGACCTCCCCAGTGCTCACCAAGCAGACAAGAGTGTCTGCCTCCTTTCAGTAAGGGCCAAGAATGAGAGTAGTAAGGGTATTTCAGGGCAGGCCTGAGGCAAATTATCAGAGAAGTTGTGAAGCTTACACAACATGTGGCCACATTATGTGTGGCTCCAGTCAGCACTAATAGCCTGTCATTGAACTCCATGTTTAAACAATCTGAGCAAACAGGAAACACAGAGGATAGGAGCAGGGAAAAGGCCTTCGAGGAATAGGAAAGATCGCACTGCTTGGTATACTTGATAAGCAAGTATTGCAGCAGTGAGGAGGGCAGAGTACCCATGGGATAGACAGAGATGTGCCCAACTTCCTACCGTGCAAATACAAACATACATAAATAAGCCACCCAATTTTAAAAAATCATTCAGCCAGCAATTTTCAGAGCTACATAGGAAACTGACTGTTGGTTTAGGCTGTGCCTCATCACGTGAGTTATCAGGAAGAAAAAAAATATGGTTCTGGTTTAGCAGCAAGGAAACCAAAATGGGGAGGAAAAGAGGAAAAAGAAAAACAAGTCTTAGTAGCAACAAAGTAAAATTCAACCACACCAGTATAAATAACATCAATACCAGTGTCGGGAAGTAAATAAAAAACATTTTTAAATAGAACTTAGAAACCATATTGTATTGTTTAGTATGAAAATAATAGGCTTTCAAGGCAGTACTATTAGAGAACGTATTTAATCCAGAGCAGAATTGGCTATGAAACCATCCACTCTACCATGGGAATGCTTAGCTCAGTATCTGGTAGTTTGCCAGCCATTTAAAATGTTTTTGTGTTGGTTTAATGATTGTTCCCATGAGCACTGATGGTAAGGGTTGACATTAATTAAAATACTAAGTCATCAGAGCTTGCATTGTGGAGAAAGGGAGAATGGGCTGGATCCAATTGTCTTCAAGGTTTCTTTGGCCTTCCACGTTTTTTTTCTTAGATGCATCATACATGCCAAGTATCCTCTTAGCTGAGGTATAACAATGTAAACAGACTGTCTCTGCAAACATAAAGTAATCTTTTTAGGTTTTCCACACACTCATTTAACTGATTAGAGGACACTCATTAAAATCAGCTAATCATGTAACGTGGCTGTGTTCTGAATGCTAAACAAAATGCCTAAATGAAAGAGGATTTTAAAACATTGTCTGCCTCTCAATTTATTTCCACTGTATACTCAGTGGCACACAATACAGTAGGAATGCTGGGCCCTATCCTCATTAACCTCAAAACTCATTATCTCATATAAAATCCAGCCTTTTACACAGAGCATGGTGGAAAAGGTATGGAAAAGGATATGAAAGACAATGTCTTTAGGGATAGATTCTTGGAACACTACAAAAGATTTCACTTAGAACTGTGATATTAATCACAGCACAAAATTGCAAGTATGATGCTATGCTGAAACAACACTTGCAGAATCTGGATACAACAAATGTATTTTGTTATGTCTTTCACTGTCATTTTCATGAACTATCCAAGATCCAGATCTTAAAGGGCACACAAGCAGAAGCCATTTAATACCCAAAGTTCTCTAAAGGCTAAATGCAGGAGTCAAGGCCACACTTTTCTGCTACCACCACCTAGCCAGCAGCCCACAGGCAGGGGTTTATTGCTGCAAAGATCATGAGAAAAAGAGGAAAAATATAATAGGATCAACAATCTGAGGCCAACGACCTCATTATCAAAGTTGTAACTGTGACTTCAGGTCTCCTGCCTGCATCATGGGAGAAGCACAACCCAAACAAGGCACCCAAACTAGCTACTTTCCCAGCTCTGGCACAAGAACAAGGGTTGGGGCTTCCTGGGACACTGAGATGCTGTGCAGCAGAGCTCTTACCTCCGAATACCTGCAGTGTAACCACCATTGCTCTGGGAAACAAAGACATTGTTGAGCCAAGGCACTTCACCAAGCCCTGTCATCCCGACAGTGGGTGGGGCTGAGGTTACCACAGGCTGGAGATTTCTGCTTGGAAGGGATGGGCATACCTGTTGGCTTTGGATGTGAATCTTCAGCCTCCCATACACAGAACAACCAGGTCTTTGAGCCTTTCCACGTAACACGGAAGGAGAACATCTGAGGAGGCCTTGTCCACGCACACGGTGGCAGGAGGCCTGATGTCCTCCCGGGGCTGTTCTCCAGCAGAACCATCTCCGAGCACGAAGGAAGCTTATCTTTGGGGAAGTGGGGGGGGGGGGGGGGGGGGAAATAGCTTTCTTTTGTTTTGTGTTTTTTTTTTAAACCGTTTTTTGTCTAATCGCTGGGAGAGACGTGTCCGATGTGGGAATGCCCCCCACCCCTTCCCCTCGCACTGGGTGCAGAGCAGGAGAGGCCCGCGGAGCTTCCGGAGGGCCGGGGTCCCGCTCCCCATCGGCGGGGCGCTGGGAAGGGGCCGGGGGGCCCCGCTTTGAGGCCGCCCGCCAGCCCCGCCGTAGTCGGAAGCACCGGGGTAATCCGGGGAGCCCTCCGCAGCGACTGGGTGGTCTGCGGGGACGAGGCACGGGCTCTGCGCTGCCCGGCCGCTGGCCTGAGCCAGCTCCTGCAGCTGGGCCGAAGGCGGCCGCAGACCGCTCTCGGCACATTTCTTCATTTCTCACTTGAGTGCCCTTCTTTAGTTCCCTTTCAACTGCCCACTTTATATCGGCTTCATTACACCACCGCTCCATTTGTAATGTAAATTGGGAAACTCAGGGAAGTTTTTCTTTTGGCCTTGTCTACGGAAGAATACCGAGAGGTATTCAAAACGTATTAACACAAATCAATGGCACCAATAAAAGCAAAATCTCCTTAGCAACATAATCTTGATTGCAAAAGGAGAACTGAGAGCATTTAGCAGAACAGTGGCCCACATGGAATACGCATTTGTCTAGAAGAATGCAGCACAAAGCCTAAAAGAGAGATGCTGAAAAAATCCAAAATTAACTCACACCGAACAGTTACTCTTTTTTTCAAAAGTACACAATTGGCTACATTAAATCTATCGTGCGCTTTTCTGCTCAGCAACATTGTATCATACCGCTTTGCAAGGCGAAATTACAACACGGCTGCTTCACAGCCCCTGGCAGAGCACCCTCCCGCACACACTCGGTGTGCATGCACAAAACGCGCTCACGCAGACAGACAGATATATCACACACGCACGATACGAGGAGGCTGCAGATTTCTACACTGGAATAACCGTAGAGCTGTAAAGTCTTCCACACGCAGGAGAAAAAGCTAGCTCCTTACAACCAGCACCAACCCCTGAGCCCGAGGGTGCGGGACACGTTCTGTTCGCTTGGGTTTGGGCCTGCCCGCATCTTGCATCGGAGTCCTAGACAGGCCGGAATTACATGGATGGAGTGATTCCCCCGTGAATAAACGGTGTCTGCTGTAACGAGATGGGAAGTATATACTGAGAGAACTAGCATATTAGAAGTGTGTAAACAGCTTCAACATTATCACCCAACTGTAACAGTAACATATACAACAAACCTTACTGGCATTAGGGTGTGAGAAGCTTGAACAACTCCAAATGCAGACTTAATGCTAGCAAATCTTAAGGCAGGCAGTTCCTCTAAGTTTGGTGACTCTTGGACTAGAGAAATTACTAAATTTTGAAATAATCCCAAATTATTTTCCTTTCTTCTCCTCCCCTCCCCCCATCCAACGAAACACTGACTAGAAATTAGGAGAGAACATTGTGTAAATTTCTGAGGTATTTCATTCTTTTTTCTTTTTGTTTCCCCTCCCCCCCCAGATACTACATAGGCAAAAAATTGTAAGGCTTAGTAGACAGGTTAACAAACATTTTATTAGTCTGTAATACATACAACTTAAGAAATGCTTTTAAAAAAATCATATCGGAGTCCATTCCAATTCTGGGTCAGGTCAGGAAAAACAACGCTGATGTATTAAATAATATTCTATAATTCAACAATAGATTAACTTCAGTAATTTAGCAGTCGTGGTTAAATATTCTTAAATATGTGTATTTACAATTGTGCAGCCTTAAAAAGAAGTCCCTTTCTTCCTATCTTCTCTCTCCAAAGCCCCACGCCCTGTGAACACAGTGCTGGCCTCTGAACTTCCAGACTCTCATCCAGACTTAAAGTATTTGAAGAGGAATGTTACAATAGCAAAAAATCACAGCAACCCTATCTTCCTAAACTCTTCATTAGAGGGAACCCTCTGCAGGCATAATCATCAAGTGCATATAAATAGCAGCTTTTAAATATCCAGTTCCATGTTAAATTATTGCTTATGCATTTTCTGCTTCAAACAGATTTTTAGCATAGATGAAAAATACTTGTTTTTAACGTTTGCCATCTCGAAAGCTAACATTTAAGCGACTTGCTTTCTGTTACTGCTTTTTGCTTTTAAGAAGTTCTTCCTAAGCATAGACAGTCCGCAAACTTTTCAAGCAAAATGAATTACATTGGGCTAATTTAGCACACAACATTTAGGCACCATTTTCTAGCTTGTTGTTCTTTTTATGTTTGGAATTAGTTTCATAATCTCTCTGCCATATTCAGTCTCCTACAGAAACAAGAATCAAGTTACACTTTCAATATCTCTAACTGCTCTGCATTCCTCGCTACCTCACCGAACCAAACCACTCATTGGGAAAATAATTAATACACTGAATTTCCTAACAAGTTAGAAAGCCTGTTGCAAGCACAGAGGAGCAGAGAGAGATATTTACAGTTGATGAGTGAGACGTGTGCATTGGTACAATTAAATCAGCTTAAACAGAGCCACTAAAAATACCAGTTATATTGCATCTGGATACCTGACCTTTGTTTTGTTTAATTTCTAAGCGTGATCTTAAAAAATGGATTCAGAAACCTAAAGCACTGCAACAGAAAAAAGTCTTCAGCTAATTACTAAGTCTAGTTTTCACCATGAGGCAAAGTAACTATCAATGATGTAAATGAGGAAAAAAAGCACGTTTCAACAAAGCTTGTGAGATCTGCCCTCCAAAAACGAGCATTTGTTAATGGTTCCCTTCTCCATAAAACTAAAAACTAACAACAAAGGTCTCTTTCACTTACCTGAACTTAAGCTATCCTAACTGGATGCCACTTCTGGCCCTCAGAGATACTGTCACATGACAGGAGCTGTCTGGGCAAGTCAAGAATTTTCTTTGGAAACAATTAGCCATGCATTACAGTCCCCAGTCTAGGAAAAGACTGGTCTGTACTCACTGTGCAGCTCTCATCAGTGATTCCTTTTTGGTCTGGTTATTTTAAACTAAAAGATGCTGAGTTATGAAGTATGCTTATCTCTCTATCTGCATAATAGCACACTTGTTAAAACTACAATAGAAATGAAAACACTCCATGTAATTATCGAAATGGACTGCTTGCCTTTACTTAACTTTCGTTAAGTAATACCATTTCATATGGTTAAAAACTGTTTTCCAGTACACACAAAGAATCTCAAACCTAAACCTCGAGTTCAATCTCTTGTGTGTGTTTCTTCTCCTAATTTGTTTCCTCTCATTAAATTTCTCCTAACAATCTGTTGTATTTTTGAGAGTCAAGCATTTATGAATCTCTTTCAAGATAATAAATCTTAATGAAATATTAATGAGCTAATTGAAGCAGAATGATTTTAAATAAATGCAATAACATTTAGTTAATAAAAGATGTATTATCCAAGTGTTATGCGGTGGAGATGCACACATCAGAACAAGCGTCAAGAAACAAAGTTTCATACAAGGACTCCTTCTTAAAAATTTGCAAAAATAATTTCTAATTCAGCCCACGCTGACTGAAACACCATTGTGAAATAAGTTTAAAAAATTAATGAACTAAAAGTACTGTTACCAGCAAAACAACCTGGATAGCTGTAACTAATGAAGAACAAATACAGGACTTGTTGTTGCTGTTGTTGTTGCAATGAAAGCATCTGTTTTAGGGTATTTCTCCCCTTGAAATGTTTCTACTTCCCTAGGAGTTATACAGTTCTCTCTTTACCAGCACCTCCTGATTCATCCAGCCTGAAGAGAGAACTTCATACAAAGAACAAACACAAGAACGAAGAAGGTAGCACCATTAGAAAGAATCACTCTGTCCAGATCAGCAAAACAAAAAATTCATTTATCCTTATTCAACATACTTTGACATTCAGCAGCCTAACAATACAGGGTAAATAGAGCTCTCATTGCCGCATATTGGTAACATTCACAATGGTCATGCATAATACAATCAGAAGTTTTCCAGGGTGCCGTTTGCAAGTAAGCCTTCATGCAGATAGGCATTCAGCTCATAAACTCCATTTTCATATTCCCTATTAGTCCCTGAGTAGTTAATGTTTCTACCCACAATATGGCTATTAAAGGCATTATAACCACCATTACACTCAGTTGTTTGTAACGGAAATGCAGTGTGGCTTTAGGAAGAAGCAGCACAGAAATTACAGCAAATTAGTGGTGACAAATACAGACTGTATTTCTAAAATGCTTTATTTTTGCAAGCAAGGTAGCTGAAGAGCGACATAAATGACTTTAGTCATGGATACAAAACTAGCCAGCTACTCCTACCCTTCGTTAATAAGTCACTACTGTGAATCCAGACACGTGGGGCTCTGAGACCTCTCTAATTGAGCATTTCCTTTACATAAAACCATCAAGATTTTGACCTAATGTAGGGTCATCATCATCCTTCTTTGAATTACCCAACAGCAGCGCTTAAAGAACTTAAAAGAACCAGGGATTTTCTTTGCTTAACAAGTCCTTTGCCTCTTCAATTAAAGTGATCTCTAAATTATTCAGAATTCAAATGGTGGGTGTTTTTTTTTGGTGGACAATTTGCATTATTGCCAGCTGCTCAAAAACCATAAGCTAGGGCTCCAAAACAAGGGGACTGATTTAAAATTAAGACTCTGGGATGGGGGCTGGGAGGAGGGAATGAAGGCAAGCTCTTTCCCTTTGGCTTCTGCCTTCTGAGCAGTTACAGACTGCATTTTAAAGCTCTCCCCTACAACCTTCAGGGCTAGATAATGACTTTTAGAAAAATGAAAACTGACTTAAGTAAGCATGTAACTCAGAAAGAATATGTATTTTTTCAGCACATGGTCTTAAGAGTTACAAAGAAGTATCATTTAACAAATGAATTTCCTGATTTTAGCTTATGTCTAAGTACTGTAACTAAGTTCTTATAATATACTTTACCTGGTTTTGTACATCATAGGAGATTTTAGATTTGCTATGGATGTTCTTGGATTTGCATACACAGTGTATTAAAACTACTACACAACATAACTTATTTCCAAACATTTTAATTTCTGGTGACATTTGCTAATCCCAGTTTAAACCTCACGTTATAATTAATTATTTAACAAGAGAAACTCTACAGAATTCTTACAGAGGGTCAGAAAGAAAGCTCTTCTGCCTCAAAACTTATTTCTAGCTATCACTAAAAGAATAAAAATAATCTGTTTTGATTATGTTACAGAATAACTCTTTACTGACTCGCTGAAGGCCTCTATTCCTACAAACAATAATTAGCTTTCACAGGGAGTCAATGATGCCTCTACCAGCAGTTATTCAGGCTAAAGGTGAAACAGACGTAATTAGCAACAATCATTTGTTAAATGATTAATAAAGTAACTATCTAAATTTCACTATTCAAGGAAATTGGGAATAGATAAGATTTGTAGGAATTGCTGAGTTACTAGAAGCTGAATAGGTTAGTCTAAGGTAATAATTATTTTAGCAAAGAACAGCCTATGTTTTACAAGTCCTACTATAGCTTCTGACCTGCTCAAACAATTGCAATTTCATCCCTGGTCAATTGGACAAAAACAAGTTAATATATGTATTCTTACCAGCATACAAAATAACAACATTTAAATATTTTAGAAACCACATCAAAGAAAAATCCTGTTGACTGCTGCAGGCTTTAAGCAGGTGATTGATGGAAGTTATTCCTCAGTTCAATTTTTGTTACTGTAATTATTGAATTGAAAGGGATCATGTTAACATGCTTGGTAACATTCTTACTAGACAAGAGTACTACCTCAACAGGGAGTAATGCTTTTGAGAGAAACTCATCTATATATAAATGCACTTTTTCAAGTTTTCTGGGTAGTATGCTCAGAGGTACTAATAAGATAAGAAATGTTTTAAAAGGCAACTAGTCTACTGGCCTTACTGTGGAATTTAGGCTTTTACTTGCTCAAAGCCCTACTTTGGACCCTTTATAAATAGAACTCTCAGAGAGTAAGTCACAGGGAAAATACAGAAATACCTAACAGCAGGTGCACCTGAAATAGATGCGTTCTTAGAAAGCACTACTGCTTATGTGGTTTTTTTTTTTTTTTTTTTTACTAACAAGTTGTTCTCTGTAAATCTTTAAGTCAGACTGCATCCACTGTGCTTGTTTCAGCACAGTATCACACCCAAATTAGCTTTAAAAACCGGAAGGTTTGGCAAGGTAGTCGTGGTGTCACAGAACGTAGTACGGGAAGCTTGGGGAGTAAACTAAGGTCATTAGTTGGCACCCAGAGCAGTTCTGCTATAAGTATATTACAAGCCACTGCCAATCTATCCCTCTGAACTGAAGAACTACCAGTAAAAATCTGCATCCACGCAATAAATCTGCCTGCACTGTCAACTGAGAATGTTCATAATAAAATCTAGGCATGGCATAGTCAATATTCATTTTATTGAAAACTGAGACTTCAAGAAATCAATGCGTATTTCTGGTCACCAATATTTAACACTAGTTATTATTTCAGTTCATTTCCAACCTCATCCCTGCACCTCCCAACCTCCAGAACCTCAGCTGCCATCAACTTTAAGCTTCCATCCTCCTTCACAGGCTGAAATTAGTCCAAGATTACAACAATACTTCTGGGTGCAAGGAGTGCTGCAGACCACATTTGTATTAAAGAAGAGGCTGTAACTGATTTAAAATAAAAATAGACATAAACATTGTAACTAGTGTCTTTGGAGAGAAACCATCGTGGGCCCCAGAAGATCGAGACAGCACAAAAGTGATACTTGTTAATTAAAAAAATCACGTTCAGTCAAATCAAAGAAACACTTGTAGGCTTGTATGAAAAGCATAGCTGAGCTACTTTCAAAGTAAACAGCAGGAATTCACACAGAAAAGCTGAGCAATGGATGGTTTTGGGGAGCTGATACAGAGGGTATGAATTTAAGAAAACAAAACTTTCTAGACCACTCCCACTATCAAACATTTAGGAACATAATACTCACTAGAGAATATTATACAGAGAATAAATATTTTGAAGACATAGAAAAATAGTTCACAGCATCAAGGTACCTGTAATATATTACCTTGAAATAAAACTTGTATTTAAAAGATTAAAAAGAGAAAATTACTCTTGTAGTGGTATCAACTTCTCATTCATACAAATATTAAGCAGAGTATATCTGTTTTTCATATATTCACATTATTGCTTGCTACCACAACTGTACAAGGAAGATATTCATAGCTTACATTAATGTTCATGTACAGTAATTTTAGATACATAAAGCAAACTTTAAAATATGACTGAGTAGCAATTTAGAAAAGCTATGTGTGAAGATATGTACAACTAAGATAGAAGCAGAAGAAATAAAATACAACTGGCCTGACCCAAGCATACATCGTATATCCAGTTTAAAAACTTTTTACTGTGCAGAAAGTAAGCTTTGTAAACCAAAAGCAGAGAACGAGCAGAAGCAAGGGTGCAGTAAATCATTATATAACACAAATTTACACTGCTGACCAGCATACCTTGCTTTCATTACTTCTGATACATGGCATCTGCAGTTGTATCCAGAATTGGACTGTTCAAGATTTGTCCAATAACTTTCTTCTGCTTATGTGGCTTGAAATTAAAAAAATAAAAATACAACCCTGAAAGGTCTGCTTGGACAAAAATTTTTAGTAAAACAATTCCTTCTGCACCCCTGCATACTGTATTGGTAAACAACATAAATAAAATGATACATGGCATTAGCCTGAATTAAAACTGCTACATTATAAACCAATATAACATATTGGTTTATATACTAATATATTGTCGAAATCTTGAATTCTACTAATCAGATGCATGCAATTCTCTCAGTGATTTTCTAATCTGAGTAAAATAATTCTACTTTGCTTTTTCTTTTACTTCTAAGTTTAGAACTTCTTCAGAACCAGCTGACAGGACTTCTTCATGAAAAGCACAGACTCCTACTAATGCAATGGCATATGGGTTCCAAAAAGCACAATTTCAAAAGGAACTTTATCTCCCTCTTTTGTTGGAAGAAGCTAGCCAATATCCAAAAAGAAATGAAAATATTTACAACTGACTAGTCACTGACAAAAGTTTAGGTAGATCTTTGATGGCATTTCAGCACATGAACTAATAATTAAAAGGACTTACACAATGTACAATCAATCAGTTTTGTCATTTGGGGGTAAAAAAAATACCTGCTCACTTGTAGAACATTTTCAGCTGTGTATTTATAGTAATACATATATGTACACACACGCGCACACATAAAAGACTCTGAAAATCAAGATACATTACAAACAGAAGTAGTAAAAGTAATAACTTAAGTAGTAGTTAACATTTGCATGAAATGACTTTGCAGAATTTGACCAAATGCACTTAGAACATGCTCTTATTAAAACAAATGAACAAACAACAACAAAAGAATGGAAACACCACAAGAGTCTGTAGAACCAATGCTATGTCACCACCAGGAGAGCACCAAGCAAGGCACCATTGGAAAGACAACATACTTGAATAAGTCTCTAGAAACAAATCAAATGCTAATCTGGTCGAAAAATCGGTGTCTTTGGTAAAAATTCTATAAGGATGACCTACAAAAGAAGAAAAAACTAATATTAGATGATGGTAGCAATCCTATTATTTATCACAGTGATAATTCACTTATTTTCTTGTTTTGGTTTGGTTTTATTTTGAAGTCCATCAGGTAATAATACTTTCACCAGGTACAAAAATCATGTTAAACAGAATGTTCTGGAGGAAGAAAACCATAACTGGTAATGAACCAAGAGGAAACAAAAAACTTTGTCTGCTAATACTGAACACATCATAATCTGGAAGAACCAAAAATGCAACGTTCATTTTCAATTACATATGCAATTCTCTTTGAAATTGTTTCCACTCAGTAAAGGATTCTAAAAACAAATTTACACTTCAGAACTCGTATAGAAATTTGTATGGACTACTGAAAAATTTGCATATCAAACAAACCTGCAAGTCGTTAACAGGAAACTTAACTAATGTTTCTGTATGATTATGCTTCAGGTCCCCATACAAATTTTAGCTACACAGACCCACTACTGTAAGCTCAAGAACACAATTCAAGTAGTTATCTTGTTTTATATTTAAATAGAAAGCTTCAAGAAAATCTTCAAATGTGCATTTTCATTCTTCAGAGATACAGTCATGAGACCACCAAAGAGCATGATGGCTCTACTTGTGAAAAATAAACCCACTTGGTAATATAACTAAAGATTTTATTTACTTGTAAGGAGAGCTGGCCCTTCTGTAGAGTTAAAGAATTTCTAAACTTTTTTTATTGTAAAGAACAATAGAATTCGGCTGCTTAGGGTATAAACACTTCCATCCAATTGCGTACTGAACACAAGAAAAGAAAAAATGTCTCTGCTATGACTTATGAGGCCAACACTTTTGAAAAATGAATGGTATATAAATAATTTTGGAACGACTCAAATGGTTTGATATTCTGAGGCAATGCAAGCTGCTCAAAATCCACTGACTGCTGACGTGAGTTGACCACTGGATGCTGGAGAGCTACCAGGGCTTCTGATATTCAGTCAAAGTTTAAAAAGAGAGCAAGAAGAAAAGCTAGGAGTTTGTATTTATGCCAAGGGAGCATGACCACCTTATACAATTTAGCATCTCCAACAGTGGGTGTAGAATGTGAGATGAATGAGGCAGCATATTTTGCGTATAGAAGCCTAATTTAAAGCACTTGTTTTGAAAAAAAAATTTAATTAAATCAGAACTACAACATTAAGGGTAGGATTTTTAAAGAGACTAGCAAGTTAGTTAACTGAAACTGAGGAAATGATATAAGCACATTTTAAAAATCTGATTAAATATATCCATAGATTGCATATTAGACGTTTTACAAACTGAAAATAAAATCTTAGACCATCACCCCAAAAAGCTCTACATCCATTCTTACATATTATTAACACAAATAGTTCAAGTCATTTTAAATTGTATTTAACATAGTGAAGGATCATCTTAAAATTCTGCAGAGCCACAGTATTTAAAAACTATCATTGTATATGTTGTTGTCTTGTTGTTCTTTTTAAATTGAATCTGCAAAACACTGGATGGAACAAAGTTTTTCTTTAGAAAAATAAATCAGCGAGGTAAAATTCTTAATTAAAGAGAAACTCAAATTTACTTTGTGAAGTTTACTTTATGCAAATTTATCTAAATTAACAAGTTTTGTAGAAAAGGTGATACAAAATATCTGCTTATTCAGTCAACTGAGTAGGGCTATTCTGCAAAAGAAAAAAGGAATTTAAAAATCTTTTATGTTTCAGGCTAGAAATCAGATCTAATGTAGAAACAGGAAAATAGGAAAGGCTAAAAGGAAAAGGTTAATATAATTTCCTACTATTTAATCAGGTTTAAAATCAATTTTACATGCCTGATAGCTTTATTATTTCAAAGAATAGACAAAGTATCATACAACGAAAGATCACAGATAAGTTAAAACTAATACAGTAGATATTTCTCAAAGATTAGTCTTTATTCTTAAAAAGTTAACCCCTCCTGTCACCTACTTCCTAGAGGGTTAAATGAAATTTTGCAAATTCTAATAAATCTTACATTTTAGCAGCTTAACTTCTCCCTCTTTAGTACTCTCCATCTCCAAGAGATTTTCAAAATGGAAATACAAACAGCATCAAGAATGAGCAAGAACACTCCCAGCTAAAACTGAAATCCCACTTAGGACATTATTCATTTTAAACTGCGTCTAAGTTTTCACTGTGCATTTCTTACAAGGGCTTGTGGGGTCTCAGCCAAAGACCAGAGTTTTATTTTTAAAGACTAAACTTAAAAATATTTTAGTGATGTCAATTTGAGATAAAGATACTTTCAAGACATTTGAGGTAAGGGGAAGTTAAAATCCAAAAAGGCTAAAGGTTTCTTAAGCTCCAACAGCTTAGTTGAAAGGTCTTCTTCCATACTTTTAGACTTGATTAGCATCATATAAAACAGCCATATCTGACTTGCTGCGTAACCAAAGTTGTGATTATTCTTTATACAGCATCTAAAATTTCACACTCCATCAGCACATGTTCGAGCTATTTTATCTTGGCAATTAATTTATTATTTTTTAGAACACAGTGAAGCCTTGTTTTCAAGTCATTCATAACTTTATAAATCAGTCCTGCACATGAAACCATGCATCTGTGAACCGTAGAAAATCCTTGCACTCAGGCGATTAAGCTCCTGACACCTTTACTGATTAATAATCACGAAAAGAATAAGATCAGAAGCAAAATAAATGATCATTTAATAGAGAAACTCACAAAACAGCCCTTTAACTTACATATTCCATCATGTTATTCGTTTCACATTTCCTTTTGCTTAGTCTCCAATGCAAGCACAGCTAGACAAGGAGGAAAGAAAAAGAAGAAAAATGAGCTGTATTTTATTGCAGCACACAGACTGGCCCATTTGTCCACCTTTCATATTTTTCGTTCAACAAAAGCATCTGTTTCCATACTGTGCAATTCAAACTCCAACAGTACGAAGCTGCTCCCTGCGGCACTCACCTTGTGGTATAACCTATTGTTTTCCCATTCTAATAACTTCTCAATCGATCTTCGTGTCTGGAAGACAAATGAGAAAGAATTTTACTCTTGAGTGGTTCTAGAAAAACTTTGTTTTGCAGCTGCTTTTGTATGAAAAGGAGAGAAGTACAGGACAGTGACTGAGTACAGGGTGGTCTGCAGCACTACCAAAACTTCCCTGGTTTTAAAAAGTAAGCAGTGCAGAAAATTGCTTTTTATGACACCCAACTAACTGTTGTCAAAGCAGCGTAGAAAACTATAACCATTTTGGAACAAAAACAGTTCACATATGTACACCTTCCTAGCAGTTACAGCTTCAAAACCTATTACAGAAACTTTAGTGTTATCTATGTATAAATGCAGGAACATGGCTCAGTAGTACCAGCGGCCTAAACACCGCTTCTTAGAAGGTCAGCATTTAAGCAGACAGAAGTTGCAAACAGTATTTTGCACTGTCACAGATTGAGCACAAACATGCAGTAGTCTATCTGAGCAAACACAAAAGGAGCCGTTACATTTACACTCAGGTTTTAGGGAGCGAATCCAAAATGCAAGAAGTTTCAGTAACTTACAGAAGCCAACGTTAGAAAACCTATGATTTATATAAAGAGCAAACCCAGTATTTAGGATTCTAAAGCCAAGTTTGAATGCCTGTCTTTTCCACACTTGACACTTCAGATAGAGAATTCTGAAATCTGTTTCTTCACAGCTTTTTCAAACCACACACACAAGCATTAAAAGACTTTATCCACTGTAAAGTTCCACAGCATTTTGAATATAATTATTCTGTTGTATTTACATTTGAGAAATACATTCTGACATTTATGGTCATTTGCCTGCCAGAATATATACTGCTTAGCTCTAAATGGGATTTGCTACTGACTATGAATAAATAGAGGATAATTCATGGTGCCAGGTGTTAAGATGAGACCAACAGAGCTGCAGGTGCAAAAGGACGGAGCAATGACAAGGATCAAATGCAACTTAGTGCAGCTGCAGCTTCCTTACAAGGCACAGAGGGGTGAGGGGAAGGGATGAGAAAGCATCTTGCTGCTATTACTACAAAATACAAATACTGTAAATGAACCTTAACAAATCAAGCTAAATGCAGTCCTGGCAAACAAGAATGTCTGAACAAAATAAAAATCAGACAACAAATTACTCATTTCCCATCAAATACTAACACTTTTAGCTTTTAAGACTCCGGTTACTCTCTGGCATAATATTGTAGTGGATACGGGGAAACATGTCTAAGCATGAACTGCGGTCACGTGATTAAAAATTAGATCACTGCCATCCATAAATACTCATTAAACTGAATTTTTATTACTCTGTATTTTAAAAAGCATAAGTCAAGGAATTATCCAAAGGTGGATGTGCCAGCGACTAATTTATCATTTCAGTTTGGAATTGAGCGTTTTGGGGGTTATTGTTATTATTATGTTTTTAAAGACAGTGCCCTTTAACAATAATCAGTAGACCTCACTTGTTTCTTTGTAAAGATAGCCTTTTAGAGTCTGCTCTCCTTTTAAATGAAAATAGGGCAGCAGTTATGGTCACACTTTTGTTAATTTAGTTGCCAGTCAGCTCCAAATCAAAAGAAAATAAGGCTGCAGAGTGTAATTAACATTCAGTTCAGTCGTTTTGTCCCTTGTCTAGCCCCCAAGCTTTGTTAAAATTGCCATCTGAATGCTGAAGGCTGTAGGGAAATCGATTTGATTCTAATCGCACCATGAAAAGAACATGATCTAACTGCTTTCAGCCCTCCGTAAATCTGTACTAGGTCTTTAGCACAATGCAACTTCCAATTTAAAAAGCACTGAATGTCTCGTCAATGACTTTGTGAAGAAAAAAGAACAAGGAGCAGACATAAAAATTCCAATAGTTGTTTAAGCATTAAAGTTCATTTGCATCACAGCAAACCTGAAAAGGGCTGACCTCTCAAACCGCCTCTCAGGTCTATGAAGTTGTAGCCTTGACAAGCTCACATTGACAGAGCTCATTGACTCTGAAAGGCTACTCTATCAATGGTGAAAAATGGCAATAGGTTCTACTCTGAGCAGGCATCTGCCTGCCCACCCGCTGCTAAACCAATGGCAAAACCGATTCAAAACCTGAATCTACCTTGTAATCTTCCTCGCCGGGACCTCTTAATAATAGATTAAGATCACTATACAATTTAATTTCATTGTTTGCTCAAAAGACTGTGAAAAACATCTAAGCTTTTCAAATTCCAATAAAATTACAAATATATTACCATGCATACACATAAATAAGAAACTGATAGGTAGTTATGTAGTATTAATTGGTTGTCTTAAAAAGGGAGCCAGTTTAAAATCATTCGAACAGCATTAGATAAAAAAACACACAGCCTTGTGACTGTGATCATTTCTGTTCCCAGAGATGTACATCCAACTCCTCCTGTAGTAGAACTTGGGATATTCACAACTCCCAAATCACACCACATTATATATACTAAAATGTTAATGAAAATCAGACTGTAAATTATTTCTGCAAATCTCAGAGCCTGGAATAAAAAAGAAATGAATTAAGCAGCATCACACAATTCACTATAGTAAGTTTTCTTCCTACTTGACAGGTGAA
Source organism: Numida meleagris (assembly GCF_002078875.1). Classification (NCBI taxonomy): domain Eukaryota; kingdom Metazoa; phylum Chordata; class Aves; order Galliformes; family Numididae; genus Numida; species Numida meleagris. The sequence continues at coordinate 71,502,372 of NC_034412.1, read as the reverse complement.
AAAAAGCACTTGCACGTGCAGCTTAATTAATCACTGCTCTTGACATCTCAGTGATTTACAGTGAGGAGCAGGTGAGGATATACAAAACCAGAAAGGAACACTTGATTTGAGTGTAGCATTTCCAGCGCACTAGGATGACAAGCTTATATATTCTGTCAATGGTGTACAGAAAAACCTATACAGCAAATTATTTGTTAGCCACAACAAAAGCACAAATTAAGTGGAAGAGAGACTCGCTTATTCGAAAGATTTAACACTATCCAGCTTTTACATTTTTCCTAGAAAACACATTAATATTTGAGCAAAGCTGAAACTGCAATTCAAATACAGTTTTTAGTACACCAATGATATGAAAGTATACTTTGTAACATGCTCTGTAAAAAAGCAGATAGTGTTTAATGTTATCTACACAATTTTGTGACATAGATCTCTTCGATCTAGATGCAATCTTTCATGGAAGAATTTCTATAAAATGACTTTAAAGAGGTTTAAAAGATGTTAATGTATGACTGTATCCTTGGGAATTTCAGACTACCAAAAAAGCCCAAATCAGAATGCATGTTTACCAATTCTTGGTACACTCCATTAGACAGTTTTGCACTGAACATGAAAAATATCAGGAAGACTAACTATGAACTTTTCACACAAAAAGAAGGCAGTAATTATTACAAATAAAGTTCTACCTGTACTATCAACTGCACAAGCTCTCTCTTATGTTTCTGCAGTGTCTAGTTAATTTAGATTGCAGTTCCAGATGCAGTTACGATCTGGACTGCGAGGCTGTACAGACAAGACTCATTGCAGTGCCTGACCTGGAACATACATGTTGCATCAAACAGTACTAGTGAATGAGCCAAAGCTCCCCCACCTCGTGCTGTAGATCACTGAATGACTAGCATAATATTAAACAAAAGGTCTCATGTGATACCCAAAGTTGTGCTCATTTGAGTAACTCCCTTTAAGTAGAGAAACAATGCAGACAGTAACAACAAAATTCATCATTACCAATTTTATTCATAGTTGTCTGGAAACAGCAGAAGAATCTCCCTTTACATGCATTTGATCTGAATCTGAAAACTTCCACCGTTTATGCAAATGCAGTGCAACACTAGTCCCATAAGCTGCACGTGGAGATTTTCAAATATAAAACTCTACCACAATCAAGGATTAATAATCTTGAATATTGCTTTGAAAAAAAAAAACCATACTTCACGCTCATATTTCAAAATACAAGGAGTCCAATTCAAGAAGCTTTTTTTGTTTGTTTGTTTGTCATACAGCCCAAACTTCAATTATATCCCATGGAAAACAAGTGGAGAATCCTATCAGAACTCTGAACTCTACTATCTCTTTTCATTCGAAGAGAAAAATGATGGAAGAAGGAATCCCTGTTAGTTTTCCCAGATAAAGATCTACTGGGCTACAAAATTAAAACCCAAGTAATTTACTTATCACCCCAAATAGTGAACTATAAAGTTAGAAGTCAACTAAGTCACACAGCTGTATGCTCACTTGCAACAAGCCAGAACATCCCTAAATTACCTCTCTCATAAACAAATGCTTTCAGAGATTTAATTCTTTCATAAAGAGTTTGAAAAAACACACATTGAAGTGTGGGTATATAGTTGCACTCAGGCAATACCAAGTATTGATTATTCATATTTGTGTAAGAAATGTGAAAACATAACGTAGGCAGAGCTTAGATGAAAGAGGTCTTGATACCATGGGTAGCGTTGCCACACAGCGTGTTACTCCTAGTACTAAAATGCCTTCTGTAGAGCTCATAATGTGTGGACCATGAAAGAAGTCTAAATAATTTTAAGTCCTATATTAGTGGTGTGAAAATATCAATGTTGTAATCAAAACACATAACTGAACTACAAGTATCTTTTTAGGTGTTTGAAAAGGTGTCTGTTAGACTACGTAAGTGCATCTTGCATCACCTTTCCTCTCAGCAGCTAGGATACTTCTTTCCAAAGTCAAGCTTAAGTGTGCTCGTATCAGAAGCCACAGCAGCATCCGTGCAAGAAAGTGAATGAAACTCATACTACACAGATCGAAGAATATCTGGAAACAAACACAGCATTTCTGGGGGAAACTTCCTGCTATGGATAAGCCTTGTAGGGGAAAATCTTGACCTTGGCAAAACTAGCATTATTCCCTTGAGAAGGCCTAACAGTGATGTGGAAAAACACATTTCCTGGACATACATCGATTCAATCCCTGAAGCATCAAAATGATAACTAATATTGTTACCCCAAACTTGAATTGGTAAATAAAGACTTTTAACTCTTTCATACCAAGATGAAATTCCAGCTCAGAATCTGTCATTATAAGGAAACAAAACCCACAAATCTCCTTCCCTCCAAATAGATTCAGTTCTGGGCACGACGAAAGCATTCACCTCCTGTTGAAGGACATCCTCACATAAAGGGCCGCACGGAACGTGGAAGGTAGAATTGACTATACCAGGGATGAGAACAGAACAGAATCTACCAGATAACTAATCTGGTGTTGTCTACTGTGAGAAATTATAAACTGAGTGCAGATTAAAATTCTACCTCCATCTCTCCTTTCAAGATTACAAAGATGTTAGTTTGGATCTTGATCATTTATTTCCAAAGTATCTAGTAACACGCTACGGAATATAGTTCAAGGCCAGCGTAGGTGGAGAAACTCAATGATCTCAGGTTACAGCTGTATTAGGAAATGAAGCTGTGCCCAGAAACATTCCCATTCACTTGAAGCCAGCTGGCAGGGAAGAGCTGACATCTATATTAGTAAGTTTTCATAACCTCCAAACCACCCATAGTGTCTGGAGCATTCTGATAATGCCTAGGAATTGCTACACAATACAGAACCAACATCCACCACGGACCTTCCTATGAGTACAAATTACAAAGCTCCAATTCATAGGAACACTCCCAGGTTTCATACATTAATAGGAAGCCTTTGTTTCCTGCTGTTAGGATTATCTAAGGGCAGGGACGAAGAACAGAAGAGAAGCTACATGAAAGGCAGCACAAAGCAGCAAAACAACTTAAAAAGGCCCTGCAAAATCCAGCTATTCACCAGCACACCCGCTGAAGATCCCTCTGAAAGGAACAGTCTCTAGCATCGTGCCTCTCTAGGACTGAACCAGAAGATCACAGAATCCCAGGTATGCTGATCCTGTAAGATAAGCAATCCATTTGGAAAAAAATATATTTTTACTACATTAAAAATGTTTTCCATCATTATCATTGTTATTCCAAATTTGAAAAATAAGTTTACAGCGAACAAAATGAACAGTAACTAGTCACTTTCCACATACATTTGGTACAGTAGAAGACTTATGGTCTCCCACAGTCTTCTCTTTGTAGAAGAGCTGTCTCATCCTTCAGAATCAATATTAAGAAGGAGACGATTTGAAAAACTGTATATTCGGTACACACAAATTCTTCTTTAAAAAAGTTTCACTAAGATGACTAGACCCAATATAGATTTTGCATGTTTTCTGGTTAGAATAAACAAAAAAAATTACAATTTTCAAGAATCTTCCAAATTAAATTACAATGGAAGCTTATAAGAAAAGAGATTTTAAATATATAAATAAAAGCAGTACCTTTTGTTTTATATAACTGTCTCTTGAAACTGTTTGGAAAAATATTACCATATCAGAGCATCTCCAGTGTCAAGTTCCTGGCACATATGCAGAGAAGAAAATATTTTTTTTTCTTCAATTTTGAAAACAAATGAAATTTGTAGCAGCAATAAACCAAACTAATATGCTTTATCACTATCACCCATAAATTCAATCCTGCTTCTCTACTGCATGTTTAATTTAATCAGCAGTTTGGAAGTTGTAATTAGCTTATGTTTATACAGCACTCTGAAGATGTAAATTGCTATGTAAGTGACAATTAATAACAGGGTTTAAGCAGCACTCATCAGCTTTGTTTGAACTCAAAAACAAACAAGCAGCTCTTGCAAGTATTAGTACAGATTGCTCTTAAATATCTCATTCTACTCATTTTAAGAGATTGCCTATGAACCTTCTGAAACATGCAATTTACACGCAGAATACTAGCTATTAAGAATGGCATGGTAATTTTATCATAGCTTTCATTGTTACTGTTTCTGTTGAAATTATTTACCCCATTTACACGTCGAGAACAACAGCACTTAGTTAATACCAAAAATGAGTGCCAATTAATTCAAAGAAGTGGCTTAAAATGGGCACCTCAGCCCATAGGGATTTTTGAATTATAACTTGCTATGTCATTCTTTTTATTTAAGACCAAAATCTCAAAGACTTAATGTCCCATCTGTACAAGCTGGAACTTGTCCCAGGAAGGATGGTACAATCTGCGTATAACTGCTGAAGATCATCAACGATCTACATCCACAAATAAGGAACTGTACTTCCTGCAATTTTCTTGCAGCTTTTATTCATCTAAATCCAATCAAGACCACATTAAAGGAAAGATGCAATGATACTAAATCAAATTAAACATTTATTCTAATGCTGAAGAGTACCACGCTTTTTCTCTAATACCTCACTGCAAAAGAAGAAAAGAAACAATACTGTACAAAGACTTCCAGAACCTACATTGAACAAAGTAATGAAAAGAAAAAAAAACAGTGAAGGGAAAGCTTTCATTATATGGAAATATATTAAAGTGATATCATTAACAATCAAGCTTGCTAATGCCTGTGATTTAAAAAATTCCTAGTTTGAAGGACTTGCTGATTTAACAAGACAAATCCATAACTTAATTTTCACACAAATGCACAAAAATAAGCATCTATTCCCATTATACGGACAATCATTCTAAGTGTGTAGCTTCAAATCAATTTACATTTGTGACAGCACTCACATATTAGAATTCAAAAAGATAATGTGAGCAGTAAGAAAAAAAAATAAGAGAATTACTGTGACTTCAAAACTCTGAAAGTGCAGTTTTCATTTCATCAAGTCTTTCTCAGCCAGCTCCAGGATTAAGAGTTTCAATTTGGGAAAGCATTCCTGTGCTTTTCAGTTAATTAATTCTCCTCTATATTATAGTCATCAACTCACCCAACTGAGTTCTGGGTTCTACACCTGATAGATGATAACCCTCTAAGCAGACATCTATACACCATGTTGCCGATATAGACAAATGATGTTGCCACAAAATCTGACTGAAAGCATTTTAATTCTGGGGCAATAATCAAACTGCCTAAACACACGTATTCAGTGCTATTGAAAAGGATGTGAGCATAATGTCTAGTACTACTATGCCACTCACAAAGGCACAACACAATGTACAGGAAGCTAAGTCCTACCTTTAATTTCATCAGGGTTTAAGCATTTAAGACCAGCGTGAATCACTCATCTTCAGCACAGGAAAACATGTGAAGTTCCTTAAATAACTTCTTCTGAACAGAGCATCCACACATTTTTTCCAGATTTATCCTTCTGGAAGAAAGCTTACCATAACTCCCATCCTAAGCTAACTTCAACTGAAGCACTCCTCTGTCCCTTCACTAGGTTCCTACACAGAACCTCTTTACTCCAATTGAAACTTTGTTTCCTGGCCCCAGATGCTATGATCCCTTACCTTTTTTCTTACTCCATTAAACAGTGCATTAAGAAGTTGATTACTAGTGACTTTTAGTACTGGATTAAGAGATATCAGCCTCCTCCCCCCAAAAGCAACATTACTTTGTACCACCAGGTTACATTCCACTACAACAGCACATTACATGAGAAGACAGATCAAACTTAAGAACACCAGAAGATTTCTCCCTTGAAAGTTAAACATGGACATTAGAGATGTAAATTTCCCTCATGTTTTAATGAATAGAGCTAGACCTGGAACAGAAAAGATAGTCATCTCTGCAAACTGGTTAGGTCACCAATCTATCTGTTGAAGTAATCAGCTGATCTCTTGCAGCAGACTTTCAGGATATGGATATACAGTCATCCTACAGGAGACTCTCTAGTTCATAACAGCTTAAAGGTATAAAACCAAGGGCTTGAAATAACTAAAACTGACAACAATTGTATATTTTCATGGACTCCAATATTACCAGCAGGTTATTCTGCACACAGTTAAAACTAGTTTTAAGTAATCCCTCCAAGAGAATACTTGTTAAGATTTACACAAAAAATTAGACAACAAAAGAAATGTGTACTGGTTTTATTATGCTCTATTCTTTTGTTTGTTTGTTTTCTTTCAGTACCTGGGGGTTTCAGGCATTCAGATATAGCTTTTACAGCATATAATGGTACTACCAATACTTAAAACTACAAAAGCAGCTTGCCCAACTTCTGGTTTTAGCAACGTCACTTGCTTGAGCAGGTGTGCATTTGTGCAGAAGTCTCCCATCTGCAAATGCTTGATCAACATTGAAAAGATGAGCAAATTATAAACTCATACTGCAGAAGCATACAATCACTGTCAACTTCAGAACACTGATTTAATGACCATGTAAAATTAGGACTTTAGTAGAGAAAAGCACAATAGTGCTCAGTCTACAGTACAATGATTTGCAGCATTAATTGGTATTACACAAGATGGAATACACACAAGTGTCACCATGAACTGGAAAGATTAACAACACCAAAATAAGAAGAGGATGCTGAGGCATAGAGACTTCTTGCAAATAAGTGAAAAAGGATTAGCCACAATTTTTACACGTGAGGACAGAAGAGATGAGGAGGGTTGCAAAATTACTTGCAATGGGATAAGGGAGGTGAAAAATCAGGCACAGGCAAGGAGCTTCTGCTGTGAACGATATACTAGGTGTCATGGACAAAACACTGATTTCTAGTTGTTGATGCAAGAAAAAAAAATCTTACTCATCTACAGCTTGGAAGGAAATAAAACATCTTTAAAAAAATCATTTATAAAAGAAAGCATATTAGGTCACAGAAACTAGAAACTCCGCACATACTCTTCACAACAGTCAATCAATTGCTGCCCAAATCTGATAACCCCCAACAGAGAATCACAAATAAGCTATTAAAAATGTATGTTCAGAGTTATTACTATAACAGTAAGTGCTGTACAGTATGTTGCTTTAGCAGAGATGCTGTGCTAAACTACAAGTCACTGAGTTGTAAGCTCAGCATTCTGACTGGTGTCTATTTTAAGTGGTATGACAGACAACTGAGATCAAAATGTATGAAATCAAACTCATCTAAGTAAGCGTTAGTATACCTTATTAAAGTTGAAAAGAGAAAAAAATGGGATATGAGAAACAAGTGAAAAAAACAATACAATTCTGACTACCAAAAATAAGAATAGTTCAACTTACTCTTTTACTGAGGCAGATAACTGGCCACATACTACAACCTAAAGTGCAGCAGCAGCAAAGGCATCCACAAAGTAGCCATCGTACATTAACTGGAAGGTTCTTCTTAAGACAACTGTTAACTCTACTGATGCTGGCTTTAAATTCTTCGGGTGCAACCTACAAGAAAAAGCAAACTAGCTATTACCACAACAGAGTGATTTATTACTCTTTGCATGGACCACAACTTAAGCTTTTGCTTTTTTTAACAGCAAAGGTCTTAAATCAAATTCTAATTTTTTTTATTCACAGATACTCACCTTTCCAGTTAAAGATGAAGGAAATTCTGCTTCAAATTTGTTGCTTAGTCCAAACCTGAAAAAACAAAATGATGTTCATACCAGAATCGTACATAACCCCAACCTATGACACAAGCTATGAGCACCTGATACGAACTCTGAGAACAGCATCAATTTAAGGAAAAAATATTTCCTAAAGATAATTACTAACACTATCCTAACAGGCAGAAATACACAATCTGAAATTCACCCAACCTACAGGCTCTTTTAAAGTTCTGAAACAAACAAACATCCATATCAATTGAGAATAGAAAACTATGAAAAAGTTTGAAATGGACTAGAATTACTGGCTGTTCTAAGTCGCAGAAGATCTCAAGATGATGAGTTTCAACTTGACTTCAAAAAATAAAAAGACTGAAAAGTCTGTTTTCTATCCTACAGTTGGCTGGCAGGGTTCATGTATGGATACATCTCAAAGAAAACATGAATGCTTTCTGGCATCCAGTCGGGGTTATAGCTTAGGGACTATCCAGCCTGAAAAAGGTGATAAAACTGTATGACAGCCTACTAATTTGGAAAACACCACTCAGGTCAAAATTTAATTTGCAATTAACAACTTCCTGAATACAAACCAATGCAGCCTTACCATTAGATACTATAAATCAAATCAGAAATTAAACTACTGAAGACTTCAATATTGACAGCAAGACCAATTACACAGCTCAGTTGTGCTCAAGCTTGCTTGAGCCCCCATAGTTGACTATTTTAAAGAAACTATTTGAGAATACATTCATTAAGCAGCTAGGTATTCCGAAGGCAATCTTTTTCTTACTAAACTGAACACTCTGCTTGCCAATGGAGAACAATGTCCAAGTAGTAAATGGGCAGTTAAGTGATGCACCAATGGAGAGGCACTGCAGACAGACCTCACAAAACCAAATGGACAAAAAGTGGCACGTGAACTTAAATCAGCAGAACAGAATCTTGGAAAAGCTAACCTAAACTACACTTACATGATGCTCAACTCAGTTTGGCAGCTACAGCTCTCAAGGCATGATTCCCTTGAAACATCAGCTCAAAAGCATCAGCCATCAGAATCGGCAAGGAAAGACTAGGACCCATTAGCTAGACAATAAAGAACACAACATAGGGCATCATTTTGACTCTCCATAAAACCCTTGTATGCCCACATGTTCAGTTCTGATTGCATTTCTGGCATCCGCGTCTCATGGAGACCTTGGACTAGAGAGAAAGCAGAGAGAAGGAAGACTGATATAATTAAGGGAGTAAAACAGGTGCCGTATGAGACCATGAGGCTGACATTAACATGGAAAACAGAAGGCTGAGGGGGTTATAGGATCAAAGTACAAAGATTCAGGAAGGGAGTGGTTAAGGTGAATGATTAATTGTTAATCATCAAATCCCACAACAGAGGGCTGAAGCTGGCAGGAGACTGGTTATAAACAGATAAGGAAAGAGCTTCTTTAAACTTCAAGTAGCAAACTTCTAGGTTTATTTTCACTTGACATTATAGAGGCAGACTGTGCCAACAGATTTTAAAACAGATTAGACAAGTTCCTATTCAAACAAGCACTAAAGGAAAAAAAAGTTAAAGCATACATCACCCCTACACCGCTGCAGATGCCAGAGATTACAGGGCAAATAGATGCCAGGAACAGCTAGGGTTTCACGCAGCCTCTAAGCAGCAATGTCCATTGCCACAGTTTGCAAAAGCATGCCAGGATAGATGGCTTATTGATTTGATGCCATAGGTAATTCCTACATCCGTTCTTCAGAAGTTAAATAAGTCATATTCGTGACACTGACAGTAGACAGTACCTTACTTACACCTGAGTCACTTAACACAGTGGAATATTTTAAGTAGAATGGCAGCTCTGCAATTCCTACAAATCCCTCAAAACTGAGGAATTAACAAATTGAAACTTAACTAGATAAATGTAAGGCAAGTTTACCACTTCAATGCAAAACATACACACACACATACACTCAAGTTCTTATTGGAAATACAACTCCACAACTGAAAATTCTGTGGAATACACCATGACAGGAAGACGTTCCACACTTCCCCAGAATCTTGAGTGAAACCTAGTACCCAGGCAAAGGTTATGTCTGAAGTGTCATGCCCTATCAGTCAAGCTACTTAAAATTGCCAGTAGGCTGAAGGTGAAACCAAGTGCTGAAAAAATCTCACGTATCCACACATATTTCATATGCAGCCAAGCCTGGTAACACTGCTCTACTACATAATAAGTCCATCCAATCAACAGAGACAGGCTCTCTCTAAAATAACTCATCTTCAAAGAATGAATCACAAAACAATCTTCATGTACCTGATACTTCAACACCCAGAAAAGATTAAATATGAACTCAAACAATAGAGGAGTGGCCAGCTGTAAGGATAATTCCATCCAAAGCAATTCTTGTTACTCAAATTGAAGTGAGGCCAACACCAAGAGATGTGAGAATTTCAGCTGTTCCTCTACCTGCAATGCTAAGGAAAGTCTTTACCCTGAGGCATGAGCAGGTAAAACAAAAGCCCAAGGAAGTCTCCCTGTTCCCAGTGAAATCACAAAACAACATAATTGCAGCCTCATGCTGAAGTTTAGCTGGGAAATCAGCAGAACAGAAACAGGGCTTTTTTGTAAATGCACAATCCAGAAGTATTTAAATACTGACATCTTCAAACACAACTGTCTGGAAACAGTCACACTGCCTCAGTGCGACTGTGAATTCCTACAAAAGCAGCCTTCTAGCATGGAAACTTCTGACCAATACAGCTGCACTTTTGTAAAGCTACAAGCAAACGAGACTAAACTTCAGTATTCAAGATTTGTGGCAATGTTCAATGTATGTTGGGGTAGCTAAACTGAAACATCAAAGCTAACCAGATACCAGTGGCATTCTGAGCTTTCTATTTTACAGTTGCCACATGTAGGTGGTAAAAAACAATGACTCCATACTTCAAATGCTTTGGTGAGTAAATGATATGATCCTAATGTTATCACTGTTGACTGCAGGCTGTAATTTGGAAATTAACAGATAAGGAACTTCACATAACACTGCTACAGATTCACTGTAATGATACAGGAGCTCTGGAAAAAGCAGCAAAAACTGTCTTAAAATCAAACACTTGAAAAAAAATTCTGGAGCTGCATTTCCTGAGACAGCTGTCCTCATGTAGCACTAGATGTCTTTTGTACAGCGCCCCACTCTCAGGCATACACTCCTCTGCTTGCTCTAAGCCCGCCCTTATTTCACATCAAGTCCTCCATGTTTTCAACATATCCACGCTCACCTCATGCATAAGCACATCCTTTAACCTTCCTGGAACCTGAAAAAGTGTTTCCTGAACATGTCTCTGCTTGAAAGGCTCAGCTGAGTTCCTCCTTGTGTACAGTGGGGAGAAAGAAATGGTGAGAGGTGGAATCTTCAAAGGATAAAAATCACAGTATAGGACTCAGCCAACACACAACCTTTTCTCAGGCTGCAGCTCTGATCTTCCTAACACATAAAACCGATAGACACTATCTTCCACCTCTTTGTCATCTCTTATTGAGACACTAAACCATTTTTTGCATTCTTCTCAACTATCACAGAATCATAGAACCATTCAAGTTGGAAGGGACCCTTAAAGGTCATCTAGTCCAACTGCCCTGCAATGAACAGAGACACCTACACAGCTAGATCAGGTTGCTTAGAGCCCTGTCCAGCCTGAGCTTGAATGTCTCTAAGGATGGGGCATCCATACCTCTGGGCAACCCGTTCCACTGCTTCACTACCCTTATTGTAGAAAATTCTTCCTTATATTCAGTCTACATCTCCCCCCCCTTTTAGTTTGAAACCATTTCCCCTTGTCCTATCACAACAGACCCTGCTAAAGAGTCTATCCCATTCTTTCCATAGCTCCCCTTTAGATACCGAAAGGCCACTATCAGGTCACCCCAGAGCCTTCTCTTCTCCAGGCTGAAAAGCACCTCACAGGGGAGGTGTTCCATCCCTTGGATCATTTTTGTGGCTGTCCTCTGGACACTCTCCAACAGGACTATGCCTCTCCTGTATTGAGGACTCCACATCTAGACACAGTACTCCAGGAGAGGTCCCACCAGCCCAGAGCAGAGGGGCAGGATCACCTCCCTTGACCTGCTGGCCACACTCCCTCTGATGCAGCCCAGGACACAGCCGGCTTTCTGGGCTGCGAGGGCACATTGCTGGCTCATGTCCAGCTTGCCATCCACCAGTACCCACAGGTCCTTTTTAGGCTACTTAGTTCCACATGTTCACAACTCTTACAAAATACTCACATATTCCACAAACCTTAATGCTCTCCCATGCATGATTCTTCCATTACCCTCTTTCTCACTCCCGTGAAAATGTATTTTTGAGGGTTTTCCACTGCCATGATGCCCCAAACAGTTATCTTGCATCAACACAAGATGCACTAAGATGCACAGCGCAGAAAGGCATTCACCAGCACATCACAACAGCTCTCTGACAGTCTGGCACAGCACAAGACAACTAACCACAACCTTACTAGCTAGTACAGCCTGGGAAATGGCATGCATGTTTCAGCTGGTCAAGGAAAAGGGAAACCCAGAAAAAGTCACTGAAAATACAGTAAGACAACACTTATCACAAATATTCTCTTAATTATTTCAAACTCATCCTGAATCCTTCCTTCCACCCTAACAAGATTTCAGAAAAGAAAAAGTGTGAAACACCCTGGGTTTTTCAATTCAGTTAAATAATGTAAATAACATTGTATTTTCTCAGCTTTCAAGGTTCTTGCCAGTAGAAGAGATCACCTCAAGAAACCAAAGACCACTTCAAATACTACTACTGAGTACCAAGATGCCTAAATTTTTCTGGTAATGAAAATGGCTTACCTGAATATTTAAAAAACAATGTTGTTTTTTTTTAAATATAAAATTGTGTGCAGCATGCTCCAAATTGTGAGTTTTAAGATGATTACTCTTAGCATCAAACAAAAGCCCCAAAATTCTGGAAAGGCAAGGCCTTTGTACATTTTATCTGGATAATATTTACCTGAATTCTTTTGACTCTCTTTAACTACTCTGCTTAGAAAGGACTCTCACACATTTCCATTGTCTGTTGGATGAAATCAAGTAATAATAAATGCCTTTCTGACATTTATCTGTAGTCATGGAAATGACATATTTCAAACAAAACATTATGACTCCTATAGAAGATCAGAGAGGATATGACAGAAGACAATGAAAAAAAAGAGCTTCTATTTAAATACACACATAGCAAAAGCAGTCAGCATCTCTTTAAACAGCAGAGCCAGAGACAGATCAATCCAGTATTTGTGTTATTTAATCACTCTTTTTTTTTTTTTTGCCAGGCCTTCAAAGCACATACATGCTTTTATACCAGGCAAGACACACTACTTCAATATGTACACTTCGACCTATTTCATAAATTCAACAAGTGCGTGTCCTGACAGTGATCTAACTTCTAGTAATAAGCTTTTCAATCACTAAGAAAAATGTTATAGGCTGTAGAAAGGTAATAGTGTTAGCCACTTTTTGGGGAACTGTTCATGTGCCCAGTACAATAAACAAAGTAGATTAAGATCCAACCACCTAATTTTGGAAGTCCATGCTCACATTTCATTACTCATCCAGAAGTAAAAGAACTAAAATTTTGAGGAAGATACTAGTTATAATGAGCTAGTGACCATTAATAAACAATTAATGAGGCAGCTATCCTTCAACCGCAAAGTCCATACCAGTTACAGACACGGTATGCAAGCTTCCTCAAGGTTTTATTAACGGATCTTGCACAACTTGCCTTCGTGTACTGGAGAAGAAACCAGTGTTTGCCTGAATTCAGTTCTTGATACATTTCCATTTCTCAATAAGACAACCATTCTTCATCTGCTCGCCAGAAAATGGTTAAGGCTACCAGCTTATTTTTACAGAAGGCAAACAGTCACTGGATGACAAAAACTTCCTGATCACAATAGACTGAAATACAAAGTCATACACTGAATATTTTGGCTATGTTTGTTCCTTCTGAGGGCTTCACAGCCTCCTGCCCACTCCACACCCTCCCAGGCTTCCAAACCTCTCCGTCTATCACATCTTGTTTCCTGTTTATAGCCAGCTGGCAAACTGCACCACCTCGTTGTCAGCATTTCATAATATCAATCAATTATAGCGGTGATGAATCAAAGCGCCACCAAACTATTCCAAAGTTAAACCCAGATTTCTGGCAGGTCAGCATCTGGAAATCAGCAGAGGTCATGGGAGTCAGAGTAGTAGAACACAACACCTTCAACTTTGATGCTTCTGCTGCAAGGCTAGTCCTGCTGAACAGTTAAAATATACATTTTTTAATGTATTTATATACACACGCAAACATTTACATAAAGTTTGCAGTGCAGTGCTTTGTCTCTGGGGTGTTATTTCAGTATCTGAAGCCATACATCACAGCTGACAACTCTATGCTTCAGCAGGGTGAGCCTGATGGAACCAACCGGAGGAAAGTCACCCTCACCTGTTTAATTATTGAGCAACCCCACACCAACTCACAGCGTCAGCGCCAGGGATATTTGCAAACCAAAACTCGCAGCAACTCCCGTGTCAGCCAAAGCGAAACCACGTGCACCCATCGCAACCGAACACGACTGCAGACGTACCCATGGGTCCCAGGGACTCCTCCTGTCCCCCGAGAGCCCTCGGGGCGGCCCCACGTGACCGCGGGTGGGCAGCGGGCGCACGGACAGCCCCCGCAGCGCGTTCCTGTTCCCACAGCCCCACGCACCTGACTTCCTGACACCTCACCGCTCCGGATCCGCACTTTGCATTCCTCCCTTACTCACAGCCCCGCATCCTCCTCGCCTCCCAGCAGCTCCCCGCTCACCTGCGAGCCCCGGGCGACCCCCACTGGGCCCAGCCCTGCAGCGGGGCAGCAGCACCGAGGCAGCGGCAGCAGCTCCGGCCGCCGTCCGCGGCCCGCCCCAGCCCGCGGCCCGTCCCCCGCCTGCCCCCGGCCCGTCCCGGCCTCCCGTTCCGGCCCCAGCCCCCAGCGCGCAGGCCCCGGCGCGGCCCTTACACGGTGACATGGCCGGAACCGCGCACCACCACCGGGTCGGGAGAATACTTGAGGAGCTGCTCCTCCAGCGCCCGCTCCTCATCCTCCTCCTCCTCGTAGATCTCGTCGAAGTCCGCCATGGCCGGGCCCGGGAGGGGGAGGTCGAAGCGAGGAGCCGAGGCGGCGGGAGGACGGAGGGGCGGCGGGAGGCCCGGGTCCCGAGACCGGAGTGGGCGGCAGCAGGCCCGCGGCCAGGCGACGGCTGCAAGACGGCGGCTCCGGGCGAGGAAGCGCCCGTCACCCTCCGCGGGGGGAGGGGGCGAGGGGCGGGGCAGGAACAACAACAACAACATCCGGCCGGCGGCACGCCCCGCCCCGCGCCGCACGGGAAGCGCGAATGGGCGGCGGGGGCGGGTGCTGCGCCGCCGGGTGAATCGCGGCGATACGGCTTCGTGGGTTTGGGTGGGTGTTAGTGCCTTTTTTTTTTCTCTCCGCTCTCTTTAGCCCCTTTTGGGACTTCGACGGAAGCAGTGGGGCGGATTGGGTGCCTGCTCTCAGCCGATGGTTGTCTATTGGGCCTTCTGGCTTAGCTGAGGGCTTTGTGAGGGTAGTGGTCTCAGAGTGGCTGTGCTGCTCACGTGGGGGCTGTGCAGAACGTGCGCCTGTCACTTGGTGTGGTGAGTGTGTCTGAGTGCAGCAGCCTTCCGGTAGCTTGCCCAGTCCTCTATGCATGGAGGGCAACACAGAGAAATTGCAGGAGAACGGTCCTTTTTGGATGACGTGTTAAAACAAACCATGAAGCCCTGAAAGTGAATGAAATTCTCTTTCTCTCCACAGTTTATAGAATCGTTAATGTTGGAAAAGACCTCTAAGACCATCTGGTTCAACTGCCAGCCCATCATCATCATGCCCACTGACCATGTCCCTAAATGCCACATCTACACGTTCCCTGAATGCCTCCAGGGACAGTGACTCCACCATCTCCCTGGGCAGCCCGTTCCAATACATCACCACCCTTTCTGAGAACAAATTTTTCCTAATGTCCAACCTGAAATTTCCCCTGTGCTCTGGACCCTTCACAACTTTGCTGCCCTTCTCTGGACACGCTCCAGAGCCTCTGTCTTTCCTGTTGTGAATGGCTCAAAACTGAACACGGTACTGGAGGTGCAGCCTCACCAGTGCTGAGTACAGGGGGACGATCACCTCTCTGCTCCTGTTGGCTACGCTATTTCTGATACAAGCCAGGATGCCACTGGCCTCCTTGGGCAACTGGGCATACTGCTGGCTCATGTTCAGACAGCTGTCAGCTAACACCCCTAGATTCTTTTCCTCTGTGCAGCTTTCCAGCCACTCTTCCCCAAGCCTGTAACAATTCATGGGGCTGATGCGACCTAAGTGCGGGATCCAACACTTGGTCTTGCAGGGCCTTGGCCCATCAACCCAGCCTATCCACATCCCTCTGTAGGGCCTTCCTACCCTCAGGTGGATCCACACTTCCTCCCAACTTGGTGTCATCTGCAAACTTACTGAGGGTGCACTCAATCCCCTCATCCAGAACATCAATGAAGATATTAAACAGGACCAGGCCCTATACTGACTCCAAAACCTAAAGTAAAGGCTAGAAAATGCCAGTGAGACTGTAACAGCCCAAACAGCAGGTGGGCTCTTAGCTTCTGTGAAGGCAGAGGAAGGCAGCACTGAGTGGTATTCAGCTAGGCGATGTTTTAAAAGAGAGAAAAGATATTTTTATTGGGCAGGGAACTTGTGGATCATGTGTAGATAAGACAGTTATGGGGACATGGAAAACTTCTAAGGAAACTTTTTGGGGGTGAACCTGATTTGTTTTTTGTTTTTGTTTGAGTGAAGAGAGAACCCTACATTCTCCCTTTCTTTCCTTTTTTTTTTTAACTGCATTTATCTTAATCACATTAATTTCTTCTTCATATTAAAAGTCTTCACTGCTTGATTACCTCTAAAACCAGCTGTTCTTTTTTTCCTTTACTCTTACAGCATATATGTACCAATCAGCTTATTTTCTGAAAGACTATGTTGGCACTTGATCTCCATTACTCATAAAGATATTCATGATGTATTTCTCAAGAATAAAGTCTATAAAAAACATGTAATGGGGCCTACTGCTGTACGAAAAATCAGGGTAGAAGCAGTATACTTGTGAGGTATTCTATGATGCCATCTTTGCCATAGAAGAAAAAAAAAGCATTATCTGTCACTATCACACTGGAAAACTGTATTTCTATGTCATGACCTACTTGTCACAGTTTTCGCTTCCTAAATAACAAGATTCTGCAGAATAACACACATTTCCCACTGAGTAATATCTTGCTTTCATGATAGTATGCTTATGTGTGGGTTGTTTTGTTGTTGTTTTTTTTTACCTAGTGAATGTTCTTGCATGTGTCTCACACATAGAAATTGGAGTTTGTGATACTGATGACTAATTGCGTCTACCTAACAGTCCTAAAACTGGGAAAACTGACAAATTTAATACTGGAAAAAGCTAGTGAAAACCCACTGGTTTCAGTGAAGCTTCTTATGCAAGCTCATTCCACAAATGAATTTGGTAACTTTTTTTTCAAATGGGTGTTTAACAGTAGCAGACAGATAATTGGAGTAAATGCTGTGCAGCACCACACTGGAAATGGTTTTGCAGGGGTGGATTTACCAACTCCGTATATGAGTTGTTATAGCAGAGCTGCACAAGCCAGCTATCCTGTTTGAGGTCTGCAATTCCCATATTGTATGGTGTGGCGAGCTTGGTTTGCTCTCTTGATGGGTTTGAGATAAGACCAGGAAAAAATAGTCCCAGAATTCTTGATCATCATATGAGGTATACATTACCTGTTCGCTATGGTTATTTTAACAGAGCGTCCCCATTAGTCACGGAACCAAGCCAAACCAGCCCGTAAACCGTTGACACAGAGGGAAAGCTGTGACAAATATTGAACTGAAGTATCAAGTTTCTAGGCTGAGACACCCATAATATTTCAGCACACTGTGCTCTGTAGTGCTTGGTGTGCTCAAAGCTCTGTGACTAACTGCTGTAGTGAGCGCCAGCTACTTTAGTATCTCACAAAGTGCATACAGCCAGCAACAACCTCTGAAAAGTTCAGTATAAGGAACTTTTTCATCATCTCACATAGGAACAGTTAGCCTGAAGTTAAACAGTTAGGCAGAAATTATGTGCCTTAACCATGAGGTTGCTATGTCTCTTTGTCTCATTTGCCAAAAATCTTTCCCAGGCGCCTTATGTACTGCCTTTAGAGGCAGCAAATTCCATGTTTGTTCAGTTGGTGTCCCACCACATGCTGCAGAAGGACTTACCTAGAGCCTCTCTCCTCTCTTTCAGTGAGTATTCCACAAGTAGTCACACCTCCACTGCTGTCACCTGGACCCCCAGCAGCCACTCACTGTCAGCCACGAAACACTTGCTCAGCCAGAACAGAGCTCATCTGTGCCTTCACATCACCACATTTGCATGTAGCTATTTTGATGCATACTCTGACCCAAAATGGTGGGACACCTCTCCTATCTGCAATGCACTGTCCTTTCACCAGCAACAATATAAATAATGCCAGTCTTGTACTGGATGTATTTTTAAGCCTCTTTTTATACCTAAATAAAAGATGTTGGGTTTAAAGTCCAACTTGAAAAGTGCTTTGCTGTTGTTTCAAGCAGGAATTCCCTGCCCCATTAATTTGTTTTCTGCACCTGCCTGTTCAGTGGGATAGAACTGGTGCCACACATAACTCTGACCAAAGTACTAACTGCTTTCAAGAGCTGCCCTGTAAGAGCCATGTACTGTAACCTAAGGGGACTCTAAACCATTGCCACATTTCTTTTTTATACCGTTATACCATTATACCAGCTCCCTCTCTTTGTCTTTTTCTGCCAGATATTTTTATTTCTCTCTCCTTTCTTTATTGCTTGTTCCTCTCCTGACTCTGTGCTTCTTTCCCAGTTCACCCTTCATCATTTATCCTTCCCTCTGTTTCCCTCTAACATCTCTGTTTCACTTGCCTCATTCCTGCCATACACGTTGGCTTGTTTCTCCCTGTCTTTTCCTTTGTTAATTAGTGTGGTGATGGGCTCCTGAAGGAAACTCTTTCACTCAACGGTGAAAAATCAAAAGAAGTGCAGCGGGTGCAGTGGTAACCTTGTTCTTTGAACTCCTACCACCAAACAGCAAAGCAAAGCTGACAGGAACAGCTTCTCTTTTTCTTTCCCTGATTAATTAAGAGAAAAGAGGTAGTAAGAAGGAAAACAAGAGTGGACAGTGATAGCAAGGGAAGAGAGCAAGTGGGGGAGGACAGGGCATGAAGTCCGAGATAAGAAGGTAGGAATAGTAGACTACAAATGATGACGCAAAGGGAACTGAGAATAGCTGCAGGACTGTGGCAGACTTCTGAGGATGCTCACTGCAGGTTGTGCTCTGCTTTTTTTTCACATAGACCACCTCTCATATCAGCCTTTCCCTTGCCTCACAGCCTCTTATCTCTGAGCTGGCTCCTGTGTCCTGTGTAAGCGTCCCATTGCTATCCACAAACTTGAATGATAATGTATGCTTATGGTATCAGCCACCTTGACCCTTGGAGTTTCAACAAAATGAAAATGAGAATCAGATTTCTGATACATTATGGAAGCATTATTTTTGGAGCAACCTAGATATAACAAAGTGAATAATAGGGTTCTTGTAGTTTCAAGTCTACTAAAACTGCAGAGAAGTGCAGCTAGATACTTCTGCTCTTTCAAGAAATGCATGACAGCACATTATTGAAGGCAGAATTTCCTAATCCAAGAAGAATTTGGAGTATTCTAGAGTTAAAGACTTTCTTATGTTCCACATAACCTGAAGCCAAGTTAAACTCTTGAATATTCTTAGACATGACTTTTTTTTTTTTCAATCTTCAGTAGAGCTCGCTGATGTAGGAAATGTATGTGGTCAATTGTTTCATTTCTTCACATCAATAGGAAAATCTAATACAGCCCTATCCTTGCCGGATATTTATTTATGTATATATTCATTATAATCACATCAGTTAAGCAGAAACACAAGTCTCCGTTTGTCATTTGGTGAGATGGATGTAGCATTGAAATTGATGGCATATTTTCACATGGCAAGTATGAAAGTATGAAGTCCACTAAAAACAAACAGAGCAAAGCCATTTAAAAGTACAAACAGTACAGTAAGATCAAGGCTTTTAAGATGTACATATGGCAAAAGTACAGTACTTAACTTTTCTTCAAAAGATCACCTTGAAGAACAATATTGGTGGCACTGCTGAAAACAATTTCCAAGGATTACTGAGGGCCTGATTCTCTGCATTCTTAGAGATATAGATGCTGTTATTTGAGTAAAGGTGTAGTTGACTTCTAAGTTTTTAAAAAAAAAAAAAAAGGAACCAGAAAAGCCAAAGACAAACTTGAGGATTTTCTAGCTGCTAATGATGCGATCACTCATATCCCCTTGAACGTCATCTTTATTTTACCTTGTTTTACTGGTTTTACCTCCTTAAAAGCCTCACCTGACAGCTTGTCTTTATTTCAAGGACAGTATTTTTCTCCTAGTGCACATGACTGAATGCCTAAGATGTTTACTCACCATCTCAAAGAGACAGTGTCTGGCTGGGATGAATATTGATGACTGCCTAACTACTGCAAGTGAGCTGTAAATCTTCAATATAACATGAAATAGCTTTTATATGGAATTTCAAAAATCAGATTTACTAATCTGTTGTTAAAGTGAAATGCTTTATTGTGACATATGTAAGAGAGTTAGACAATGACTCTGCCCATTTTTGCTTGAGAATAGAAAGTGCCAACATTTTTATCCTGCTTAAGGGCAAATACCTTCTGCTATGCCACCCACATCTACCCAGTCAGTCGGAAAACTAGAACTACGTATTCTTTTAGGATTGAGAACATAATTCTTTGCCTGTCAGATTATTCTGACAAATTACATTATAATTACTTCCTCATTAATTACTGTGACAAATGTTGATCTAAAGAGAATAAGGAAGGATGGCTTTCATGTAAAGTCCTCAAAACATGAACAACGAAGGTTTCCCATAAGCGCTTTAATGTTTCCTGATATTTGGATATACTAACATGTTCACACCTGCATACAAGCAAAGACGTATTCCTAGCATGTCTGTTTCAGATAGGACAACTTTATTTCTGATCATCTTTGCATAGTATCTTTTGTGCTTCCAAGGAAATATTTTTTTCACTCAGATTGTATCAGTCTTGACCAATAATTGCTCTAAAACCATGAAAAAAAATTAGATGCTCTTGTTTTAGGAATTGTTTAAAGTATGGCAAAAGTACTTATAGTGGAATACATTATATTTCTGGAGTATGAGGTCCTCAAGGGAAATTGGAAGAATTACCCAACCTCCATGGTAAAGCGTTAGAGATGTGAATAACTTGCAACTTGAAAAGAAAACTACTTTCCTTTCAGAGCAAGAGAGATATTGGAAAAATAATTGCCTGTCTTTGGGATCTAGTTCTTTCTTTGGTTCCTGCTCATTTTTGGCTGCTGGCAGCCTTGCACTGGCCATCAAGCCTGATGTAGCGGAGTCATACTTTCTTGATGAATGTGTGAAAGAATAGAAGATTGAAGAACTGTTCATGTGATTCAGAGGCAGTTTGTAATCAAATTTGTAAATCTGGTTGCAGATTGGTATGACTCTGAAACAGAGCTGTTTTCTCTCCTCGAAGAGAGGAGAGTAACAATCCCAGTCTGCAGAAGAGAATGAAAACCAGAAAGTTTGGGAACAGATCACTTTATACTCAGTAGATAACTTGTACCAGAATCTCCCTGAGAGCAGAGTAGCCTGTAGAAACTCTTACCCACAAAGGAATAGAGAAGCTGCATTATGTTTCCTTCATGTTAACAGTTTTTAAAGTGCAATTCATCAGATTCAGCAGGCCTTGCAATTCTGAAAAGATCACTTGCGAAGCACTGTTATTTACTGCAATATCCTGAAAGATAAGAGACTTTGGGTCTAATCTCAGTGCTGCAATGATCTTGTTCTGGGACCTTGGGCAAAATAGATTATTTGAATCTCTACACCTTTGTTGCATTGGGTGAATTTCTGGCAGAGCTCACATTGACTGGGGCGCTCCCAGGGTTTTCTCCATTGGGCAGCATCTTAATGTACAAGTGTCATTTCTGTGCATGTATCTAGGAAGTGTGATCATGGCTTTTATTTGTATTTATCTGGTACCCCTTGAAAGACCTTCTGAAGCTCTGGAGAATGCACTGACCTCTTTCATTCCCTTTATCTGAAAAAGGTCATATTTTAACAGACCTTGGACAACACCAGGGCAAATTCTACTCCTGCTGTACCATTCAGCATAGCTGCTGAGTAGCTCTGTCTTACAGCTATGTAACTGAAAGTAGTATTTGGCCCAAATCTTTCCACCTTCTGATTCATTACAAATCTATGTCTCCATCTGCTTGGGTATACATACAGTCATACCTCTTACAGAACACAGCATTAGCTATATGCTGTATGTACAGGTGTTTAACGGGAATATTTGCTTTATTTATTTGCTTTTATTTGCTTTGCTTTGTTACCAGTAATTCCACAAGAAGTTTCAGAAATTCACTTCCCTCATACTTAAAAGCTTTTTTATTTAATTTCCAGGCTAAATTTATGCGCATCCAGAGTACATTAATTTGTTCTTGTGATTATACTCTTCATTAGATGGAACAGCTCTTCTCTCTTGTATGTACTTCACTGAAGTAAGCAACAAACACACCTCCTCCCAGCCTTCATTTTCCAAAATAGTCCAGTCTCTGTGCATCTTGAGGGCTCACATTCCACTCATACTCCTCATGCTGTTCTCTAGATTTGTTCTCATTTAGTCCTTTCTGAGCATGGACATCCAAAGCTGTACCCTCTGACAGACAATGTTTTCCCACGCAGTGACTTTAATGGAGTGATCTTGTTGCTTATGCTATGCAATTGCGTTCACCTATCATCTGACCATGCCACTGTGATGCTTCATAACCTTGGATTAATGTGTCACTGCTTACATTGTCTTTGTCATTGTACTTCCATCACTTCTCTCCTCAGAAAATCTCCTTCATTCCAGTACAACATACCACCCTCCACAGACACTTAGTTCTCTTTGCAATGAGTAGTGTAAAGCAAAGAGTATAGCCAAGACTGTGAGCATGAGTAGCCCTACTCTTTGTCATGAATACAGTAGTCCTATTGGTCACAGCAAGAATTAGAACTGATTAAACTGCCTCTGAGAGTATCCTTCGAGGACCTCCATCATTTGTTGTGTTCCTCTCTGCATCCTGTGCCTGTAGGAGTAACAATATTATCTCCTCTACGAAGTTCCTCCATTGCTTTGCAGTTCTTGGACTACCCCTCATCCGCACTTTCATTCCAGAAGAATGCAAAAAAAAAAAAAGAACACAATTTTATTGGTTCAGTGTGGATGGGTTGAACTCAGTAGTCATACAATATTCAGTCTGTGCAAAGGCAGGTACTGCACTACTGTAATAAGTTTTATGACCTCCATTTTTCTCACAAGCTGCGCTTATTGCCCATTCCTGCTAATATATCTAAGAAAAGTAGCATTACCTCTGGTAGAAAATTCAAACAACCACTTTTTAGTCACTGTCAAGCAGAATGCTTCCACCTAAGTGTGACTTCCAAGGATCAAAATGCTTGAGGGTGTAATTTCAAGAACAGAAATGAAATAGGATAATTAATATTACACAGAAGCTTATATTCTTTGTCCCTATTACTATAAAGTGTAACACTCCTGTGTTACTTCATAATACATCCGTGTAAAAACCAATCCACCACAGCTAGTGCGTTCCAGTTATCTGTGGGAGGTAAGAATTTTAGCTACAGGAGCTCTAAATGAAGGTCATTCCTGAAACCAGGACCCAGACTGAAGTCTGACCTGATGTTGCCCCATGTACTTGGGGACATGGCAAAGCCTCGCAAATCCAAGCCAAGAATCACCAAGCCAAGAATGGCTTAGATTGGAAGGGACCTAAAGCTCACCCAGTTCCAGCTCCCTGCTGTGGACAGGGCTGCTGCCCACCAGATCAAATTGCCCGGTGCTCCATCCAGCCCGGCCTTGAACACCTCCAAGGAGGGGGCAGCCACATCTTCTCTGGGCAGCCTGTGCCAGTGCCTCACCACCCTCTGAGCAAAGGGTTTCCTCCTAATATCTAATCTAATTTATCCCTCTTTTAGTTTCAAATCATCTTGTCCTATCACTATCGGACTATGTAAAAAGTCAGTCTTCATCTTTTTTATAAGCTCCCTTAAAGTACTTAATGAAAGTTACTACTACTAACAACGATAATAATAATAAACAGCGGGAAAATAAGGTCATTAAGTTAAAGAAAGTTATCTGCAGTTAGCCCTGCAGGCAGAGAAGGGAAGGGCGCTGGAAGAGCAGGCCAGGGCCGCATCTGTGGGGCAGCGGGGAAAACGGGTTTCCCCTGCTCCACGGGCTGCTCCCCGGGGCCGGGCGGGGACATGTGAGTGCCTGGAGGTGGGGCAGAGTTTAAGGGGCCTCAGCCTGGTGAGCTCCCAACCCCAAGTGCAGTTTCTCCCAGTCACCGCCTCCTGTCCCTGAGATCCTTTGAAACCCTCAAAAATAAAGGGGGGCGGGGGGGGGAGTTTTCAATGTTACACCCCTCTCTTTGGAAGGAGTGCAGTTTTCTGGCCGCGGCGACATTGCTCGTTAAACAATCAGCTCCCGAGCCCTGAAAGGAGAGGCATTGCACCCTTCTTGCTGAATGCACTCCTCAGTGCATATAACGCCAGGGCCTTTTGATGTCTCACAATGCGTGTTACGCCCCAAGATTGTCTCTTTGGACAGATCTACAACGCTTGGCTTCACGTGTGGAAGTTAAATGGCCAGCGAAGTTGTCGAAACTCCCACGTCTGGAGCAGCGCGGCGCTCTTACCGCTCCGTCCCCGCCCGCAGCCGGGGCCGTGGGGCTGCGGGGCCGGGCCTCGGCCGGCTCCAGGGAAAGGGGAAAGCGGCCCGGCCCCGAGTTTTTCTCTCTTTTCTTTTCTCCACTTTATTCTTTGGCAGCCTTAAAAGAGAGGCCGTTTGCAAAGCGTCCGCCCCGTGTAGGTGGCTTGTGTCTCGAAGCCGCTGGCAATGCTGCCGCTCCATGAAATCAAAATTTATGATTATTCAAATGTTGGGGAGTGTGAAAAGGGAGGAAGAAAGAAGGAAAATTAATATTGCAGCTGTTCTTCTGATTAATGAGAGATAATTGCTCATGAAAAGTCACCCCTGTGGCATTTTGTTGTCTTCTGGATCTTTGTTCTTTTCCACTATTATTGAGGACTTTCTTGAAGACTAAGCGGTTCTTTTCAATTTTTGGTATTCAGAAAGTGTTGCTTGGTTACAGATAATGGAGAAATCTCGGGCTATATCGGGTAAGATGTGCCACAGACAGCAATATCACAATGCCACTCTCAGAAAAGGATGGATACAAGTTAACGATGCGCTTTCAACAAAACATTAACAGACTTGTTCACGCTTTCATAATGACCTCATTAATGGGAGCTGGGGGCAAGTCCTGTCTTTTTGCTTGCGCTCCCTTCACACAACCCGGCTCCGAGATCTCCAGTGGCTTGAGCTGATACCAAATCGACGTTAGACTGGGGAAGAAGCGCGCTCCCAGCGCACGAGCCGGCGGCCCCGCGGTCACACGGGGATTTATTGGGGCGGGGGCCGCACCCGCCCAGATCCCTCTTCGGGGCCCGTTCCCCTTCTCGGCCGCCCTGCAAACGCTCCCCCCCCCCCCCCCTTTCCGCGCCTCAAAACGCGGCCCCGAGGTGCGGCTCTCTCTGCCGGGTTTGCATCGGGCGGGAAGCGCCTCTCTGCAGCCGGAGCTGGGGGAGGGAGGGGAGAGAACCGCTTTTGTCGCATAAGCCGTGAATCTCCCCGACATAAAGGTGTTGGAGACATCTGGGAGAAAGGAGGGACCTGCGCCCAGCGCTGCGCTCCGCGGGCCGGGGGAGCGGCTCTGATGTTCTTTTTGAACTGCTCCACTTTCAAAAGGGGGCAATTTCGTTACATTCTCATTTGTTACACTGCCTTGAACTAAAGGCAGACAAAGCTATACTCTGTCACCCCGAGCAGAATGAAGGGAATCAAAGGATTTTCCCTTAAAAGGACTAATTTTCTCCTTGAATTATGAAAGTAATGGCTAGGTAACAGCCTGTGCTCTGTACCCAACTGCTTAATACCTTCTAAATCCTTCCACGTGGCTCTCCCAGTCGTAGCAATTAGAGCTCATTATAGGCTCATAAGAGCTCTCATTTCGGGGATTACTTAATGGACAATGAAATTTTATCGGACAGAATTATTGAAAAATAAAATCGTAACGAGGCCGATGTGATGTGGGCGCACGCCTTACATCATTCCGCCTGGTTTGGGATATCTCAGCTCTCAAATGACTTCTTTTCTTGCTCCTGCTTTCAGGGATGAGATTTGCTTTGTGCTATTTTTTTCCTCCTTTCTTTTATCACCGCGCTTGGTTTATTATAACAATTAGAAATCGCAACTTTGATCCGACTCTCGCTGTCCGCCCCCGCTTACAGCAGTCCCTCCCCGCCTTCCCCCCAGCCCCGCTCCATTACTGCACACTTAGGTTTTCCACGCAGACCGGACGCCCTTCTTTCTAAGTAGCTTCTCCTAAAGAAAAAAAAAAAAAAAAAAGACAGAAATTACAAAACTGCGTTTTAACCGGAGAGAGCGGGGCAAGCCCCCTCTGTTCGCCCCGGGACCTAAACTACGGAGCCTCGGGAAAGGCCCGCCTCCGGCCGCCCCGAAGCCTCGGTAGTGGTTTGGGAAGAACTAGGTGAGGTCGGAGCTGACCCGCAGAAAGCCGCCGGACCCGGACCTTAATTGTTGTCACAAGACGTGGGATTAGCGCATTGCTGGAATAGCTGTCTGTTTACACTCCGGAGCCCCACCGGCCGGTAAACACTTTCTAATTGAATTCTAATCACATTCAAATAGCCCCATAACCAGCCTCAGCTGCAATTCATAAAACTTTAATTGCCATCCATAAATCCTCAGTTCGCGGCTACGGAGCGTCCCTAAAATCCCGCGGCATCGCGGCCGTCGAGGGGAGCCAGGGCCGCTCGCGTCCTCTCCAATGGGGCTGGGACAAAGCACTGAGTCCCGGGCCGAGGGAGACCCATCGCGACCGGAGGGCAAGCAGCGGTGTTGGTGGTGTTTTTCTGGGTTTAAACAACGAAGGGCTAAGGGGAACGTCCGTGACCCGGCTCTACGCACGCCAACTGCCTCTGAAGGCGTGAAGGCTCCCGATTCCTCCCGGCCCGCGCTCCGGCAATCAGCCGTGCTCTGCATTTTCTGCCTTACAGCACAATTGTCTCTCCCCTGCGCCAGCCGAGCGGCGTGGGATGCGCGGCCGCTTCCAAATGCCGCCTCGTATCTGCCCAACAGGACTGCGATTGCCCTTCCTCCGCCGAAGACTCTTCTTAAACTCCCATAAAACAGGTCATTGGAAAATCGCGTAATATGCCGCAAATACCTCAGCTCTTTAATGCAGTCTGAAATGCTCGGGAGCCACCGACCGTATTTAGCTGTTTATCCAATTTTACTTTGAATGATTGCTCCAGCACACTTGGTGCACATCAAAGCGGCCCCGGCACGGCCGCCCCTCAGCAGCGCTGCGCGCCGGTCCCGGAGCGGCCGGGCACCTCGCGGGGCAGTGCCGTTGTGGTACCGCTGCGCCGAGACGCGTCCCGGTGGGGAAGGCTTTGTCCGCCGTGCTCAGCGCCAATTTGGCGAAAGCTTCGGATGGGGTGAGAAGGGTGAAATAATAATGTTAATAACAACAACAATAACGACCAACACTAAACCCTATGAGCAGAAGTGCTTATGGACACACATTAGGCGCACCCCACCCCGAACTCCCTACCTACATCCACAGCGGCGACCCGGGCTCCTCCGCTCGGAAGCGACCTCCCGGTGCCCCGGGGGAACCCCGGCCCGGCCGCGAGGGCAGCGCTGTCTTTTCTCCCCACGCATCCCCGGCTCTCCCCTCCCCTCGCTCCCTTCGTGCGGGATGCGGAGGTGCTCCGGGGACAGATCCCAGCGCACAGTTTCACGCAAGTTTATCTCCCCTCCGGCTCTGCTGCAGGACGGATGAGGGGTCGCCGCCCCCTCCCCGGCTCCCACGCTCTCACAATTTGTCTGGGACGAAGGCGAAGACTGAAGCCATCGGGCAGCGAAAAAGCACGCGCGCACACTTGGTGCCCCCCTCCCCGCTTCCCTCCCCTCCCCCCCTTCCCCGCCGCCTCTCCCGCCGGCCTGAGAAGCTGGGCAGATTTAGGTCCGAGAGGCTTTCAGCCATCACGTGTTTAAATAGTTGATATAAAACCCCTAGCGCAGGGGATCCAGGCGGGGGACTTTAAGACCAGCCCTCTCCGGGGACCCTTTTGTTCGCCTCTCCAACATAAGCACCTTCTCGCCTCGCCAGGACTTCAGTGGCAGCCCGGCCGGCAGCAACGCAGCCCGCCGCGATGTCGCGCTCCTTCTATGTGGACTCCTTAATCATCAAGGACTCATCGAGGCCGCTGCCGGCCCTGCCCGAGCACCACCACCACCACGGCCAGGACTTCTTCATCCCTCTCGGCGTGCCGTCCCCCCTCGTCATGTCGGTGGCGGGCCCGGGCTGCCCGTCCCGCAAGAGCGGGGCCTTCTGCGTCTGCCCGCTCTGTGTCACCTCGCACCTGCACTCCTCCCGCGGGGGGGGCGGCGGCGGCGGCGGCGGCGGTGGCGGCGGGGCCATCCCGCTGCTCAAGGGCCAGTTTTCCCCTGCCGCCGCCGCCGCCGGCGAGGCCCAGTGCTGCCCGCGGGGCAGCCCCGCCGCCCCCCCTCCGCAGCCCCCGCCGCCTGCCGTGTCCGCCGCCGCCCTGGGGCACCCGGCGCATCACCCCCCCGCCTGCGCGGCCACCGCGTACAGCGTCAGCGACCCGCGGAGGTTCCACTGCCTCGGCATGGGTAGGAGCCCGCGGCCAGGGGACGGGGAGGCTGAGGCGGGCGGGCGGGTTTCCTTCCTCGGGTATCCTTCTTCTCTCCTTTTTCTCCTTTCCCCCACCCCGCTTAACTTGTTGCTTGCCCCCCAAGGAGGGTCCGATTCCAGCCAGATGCAGAACGGGAAGAGGATGCGGACGGCGTTCACCAGCACGCAGCTCCTGGAGCTGGAGAGGGAGTTCTCGTCCAACATGTACTTGTCCCGCCTGCGCCGCATCGAGATAGCCACGTACCTGAACCTCTCCGAGAAGCAGGTGAAGATCTGGTTCCAGAATCGCCGAGTGAAGCACAAGAAGGAGGGCAAAGGCGCCCCACGGAGCTCCCACGGGAGCTGCAAGTGCGGCACTGGCCAGGGCCACTTCCCCAGGTCGGAGGACGAGGAATCCCTGTCCCCATCCTCCGCCACCGAGGAGAAGGAGATCTCTCCGCTCTGAACCGTCGGGGACACCTCGGGCACCGCCGTCGGAGCCCGCGGGCAGCGGCCGTCGGTGCGCTCTGTGGGGAACGGTGGTGTTGCAGCGGTGGGAGCTCAGCCACGGCGCTACGTGCCGACACCGGGACGGGCACCTGCCTTGCCCAGCTCGGAGCGCGGACCTGGCCAGGGGGTCCCCCTCGCCTCTCCCCAGAGGAGACTGAAGAAAGAAAAAGCCGCCCAAGTATTTCGGACCGAAAGCCGAGACTTTAAAACCTGAAAAGAACTCGTAGGCTGAGAACCTCCTGGAAGGACTTTCTGAACGTGAATAAGGAAAGCAATAAAGATCAGTCGCTTGGGTTCGGGCAGACGGTTTGATTGTGAATAGTTTTATATAAAAGTTCTATTTATATTTATTTAAATAAATGAGATCGGACGATAATTTCTTCTTCTCTCTCTCCTTTTTTTTTTTTTTAATTTTATTTTTTCACTTCTTTTGCCCGAGCTCAAGCAGCGAAGGCACAGCAGCGGCTGGGGCAGGGCGTGCTGCTGGGCGCGGGTACAGCGCGGCTCAGTGTGCCCCAGATCCACTATAACCCAGCCTAGCACCGCCGCCAGCAGCCCAGCAACTCCCCGCTACCCCACGGATCTGGAGGGGTGGGGGGTGGGGGGGGGTGTCTCCGGCAGCAGAGTGGAGCCGGGTGCACGAACGCGGCCGGGACAGCACGGTCCGAGACCGGTGACAGCTCTCTGCCGTCGGGAACGGGGGCAGGGACAGAAACGGGGACTGGCGCCTGTCGCTGTCCCGAGGCCGCCGGTGCCGGCTCGGGGCTGTGCGCCGAGACACCCCGTTTCAGCCCTCCTGAAGGGGTATGCACGCAGCGACCTCTCTTCTTTTATCCCTTGCTTCTTTAATCAGGGATCAGATTTTTAAAAAAACCTTTTTCTTACTTCTTTTTTTTGTTTTGTTTTGTGGAAGTGGTGGGGAATGAGTTGGAGCTGCTCAATCCCAACTGTGCCTCTCTGTAACTTTCTCGTGGTTCCTCCTGCCCGGAGGACGAGTGTGCCTCTCTCCCGCTGTGTCGTTCCCCACTCACACCTTTCCCAAGGTGGCTTTTCCACTGACTCCATCTACACTTCCGACTTCAGCCCCTGAATCCAGTGAAGAGCCTTTAGGAAAATAATACCCCAAACGCTTTCCGTGCTTGATCCTTAACCTCGGAAGTTCAGCTCAGAGCTCCGATTCCAAGTGTTTGCCTTGCTTTTAATCAGAAAACAAGGAATAAGACCTCATGCAGCTCAGCAGGAACTGCCCAGCACTGGGTGCAGCTGCTGAGGGCAGGAGGAGAGGGCCCGTGGTGGATTGCTCACAGCCCATGCCAGCTGCGGGGTCTGGGACAGCGCCGTGATCCTGCCAGGAGGGGGTGGCAAGGGCAGGGTGGGAAGTTCCAGCCTGGGCTTGGGAAATAAGTGCAGAACCTCACTCTGCTGTTTCACAGACGAGGGTCTGCACAGAGGCTGGCACCCGGCTGAGCAGGGAAGCACGCTGTTGTCCCAAAGATCCTCCCTTCATTGCCCAGGCCATTCCCTTATGTCATAGAACCGTAACATCATTAACGTTGGAAAAGTCCATCTAGTCCAACTGTAGCCCTTATGACTTCTTCTCATAGCCCTTATGACTTCCTCACAGAGGACCTACTGGCTCCTGAAGTCCCGCTGAGCCCTTCCTACCTGGAATTTGTGGGAGGAGAAACTGGCATTGTGGGTACTATGGCAGCGCCACTGCTGTCCCAAGGTAGCAGGGAGCTCCAGGCCTGAGGAGCACTGCACCCTTCTGCATCTGGGTGATGCTGTCACTGGAGCTGCAGGGGTGCTTCTTGTGTGTGTGTCTGTCCTCGGTGTAGTTCTGTGGAAGTAACTCAGGGTACAAATGGGTATTTCTGTCTTCTTCTGGAATTCAGGACTAGAGATGTAGGAATACTTCCTTGAGGTATTCAACAATTTCTTAAAAATGGGGGGGGGGGGGGGGGGGAGAAACGAGCTTCTCTTACATGGAGTGTGAATGATGATGTTTACTGTTCAAGGACTGAAAGGAAACAGTGACCTACACTCAGCGTGCAAGCTGTACCACTGAGGCAGCTACTGCCATCACCAGAGATTTTTGATTTCAAAGAGGGCATCGAAAAAGAGGTCTCCCCATTCCCGTACAGAAACAGACATATAGGTGTGCCCTGACACATCCTGGAAGGCCGTTACAAAGTGAAATAGCGCTGCCAGGGCAGCCCGAGAGCAGGGACAGCAGCAGAGGGGGTGCAGGAGCTGTGCAGGTGGCTGAAGGGCCGTAGGACAGAACTCAGAGAACAGATTTTTCTTCCGTGATTCCATACCACGCCATCCTCGTTGCAACTGCGGTGAACGAACAGCAAACGCTGCCCTCTTCTCTTTGGCACTTGTCACGGCGATGTTTGGAAGCTCTGCAAACGCGGCCGGATTTAGCGCTCCCGCGGGAGCAATCCATCAGCCGCTCTTTAGGAACCGCGACGGAAGGAAGGCTCAGCGACACGTACACGGCCGCTGCGGCAACGGCCCGGCACCGAGAGGCTCAGCACCACCACTGGGGACAGCCACCGGCGGTGTCCCTGTGCCCCGCGTACCGGCGGCCCCGAGGGCGGTGACCCGACGGCGGGGGCTTCACCCGGGGGTGGGGACACGGTACCTCCCTTCTCCGGGGCCCGAGGGGGCGGACAGAGCGCTTCTCCCGCAGGTGACTGCCCCGCACTGTGATACGGCCTGAAGCAGCCCCCCGGGAGAGGGCTGCCGCAGGCGAACCCAAAGGGATCGGGAGCGTGTGCTGTGCGCTTGGCAAAAGGGCTGCTTGCAGATTAATGAAGGAGTGACAATTTCAAGGCTAACGTTGGCACTGCCCAAGCCAGAGCGTGGGGAGCTCGCCAGGCTTTGCTGTATATTGTCTGCTTTTCTGAAGAGCAGACAAAGATGGATAGAGGGACATTGAAAAGCGGGAGGCGTATTTCAAGCAGTCCCATAAAGGGGGTTGTCACTTAAAGACAAGAACCATAGTGCTTTGATGACTTTGTATTAGCCTCACCGCTTCACAGAAGTGACTTCGCTCCCTTCAGGGAATTCACCGACTTTCAGCAGATGACACGTCGGTGAGGCTGCCTCGGGCAGTGACCGCAGCCCCTCGCCGCGGGGCTAATCTCCTCCCGGGACTGATTTTCTCGCTCCGGGGCTCGCTTTGCTTTCCGTCCCGAGACCGAGTGACCTCGACAAAAACCGAGGTTTGCAGTATATGCGGACCTTCAGCGCAAAACGCGTGCTCGCAGCCCTTCGCGGCTCCCGGAGGCCCCCGGCGCTCCCCGTCCCTCGCATCCGCGTGTCCCCGCGTCCTCCTGTCCTCGAGCCCCCCGGTTCTCCGTGTCCCCCTTTCCCCGTGTCCCCAGGGTGCCGCCCGGGTCGCCCCCGCCCGTCCCGTGCTCCCGTCCGCGTGCGGCGGGGCGGGAGGGCTGCGCCGGCCGGGGCAGGGTTCTCTGCCAAAACCGAGCGTTACTTCTTTTTTCCTTCTCTCTTTTTATTTTTTTTTTCTTCTTTCCTAAGACAGGGACCCCCGACCGCTGCAGCCCCACAGGCTTTGAAGGCACGGCAAAAGGGCTTCGCTGTGAGTTTGAGCGAACCATTTAGTCACTGTTTCATTAGGCGCTATTTGAACCTTGCAACATGTGGTAATTTCTGGGGCAAGCTGAAAAGGGGGGATTACGGAGGAGGGACACAAGGAAATTAGCCAACGGTTAATTTAACTCGTTTTCTGGTAGAATTTTCGATACATTCCTAATTGACGGAGGAGGCAGGTGAAGACTTCGGCTCCCGGCAGACTCATTCACGGTGAGAATAAATGGCTCTTTTTAACTCACACTGCTCACAATATATCATCGGGGAAAAGACATGCAATGAATATGTTGATTTTTTTTTATTATTATTATTAATGGAATTACACCCCGCCACGCAGGTGTGAGGGTAACAACCTACACCGCGATGAAATCAGATTAACTATGAAATGAGAATTTTATTGGCTTTCTATGTCGCACAGACCTGGATTCAAACTGTCAAAACAAGAAACAAGATGGGGAGAGAGATACTGCGAAGGCGGAGGTGCTAGTCAGCGGACAGCCGTAGCGGTATCCAAATCTTGCGATCCAAATAATAATTAGCTGTAAATCACGGCGAACATCCGTAGCCCGCTCTCCACTCTGTTTATACCGCCCGTAGGAAGTGTGATTAGCCTGTAACGGCCGATCTCTTCAGAGCCCGGGCTCTGCCATTAGCTCCCATCGCTCCTCTTTGCTACGAAACTCGCCCGCGGGGTCCCCCTTAAACCACGGCACGTGGGACAGCGGAGAGGCTCCGGGCTGGAGCCGGGAGTGGGATCGGGTCCCCCCCTGCGGGCACTACCTGCGCGGTGCGGGGCCGCCCGCCGCCACCTTCGCTGGGGCCCCTTTGGAACCTGCTATAGAAAAGGGAGGTACTCTGCATGACAAAGCACAATTAAGCTCGCTATTCAGGAGCGCTGCAGCTGGTAGCCCATTGGGAGAGTGGGAGGAAACGCGAATATATTAATTACGCGAAGGGGCGGTGGAAAAAAAAGCCAACAACAACGCCACAACAACAACAAAACCAACAACAAACGTAGGTATGGGTTGGGTATTGGGTTTGAGTGGGGTGGCTGATGTGTGTGCCGGCCTCTGTTATTTGTTGAATATTTGACGGCACAGCCCCAGCCCTGCTCGGCTGTAGGTAACTGACATCCACCAGCCAAAACTATGTATTGCCACCGGCCCTCAGCCCAGGCCACAAAGGCAGGAGTGCTCAGTAGAAGGAAGCAGCAACGGAGAAAATCAAAGGTGTTTTCACACTACAAGAGCTCCTGATCTTCTGGAATAGTGTGAAGTATAGGCCAGAATCGGCCAGGCACACATGCAGGAGATGCAGATTTCTTTGAGCTAAGAAACATTTGAATGAGAGTTTGGTATTCTAGTTATTCAC
This sequence comes from Numida meleagris, assembly GCF_002078875.1. Lineage (NCBI taxonomy): Eukaryota > Metazoa > Chordata > Aves > Galliformes > Numididae > Numida > Numida meleagris. The sequence continues at coordinate 71,468,175 of NC_034412.1, read as the reverse complement.
CAGTAAAGTTAGCTTTTAACTAACCTACCACCATTATTCCATTCTTACAGAGCAGTATTGGAGCAGTCACAGCTTCAGATTCTCAGTGTGGCTGCAGAAAAGCCCCACCCCCAGCCTAGGTACTGCAAGGGGGGTGTTGTGTAGTTCAGCACTCTGGCCTTTAATACATGTTCAGCCTGGCCTTTAATATATGTTCTGGAATGGATAGACAAGGATCCTGTGCTGGCTTTCGTTAAGCTAACAATCGTAGGAAAGGCATCATGAAATCTTTAGACACATGAGAGACTTTAGTGAGTACAGAGGAACTCTGTTCATAAGTCAATTCCGCTTGTGCAAAAACCTCGGTACTTCCAAGGTGATTGTAATGAGATAATGGGGAGCAACCAGGAGTTCCTATTTTTTCCAGGTATCAAGACCTACCAGTCTTTCATAGGCAAAAGACACCATCTCAAAAATCATTGTATTAACATGCCATTAAGGAAAGGTCATAAGACAGGAGGCATTTCGTTATGTTTATTGTCAAGTTTCCTCCTGATAAAACCCCTTTTTCACAGTCAGATTTATCTTCTGTAATTACTGCAGGACTGACTGAGCTTAGGCAATGTGCGATGTAATAGATTGTGGCAGTTCAGCCCACTGGGTTTTCAGTGAGAGTTGTCAAATTGCAGTGAAGTTGTCAGAGCATTTTTTTTCCCTTTTCACAATTGCTATTAAATGTGAGCAAGTGACTGACTGCACAGAAAATTGCTCTCAAGTTTCGTATTTTTCTAGACCAGGTACTGAGTCCTTTGAGCGCCTTGATTTGTGGCTTCATGTTCTTTGAATATTCAGGAACAAGACTGAGAAAGTCAATTCAGTGCTTGGAGTGTGTCTGTGTGGCAAATGCCATCAACATACACAGGGGAGTGGATGCATGCCCCCGTATGGCCCTACCAGGAGTTGAGCTTGGTGTCTACATGTTTGCTGCTGGGCTGAGAACAGCAGCATTGGAGCTCCTCATCTTGAGGGCACTGCCAGGCAAGCAGAGGGGAATGTGCTGCTTTTCATTTTGAGGGAAATCCTGTGAAAGTGAATTGTGAGAAGCCAGGCTGGTGTGTATCAGCCTTGTTTGTGCTGGAGGGTCATGAAAGAAGGCAGCAGAGTTGCTGGAAAATATAGAATGATATAGAACAGCATGGGTTGGAAGGGATCTCAGAGATCATCTAGTTAAAAAGATGGCATTTGCCTCCTGTCATTGCCCATCTCTTGTCCTCTGGGCTGTCCCCTCCTTTACTCCTCTTTATTTCATTCTGAAACTTGTGCCCTTGTCTTCATCCCATTTCCTGAGAAGTACAAGAAAGCAGAGGGTGCAACCGGGTCATGCCATTTGGAGCTCTGCCCCTGCAAAGATGAGAGAGAGTTAATATATCCTTCAGACCTCTGCTCCTCTCCTGATTGACGCTGGCTCATAGACCCTGGAACTGCTGAGCTGAGTGGATGGGACAGGTCTGGGAGACAGACAGAGAGGGACGGGCAGACTGCTCTCATCCATTTCATCTCCCTGGAAAATGCAGTATTACAGCTGCTGGCAGAAGCTGCACTCCCGGAGTTGCTGGGTCAAAGTTGAAATTGTTTTAAAAATCTTCAGTGCAAATGCAGCCTTTGTAGGAGGCGTTTCTGCAGGAAGAATGCTGCAGATGCTGGGGTACAGCAGTACCAGCAGCACCGTGCTGTGCCCAGAGCCACAAAATGACATACCTGGGGTCCTCTGCCCTTACAGCTGGGGATCTGACCTGCAGAGGAAAAAGCTTCCACAAAGCCTCAGGAAGAGGAGAAATAAACATAGTGCGTGTTCAGAGCAAAGGGCAGCACAGATAAGTTGTTTTCATAATGTTTTTTTCCCCTCTTAAATTTGTGCTGAGTTCTTCCTGTAACTCTGAATGGAAGTGGAAGGGTTCTACTGTTTTTTCCTTATGTCTGCATTTCTCCCCCAAGGCAAACTCAAGGGCGTATGAAGAAATCCGATGCTTGAAATTAAGGAGTAATTTCTGTTTCAAAAGTCAACATGAGAAACAAATATTTGAAAGCTATTTCTGTTTTACATTCATTTTCAGCATTCAGCTTCAGCCTCCCCAGCGCTGTGGCATAGAGCAGTCCTCACCAGTGCGGTCCATACACCTCACATCTTCCATTTCTACTTATCATACAGGGACCTGGAAAACCCCTGGGTCATCTTTTGCAGAAAGAAAAAACATAGGTGTATCTATGATTCTGTTTTTATGTGCTTTTTTTTTTCTTTTTCTTTTTTCTTTTGTTTCCTTTTCCTTTTTTTCCTTTTCCTTTTTTTCCTTTTCCTTTTTTTCCTTTTCCTTTTTTTCCTTTTCCTTTTTCTTTTTCTTTTTTTTTTCTTCTTCTTTTTCTCAGAAGAAAGCTGGCTGCACTATACCCTGGACTTTCTGCTACATCTTTTTACTGAAAAGAGCCCAACAGCATTTTATAGAAAACAGAAACGTTTTGAGTGATTTGCTTTTTTTCCCCATGCTGTTTCAGGATCCATTTAGGAAGGAGATAAGGAAGGACTTGCTTCCTTCTTACTTTCTAACATCTTTCCCCTTTGAAGCAAGCAGAATAATGTTGGACACTAGTTTATAGTTAATTGGCTGGCTTTGTACACATTTTCTATTAAACACGGAAGAATATGCACCGTTCTTTCTATGCACTGAAAGTAGCTCTAGAAAATCACAGAAAATCATGTGCTTTAAGAGATTATTCACACACGAAAAATGTATATATTTGCAAATTGTTGCAAGGTTTTGGTAGGGGATGCTGGCAGGCCTGCAAAACTCGCAGTTCTGGGGGTGGGAGTCGTGCAGGAGCAGGGCAAGGAGAGCACCAGGGGGCTGCTGGGGGTCATGTGCTGTGCAAGAGGGAACCTGAGCGAATGCCACCTAATGGAGAGACCCAACCACGGCCAGCAAGGAGGTCGGCACTCAGAGTCAGGCAGGGGAGCTGCAACCGGTCCCTGTAAAGCCTCTCTGGAAGGTATGGGGAAGGCAAAAGGTAAGACTTGTAAAAGCAAATGGAGAATGAAATCTTGCCCGCCAAAAGGGGTATTTTGCTTCTCTGTCGATTTTACTGTTCTGCTGCCAAGCTATAAAAGGGGGAGGGGGAATGACAATCAAATCCAAGAGCAGACGGGGATTTGAAAACTTCATTCCAATTGTAGCCGGGACAGAAAATGGCACAACATGAATCCATTCTAGTGGCAATGATTGTAAATGAGAATGGGGCTGGCACAAAGGTAACCCCTTACAGCCCTAACAAGGTGCCCTTGTGTGGTCCCAGCACCCTTTGGCTCTTTATGTTGTGGAATTCGCTGGTTTCTTTCCCAGACTGACTGTATGCTCATAGCTCTGGAACACTGCATTAGCAAATAAGTATTAATCTTTGAGGAACAGGAGCTTCCACTTTAATTACATCGGTGCCAATCAATAAACATCTTCAAAAAGTGATGTCATGGTGGTTAAGGACATGCTTGTCATAGCAGCCTATCCTGGCCACTTTGAGCACTCCAAAAAACAGACTTCTGTCTAAGATGTGCTGTACTTGTTCTCAGCAGAAAAAGTCAAGAGACAAATATTTCAAACTGCATGCCTTGGCTAGGACACACACAAACAACTGTACCCATAAGCAAACAACCCATGCAGTCTGCATGCAGGCGTGCATTTGCACATTCAAAGTGGGATTCTTGTGTGCAAACAGGAGTCTGCTTACATGCGCTGATTAGCAGCAGCAGCAAACAGTGGGAAAACGTTGCTTTAACTGTTTTAGATAGTGAAGCAGGATGGTAATATTTGCCTGGAACATTTCATGCTGTTATCCACTTCCCACTCTCCTGGGAAAGAGCTGGGAAGGGTTTGTTGGGCTGCAGATAGAGCTTGCTTGTTTTGCATCCAGCTGGAAGAGAAGTGGGACGCAGATCCAGGGATGAGTGATGGCGAGAGTCAGACAGGTCTGTGTGCAAAGGCTCCCAGGGACTGCTTGGGGGCTGCTGAGCCTCCAAGCCAAGGGCGGAGCGGCGCTGGAGCAGCACTGGGAAAGAGCAGGGGCAGGATGGGAGCCAAGGCTCTCTGATTAGGTGATGCTCTAACTCTTTGTGGTGTATTTCTGTAGCATGTCTGAATTTGTAAGGCAAACTTGTTAAAATTTGGTTAATATATACGTGTAGGTGTGTTTATACATATACCTGTACATATACAGGTGTGTTTGGCACCTCATCCAAACACTTTGGGAATCCCAGCTCGAAGTGCCATTTAGCAAATACATGACAAATTCCAGAGTTACTTATGGGGAAGTATGCCCAGATTAAGTACCATATGTACCATATAAAGTACGATGTATTGCTTTAATAAAATATTAATACTACAAATAAGAAAATGGGGTGGGCGATGGCTTCATATTTAAGGTTGAATTAATCCATCTAACACAAAAGATACTTTTATAAATGTGTTTTAATTATTCATGCCAAAGGCGTTAGCTATTATCCTTCATTTGCATTTTTCAATATTTCTTGGTGCTTAATAAACAAAAAATGCTCCTTTTTTAAGACGCTATTGTCCTTCTGATGATGTGGTATTTGGAAACCACCCACCATGTATGTACAGTCAGTGATCTCATCTTAAATCTATGTCAACGGTTTACGGGCGTTAGGCCCGATTCCGTGACAAAGGGGACGGGGGACCCAAGGGCCCACGTCCCGGGAAAAGGGGAAAGGGGAAAAGGGTAGGGAGATGGCCCTGAGAGCAAAGAACAGCGGCAACAATCTGAGGAGAAACAAACTAATTTACTAAATAAAATATCGGAATGCAAAACAACACACTATAATACAATATAATTACAATTTAAGCTGATAAATTCAATACAGAGAGAGAGAGAATGTCCCAAAATCAAGGTAGGCCTTACTCTACTACCGACGATAAGACGGCTGGAGAGCGAGGTGCTGCCAAGACGAGAAACGGCGGAAAAAGGGACGAGGTCTCGTGATCTGCAAGTTTTTATACTGCGAGCTTCTATCTTTTCCCTCCGGCTGGAAAATGGTAACAAAGGAGCAAAGTGCCGTGGGGACTGTAGTAGTCCTTCTCTTCTGAGAACCAGGTACATTCACTACATGATGTTATGATGTGGAATACCAATAACCGAAAATCATAAAACCATGACAATCTATTATCAGTATTATGAGGAAAAGGAATAGATTTGGAATAAAAGGAAGAAAATGCATCTGTTTATTTGAACAAATCATAATACATTCATGCATTTCAACAACATTAGGGAAAAATAGTTTTCCATACACAGATTATAAAATGTCAGAATGTGTCAAGTTGTTGCCTAACCAAAATGGCTTCCCCGTGAGGTTTATATTTGGATGCAAATCCGAAGAGGCTGATGTTTGCACTGTTTAATATACACGCAGGACACAGAGATCACTGGTATCAGAGCACCTCCTCAGTACTGCTGTGGGCAAGCCAACAGTAAAAGCAATGCAGGAGATCTTCCACTACCTTCCTTCTACTGTTGTTCTAAGGTTTTCTTAAGGCAATGTTAAGTGTCTGTCAGAGCTTTTGCTGGCCCATTGCTTGGAGAAGAGCTATCAGCACACTTGGTTCTTCTGTTGGGTGATGGGAATGAGGGAGCACCAGTACAGACTGATGACCAAAGGTGGCATTTTGGAAGTGCTGTTGGATGTGTTACTCTCTGCTCAAGATCATCCCAATTCTGAAAGACTGCTGGTGAGTGCTGGTGCATTTATCTGTATCTCTGAGCTGTTTCCACTTCTGCATTTGGCAGATTGACACTTACAGATTTAAAAGATTATCTTCCTGTCTTCCACATCTTCCTCTAAGTTACCTAAATGGATATGGTTTTCGGAAACCAGTGACAAGCATCTCTTTTGGTTTCATTGGCTGCAGGCTCACATCCTAAGGCAACATTGACTGACATAAGAACATTTGACATATACAATCTGGACTGTAGAAGCACACAAGTCAGCTATTCTTGTGATACTCTTCAGTGCATTCAAACATGCATTTTTCCTCAAATACTTAACGTTTTCAGACTGAAGATTTTTTCTGCTCTTCAAACAGTGGAGTGAATGTGCTCTACTAAATTCTCTCAGTGAGAGAATTTTTACATCAAATTGCTGTGCACATGGTGTGTCCTCCTCCTCTTGTCACTGGCAGATCATTGCCTTTGGGATCCAGGAACACTACCAAGCCTTAATGCAAATTCAGAAGATCACCACTTTTCTGGTATTTGTGATGAAATCTTGCAGATTTTGTTCTGAGGATGATAAGGCACTATGGCCAGTGAAAAACTATTATAAATATAGGAGGCATTAACAAAGCTTTACATTGTAAGGCAAAAGTTTAATTCCTACCTATTTTGTTTTTTTGTTTGTTTGTTTTCCAGTGGAAATATGTACATGGATTTTTTAAAAAAATATTTAAAGGTAAAAATTAAAGTATGCACTTGAAAACAGTTTTGTTGAAAGCATGGCAACTCAAGGACAGTGAAATAACATACACAAAGTACAAATTGAGGCCACTTCAGCACACTTGTTCCATCGACTGTATCCCAGCCTGCATACACAAACATCTCATGCGACGTGCCTGAAGTAAGGCAAGATGGATCCCTCCCTGGCCAGAAGAAAATGAAAGTTCAAGAATTGGCGATGCTATATATTTTACATGGCGTCAGAGATTCCTGTTTTTTCATATTTACTCAGACTACAGAAATGTGAGACTCATGAAAGACCCCTCTGCTCTAAAGAATGACTGTAGAATGTTGTAAGTATGCCTAGGCATTTACACGTATCTTACAAATGTATATATATATACATATATAAGTTATATATATATGTACGTATGACGAAATCAAGTATAAATAATTGTCAAGGAACTATTTTTTTTTTTTTAGTTGCCTAGAACACCTGGAATATACAGAAGTGTACTTAAACTATTTTAGAAACAGAATCATTGTGCTGCATAGAGATTTCACCTTGAAATACACAAAAAAGAGAGAGGAAAACACCATACACGCACTCCACTATAAACAAACGTCTTTCTGCAGTGTTTCAAGTGAAACAATTTGGAGGTTGTAGACTTGGTGCTGCTGTTGCTAACCTCCCTCATCAGTCTGCAAGGATTTCCCCTTGGGACCAATCAAACACCACCTTGAATCGGAAGACTTTCTGATTTGACTTTCCAGACCCAATCCTGCCTCCTCTCAGTGAGATGCCCTCCTGCCACTTTTGCAGTAGGCCAGATGCAGGCTGTGCTTAGCAGAAGGCATTGCATGCAAATGCTCTCAAGAAATCTTGCGGAGAATTTACACCACAAGGGAAGACTAAATTGATGCTCGTAGTACTTTGTGTTCATCGATTTGTCCCTCTTCACTGTGACTGTACGCTGGAAGAGCACCCAGGCTTTTAATTAGAAAATTCAATACACACTGCAAAGGTTAAGTACGTAGTTAAGTGTTTCCCCATCTCACTTTCTCCACCTCAGCTCAGGAACTTTTATGGTTCTCCTTGGGAAAGATTATTCCTTAGAGTGGATAGTATCCTCTCAAAGGAGGTTTACTTTGAATAAGGAGGTCTAACAGATGTGCTTCAGAGCAAGCTCACAGAGTAGCCCATGCTCGGCTGCAGGTGTGATGGAAGAGGAGTAGGTGGGATTTTCTGCTTTCTCTGTCAAGGAATCAAGAGCAGGCTTGTCAATGGGGCCAGGACTGGGCTGAAACCAGAGATTTGATTTATAACTACCATAAAATTTTGACAGCTTTATAATGAAAAAAAGAGGGGGTCGTACTGGAATAATATACTATTTTAACTACACATTAACTTCTGTGAGGTTTTACCTGTAAGCACCTTCCCACATGATAGAGAGCGTTTCTAGATGGAAGAAGTGCACATGGCATAAAATGCTAAATGCAGTTTTACTGATGACATTACTTTTTTATATTAATGCTGATCCTATTGTAAGATCCCCTCTGTAAGTTTCTGTATTGCACCCCAGAGTTATTCCACTGGTGTATTTTCCAGACCAGGCTGATTTCTTGGCATTCTTTGCTTCCTCTTCCTAAAAGCTGCTAATTCCTGTAGCACTTCTGCTGTGCCACAGGGTTGGGAAACCCACATTGTACATGACAAATCGGGGCTGGAATGATGGGAGAACTTGTGATGGTTAAGAGAGATTGATGCCTTTTTAAACAGAAAGGAAACTGTATTTTAAAATGCCAAACACATACATATGCACACAGATATACAATAGGATAAACTTACAGAACATAAATGCCTCGTACCTTTTTTCCCCAGGAAAGTAAAACTATTTCTTGATTTCAGTGGTGCAGAATCTGGCCTATCAAGACATCGGTGTAGTTCCCAGAGGTCTTACCCCATTTTCAGATTTATGGGGTTAACTCCCTTACAGTTTGATTTAAAATATTGTTATAATAGACCGTGTGAATGTTTCAAATGATTCATTATTGGAGTAATTCTGCTTTCTGCAGTAAAAAGGCCAACTGTTATTTCCATTCCTCCAGAGTACTGAAGAGTTATAGTCTCTTTTTGGCATAATTTGGAAAATTGTGCTGATTCGCTTCACTTTAAAAGCAGTTTTAATGTATGATGGGAAAATATCACATACCACATCTCCTTTCGGTGAAATTGCCATTGCTGTCTTTTAATATTATGAATGCACAACACTAGAAATGTTGCAGTCATAGCCTTTATTTTTGCATAATCAACTGTCTTGAGAGGGAACGATAAACTGAGGTCTGGAAAAATGTGTTGTTGTCTCTTTGGTCACGATGAAGGAAAGTTTTAATTTTAAAGCCTGAAACAGGTGGAACAATTGACTTTCCTCCTACATTTGCTATCACTTCTGTAAAAGTTAACGAATAACAAAAGAAGTCAGCAAAGGATTCTTTTGTTTTTCTTTGTTTTATTTGCACTTGATGCCTGCATATCAATTTCAGGCTGAATCCCAGGCTTCTGATATCAGCCTGAGCTGCAGCTCTTCTCCAGAGCAGAAGAGTAGTGCCACTGCCTGAGAGTTTCATAGAATCATAGAATCAATAAGGTTGGAAAAGATCCCTAAGATCATCTAGTCCAACTGTCAGCGCACCACCACCGTGCCCGTTAAACCATGTCCAAGTAACTTAAAGCATGTCTGAGTTAGAGAGAGCTGCAAAAATGTGCTAGAATAAGATACTCAGGATTTGGCGCAGCGCATGGATCTGTATGTGGAGCTGCTCCGACAAAGCACTTCACTTTATGTGGTCAGCAGAGATGGAGCAGGTTAACTTAATAACTTTAAAGAACAGAATTTTTCTAAGCTGACCTATTTTGTGAGAAACATCAGAAGCCTACAAGTAGCTCAGCAGATAGGACAGAAACTGGTGGGGTCTCCACATGGAAATGGGAACATAAGAGATGAGAAGCCCTAAAAGCCAAGCTGCTCTGATGTTAACAAGCTCTGCTGCTCAGTAAGTCTTATTAGCCTGGGCACGGTGCCATGCAGCTGAAGGACAGCGTGCAGGCAGCAGTGCCCCTGGGAGACCTGTATAGTGCCCCACCTCTGCATGTATGTATCTACTTTGTTTTCTTCACATCTTTCATGCTACAACTGTTTTTAAGAGGCCAAGAAGCCTCAGAGCTGACAAGATGTACAGAGTTGAAGTCCAAAATCAAATTATTACCTCATCCAAAGTGTGCTCCTATATATCTTGGGATACTACGCTTTACCTTTTTATTTTCTACAGCTTGGAACTGGTCCAAAGCCGTCTGAAGCCTTTGGAAGTGTTCCAGCCAATTCAATGGGTTCTGATTCAGGCTTTGAATTGAGCCTTAACTTTATACATTTTTGATTATTGAAAAGACTCTAATTCCCTCCTGCCTCCATGTGTGCTGATACAGAGACCTCATTTTCCATTGGTCCACACTAGAATTTGTCACTCCACAGGAAACATGCAACACTTTAAATTGACGCAGCCAGTCAGTGTACGTTTCTAATGGACTTTGGGAAGAGCTAGTGGAGCTGTGCGATGCAGACTGAGGGTACAGTTGACATAAGTTATTTCTAACCCTCATAGAACTGTGTGGTTGGAAATGGGAATATCATCCTTCATCTTCAAACCACAGGTCTCTTCCCCCATGAGCCACCAATGTGGGGAGAGTCACACACCCACAGATGTCAACCAGCATCCCTATGCAGGTACCAAAGCTTTACAAAAACACAGCTGCCTAACTGCTAGAGCAAAGAAAAGTGGGCACTTCCCTTGCAGCATCTGCAAAAATAATAGTGGAGAGCAGAAAGTTTGGGCCAAGGCAAAACGTTTTGATTTCTGGTTGCAGCAGAGAAAAAAGGAGATTGGAGAGACACGAAGGTAAATGCACAGCGAGGGGGTGGCATTTGCCCTGAGAGCCTGAGCAAACATAGGGAAATACTTACCAGCACCTTGGGGAAATCTGGGTTTTGTGTCTCTCAGCAATCAAGAGGCAACAAGTACACACGAGTGAGAGGAGACAGGAATGGTACCAGCCCCAAGATATGCTTATTTGGAGAAATGTAGGTGTGAGTGCTGAAGAGCAAGAAAGCCCCAAGAGCCAGTAAGGATGGCAGCTACATACAGAATTACCTATGAAATATCCACAGACGTAGTTCACTGTATTATTTTTAGAAGAAAACAGAGCTGATGTGTTGAAAGAAGAGTGCGAGGGTTAATCACTTTACAGATATAAACAACACGAGGTCCAGATCACTCTGAGAATACAGCTTCCAGCTATGCCTGCTTTAATATCTTTCCTTCACTCCTGGTGATGTAATAAGGCAATTCAGCACACAGCCAAGGTGTTTTGCGATACGCTGTCATCTCCAGCCAACTTCTGAAAGGCTGTGTGGTGAGAAGGGAGGATTCACAAGCTGATACCCTGACACTGCTGAGCTGCTCTCAGAGAAGCATGCCAGCTCACAGTGGAGTTACCAGGCTGCAGCCTTGGTTCCAGTCCTGTTCTTTTTTTGGCTCCTCCCCCCTTTCTGATGATCTACTCAGTAAATGAGGAAATCCTGAGTGAATGCTGAGCTTCAACAAGCCAACTGATGAACCAGTAGCACCATTGCTCCTTCCCCTTTATTTGGGACAGTTAAACATCAGGATGAAGAGATTACTTTCTCTCTGCACAATGTTCTTTCCTTTCTCTGCTGCAAATTCCTGTCCCAAGAAATTCTGTTATCTGTTTGCCTTTTCTTTTCTTCTGGCCTTTACACGTCTAGGAGCTCAAAGTTACCCTGTGAATCTACCATCTCTCTTCTTCCACAGCAAAGACTTTTAACAGTCCACTGTTATATGACCTTGTACTTTTTTTTAATCCTGGATTTTAAAAGTCTGCAGTTATATGACTTTGCACTTTCTCACCATGGATTTTATCTAATTTCTTTAACTCCTATCCATAAGTTCCTCTTTTTGCTGCTCTCCTGGTCCTCCTGCCTATCAATCAGTGATGCTTCCCAGCTTGGTGTCAATACGCTTTATTGCCCAAGTCTTTGAGAGACTTTTTGGACTGTGTGCTCTTGCTGGCTGCTCAGCTCCTCCAGTATTGAGTTTGGTCACAGCTTTCAGATAGGCAACATCTGGAACTGGCAACTTAACTGCCTGTAAACTCTGATTTCTTCTGACATTTTAATCTTCAAGAAGATCTCGTATTTCTTAAAGGAAGTAACTAAGTTCAGGGCAGGCATTTTTCCACATTTCTGATGACAGACATGGATGAAGGGAAATTATTTAGTTTCTCAGCAATTTGTTTGTTTTGAGTATTCCCTTCTATTCTCTCATGATCCAGTGTGCCCACAGATCTTTCAGTGAGACCCTCTTTCTGGCATAGGTGAAGAATCTTTTACTGGTTTAAAAATTTTGCACTTTTCTTTATAAAATTTACAATGAACCTTCCTACTAGTTCCCTTATTTATTGCCTGCTGTGATTTATGCTTCTCTTTAGCGGCATCCCTAAAGCCTTATTTCCCCATTTTGACTTTGTTTTTGAGCCTCTCCAAACTTGCTGGTGTCTGTATTGCTGTCAGTGGTAATCGTCTCTCCTGAGTATCTGTTCTGTAGCACTCAACCCGTATCCAAAACCAGGGCCAGAGCAGCTTCACCTCTGCACAGTGATTGAACCAGATCTGAGTTGTACTAACTTCTTCTGGGACTGGGGAGCATGTGTTTGCAGGCTCTGGGATGGGCTCTATCTATCCATCCATCTGTCCATCCATCCGGCAATCCATCCATCTGTGTGTGTATGTGTGCATGTAATGCATCCATCACTATAGAGCCCCAGCCTCGGTACCTTACTGCAGAAAAAAATAGATGACAAAATATTAGTGGTAAACAAGCAATTGCTGGAAACAAACAAACAAATGCAAGATGAATCTAAATGAAAACCTAGAGAAATTAAGAAAGTTGATGAAAAAAGTATGCTTGGGCATTGTGTACAGAAAAGTACAATAATAAGTGACTTCTGAATGTAGCTGACTCATACAGTTCTCTATGTTTTGGTTTTTTTTTCTCATTCATTTATTCAGCAGAAAATCAAGTGGCTTTTGACACTTCCTGTATTAATTAGAGGAGGAAATAATAGATGATGCTAATCTTTCTCTAGAAGAGATGCTTTGTGAAGTTACCTATGTTACCTCAGAAATGCTGCGATGCCCTTGTGTTCTGAAAAAGATCTGTGCTAAGGGATGGCAGCACAGAAGCATTGCACAACATCTCTAGTTCATGGGAATCTGGCAGGTTGTGTTAATAAAACAGCGTTCTTGAAGTCAAAGTCTAAGGTTACACTGCCAACTGGAAATTATACCTGTTCCTGCAAAATACGTCGTCATCAAAGGGGTAAGTAATGTATAGTACACTACACAGACTGGGTGCATGCATTTTTTCTCTGAGGGAGCTACTCAGATTTTTCTTTGCTAAAATGACTATTACTAAAATATAAAGCTCACAGATTCGGAAAACAAGCTAGTAAAAGCAAATAGTGTGACAAAAATATTTCAAAGAGATTTCAAAAGAAATCCCAGAGAAAGTGTTTCAAAGCTGTGCTGCTGGGACTTGGTTTCCTTTTTGAAGTTTTTCTGCAATAGGAATCATAACAGGCTGATAGTGATTAAAGTTTGTAATGAAGCAAATCTGATGCCATGATATAATGTTTTGATCCATAGCATCACAACCACAACCTTCACTAGCCTCTGCACCTCAAAATCCCTTTGTTACATGTATAGGAAATGAAAGATCTTTCCAAAATGTTGATTTCTGTTCAAAGCGGTTGTCAAATAAAATAAAAATCAGCCTAAGTATCTGGTATAGTCACATTCTTCTAAGTTTTTCTTGTATGACTGTTATCTGATTTACTGGAAATGCTGCGTATCTCATTTTCTTCAGTATTTTAAGGAAATTAAGGTAGTTTATTGTTGTTCATTTTTCTTTTTCCAAAGTTTCCTCTTTTTGATGTCCTTATGTTCACTTAGGATGACAGTCACTACCTGTTGAGCCCTTGTCCTACACCTCAGCTTTAACCAGATGAGGAAGTGGCAGAGGAGGGAGGAACGGGAAAGGCGCTGCTCATATTTATTTAAAGCTGTTCCTGCATTTCACTATTCTCTGTTTTCAAAAGTGCGTAGAGAAGTTTTGGACCCATATACTGATCAAACCCATCTCCTGCTGTCTCAGATGTGAACACCTGTCTCAGCGTAGCATCCAGCATCTGATCCATCTCTGTCCCCAGCACAGCTTGAAGGCTTTGTGCTTTCTCTAGAGCTAATTTCCCTCTGTTCCCACTCAAATACGTGGGAACATGCTTCAGCCTAAAGGAAGACAGGCAGAGGGAACATGTCAGGAGGTGGCTGTTGCAACAGCCTGATGGCAAGCCAGCAGGTTGCATCATTGCACAAAGGAGTAAACAGGCACAGCTCAAGCACAGAGCTGGTGCTAGCGGGACAGCCAGCCTTCAAAGGAGACTTCTACCATTCTCCTTTCTTTCTTTCTTTTTCTTCTTTTTCTGTATGTTCTGGGTAAAAGTGGAGAAAAGGAAATTCATTAAGAATTGCAGAAGACGAGGGTGTTTCAAATAGGCTTTTCTATTTTAAGGATTTGAGTCTTCACAATTTTGACCAAAAAAAAAAAAGAGAGATATTTCTTGGAGAAAACTTAAAACTTCCATTAAAGCCTTTTTAAAATTTCCAGGAGAAAGCAGTGATCTGTTTTGGCTAGTTGAAGTTTTTCCATTTATGTGAGCAGCTCCAAGGGGCCTGATGTGAGCAGTGATTTTGCAGCATTTAGCTGCAGAGGGATGCTGGATGGGAGCCTCCAGCCGACTGAGTTCCTTCCACAGCAGTGAAGAGAGGGGACCTCTAACATCAGGTGCTGTATGTATGTATATACTACACTGAAGTTCCTTATTCATCTCATAGAGTGTTTGGGAGCATGGATATTAACCCAGCCCCAGGTGGTATGGCCAAGCAGAAAGACTTTTACGTACTATATATGGAGGTACAGTTTTGGATAAAACACGAAATCCTTGATTTATTCTCATGTGCCAAGATATGCTATTGTGTCTAATTATTTTTTCAAGATTAAAAGCTACGACACTACCTCTGAGTACTATCATTGGTTGTTCACTACTTAAATATCTCAGCAACTTCAGAAAATATTTAGTATAAATTATTTAGTATACTACAGATTTTTTTTGGTGATTTTCTTTTAAATCTGACATCAGTGGAAATTTGGAGGAACCCCACAGTATTCAGTATGCTGTACTCCTTCTTATGCTACAGTCCTGCACCTCTGGGACATCACTATCAGCAGAATTTGGTGACAGGAGGGGAAAGCAGGAAGGGTAGTGGTTTACCAGCGTACAGCAGGCATAGGGGTCCCACCCAATGTGAGGTTTCAAGTGACCTTATTTTCTCCTGGATCAGAATCTCTACATTTTAATAGCTGTCTGGCTACTGCACAAGCCTCTCAATTCGCATCCTTCCTCTACATGACAGCATCTCCACCAGATGCAGCCTTTAACCTCTTTGAAGAGCATCAGATGTTGCTGGCCCGATGTGCTGCATGCTGGGAAAGTGTCATCCCCGTTACTCTTCCTGGCCAGTCACTCCTCTGCAACACCCACACGGATTGAGCAGGAGGCAACATCAAAACGGATCATCTCATTGAATGTGTTGTTCAGTCCATGTCAGGACATGGGAGTTTCATACCACTGCCCAGGGCTGGGGATAAGGCATAGAGTTGCTCTGTCTCTGTGGACAGTGGGGTTATAGTGTTGCTCACTTGGCATCTCCTAACATTAACTTCCCTACAGGTGCCCTGGACCAAGAAGCAAACCTAGAAGGATCTGATGGTGAGGCATCCACTGTGTCACAGAACACTCAGGTCTACACAGGAGACATCTGCTCCAGACCAGAGAGCTTCTACATGTTTCTGGCAGGATGCGTGCTAGAGGGGTGGGATGCCCTCTGCCTGTGCATAGAAAGCAGTGCTATGGAAGATGCTATCAAGAGGAATAAACTAAGTAATAACTGATAGCACCATGGAAGGATTTCACAGAGCTCTGAATCTCCTTTATGAGTCCACTGCCCTGCAGGATTGTGACCTGGAGTGCCGGCATGGGTTCCAACAGTATCTCCTGCCCCCACTGGGAGATGGCCCTGTGTGGTTGGTGTGCCACCAGCCCATGCCATGGGAGCCAGATGCTTTCGTCCCAGAAGCGCCCTTATGTCCCCATGGGCAGGGGTTTGGATGGCACAAGAGACAGCACAAAATGCCTGGGGAGAGCACTCTGCTCTGAGAGGCTGAGGAATCTAAGCGGGTGGTCAGCTCCTGGAGATGAAGGAAACAGTCTGGTATTTAGGCTAGAGCAAAAGCAAATGTTGCTAGAAGGGTAGATGAGGATGGTGTGCTTCACTTCCTGGAATTTAGGGCTGGCAAGGACATAATCATTTTAATTTGCATCATATCAAGGTTTTATCCACATTCCTTGTGAATAGAAGATGTTGGAAGTGGAAAGTTGGCTCTGTTTTCTGTGCGTTTCCAAAGCAAAGCCTTGTTGGTGGTATTCTTAACATAGACCAAATGAGTGAAATGAAAACAACAGAAACTTTTCTTCGAGCCCCACCTTTTGGAGATGGATTTTTCTCAGAGACATCTAGCAGACTCCTGTAGATAACAGCTTGCTATGCATAATGTCCTTACAGATTTTCTGTTTCACTACTTCAGCTTTCCAAACGTGACGAACATGGTGGGTGATCACTGCAACCTCAAGGAAAATGTCCCCATCTTCTTGGTCCCCTTCTCTCCACACTAACATGGCATTGTAACTTTAAGGATTTCAACAGTTCCCCTTCCTTTACATCAGTAAATTCACTGTGCTGTGAAGCCTTTGGCCTTCTTTCCCAATACAGCTTGCACCGAACACCAGCTGACTTGTTTCATTCATCTGATAAATGTTTATAAATACCTAAAGGGAGATGAGAGGCAAATGGATGAGGCTGTCCTCAGTGGTGTGTAGTGATTGGACAAGGAGTAATGGCCTAAAACTTGTACATAAGAAGTTCCATACTAACATGTGAAAGAACTTCTTTACGGTAAAGATGATAGAGCACTGGAACAGGTTGCCCAGAGAGGTTGTGGAGTCTCCTTCTATGGAGATATTAAAGACCTGCCTGGACGCCTACATGTGTGATCTGTTGTAGAGTACCTGCTTTAGTTGGACTCGAGGATCTCTTGAGGTCCCTTTCAACCCCTGCAATTCTGTGATTCATTCAGTCAGTCAAATCCAGTATCCCAAACTGAGACTCTAACACAGCCCAAAGGTTTTCCACAAATGGCAAGTAGTTTAAAACTGCACCTCTGTAGCTGCTCTGGAGAACTGCCGCATGCACAATTAACTTAAATCCCGATGAGAGGACACAAGCCTCTGCCTATGCTTTCTCAAAAGGATTAGCTCTTCCTTCCACCCTGAATTTTCCCTTCCTTCTACCCTGAATTTTCCCTGCCCTGACAAACTCATCCTCCTAATGTTGACGATTGCTATTTGCTCTAATTGTCAGCAGGAGTACTCTTCATCTGTCCAAAAAGTTTGAGGACTGACAACACATTATAGTAAGCCTGGAGACCCGTCACCACCACTGTAAAGAGTGTGTAAGTGCAAACTCTGCCTGTACCCCCAACATGGGGCATCTCTCATATTCTGTTCCTGTCCAGATTCCAGATACCTATGTAAGTCAGGAGACCAGACTAAGCCCAGATCTCTCCAGCAGAGCTGGCCTCTGGAGATGCCTCTCCCGTGACAGGACATCTCTGGCACTGGGGACACCTTGCCAAGTTCTGGAAGTGAGCAAAGCTCTAGGTAGCAACAAGCACAGCAAAAAGGGAGGTAGATGTTTTTCATTTCATCACCAGCACATCCCCCTCACTTACCCGTGCAGAGGACACTCAGTCCTACTTCTGCAAAAGATGTTAGAATGAAACAAAGCATACATTCATTCTTGGCCATTTTAGAGCTTCTGTTGCTCATTATGTTGGCATATCCATGTATTGCATTCAAGCTCTGACATCAGGGTGACATCAGATCTCTCTCAGTGCTGACTGCTTGCCAAAGAAAGCCATAAAGCCAGGGTGTTTTTGGCTCCACCACCTACTCTCAGAATCAAATCAAGGTCAAAGCAGTCATTCCTGGTGTGTTTTAACCTTTGTGAAGCTCTAGAAATGCATTACTATGGAGGACACCTTGTTGTGGCCCATTTGGGCCTGGTTTGTGGTGCCTCTGTGCTGCCATGGCTCCTGGCAATGCTGCAGGCTGAGGCAAAGAGGGGCCCAGGCAGCCTGCAGGGCTACGCTCAGCCTCTGCTTCTTTATTTTTGCTTCTGAGTTGGAATCCAGCAGTTGGTTTTAATCCTGCTTTGAAGGCATTTCTCTCAGAGCCTGGCTGTCTTCATGCAACGCAGAGATATTCCGGGACACTCTTACAAACCATGGCAGAGCTGCATTCCTGGAGGCTGAAGTGAGGGTGTTTTTCCATTCAGGGCCATGTGTTTGAGCAATCCCAGCTGGGAAACCCACTCTCCCTGGTGGCCTGACAGACCCTACTGCCCTCTCTAAAGCCATGCCACCCCAGCAGCCAGCCCCATGGCTTCCTCCCAGCCAGGCGCCCTGGGATCCCTGTGCTGGGCAGAGCAGCACAGGGCTGAGGATGGTACTCGAGGCAGTGCGAGGACATGAAGCAACCTGTCCATTGCAATGGGCTTAGCTCAGTCTCTAGTGGTCTCCTCAAGGGATCCAACACGCTCTTTTGAAGGCAGCTTTGTTACTTTAACACCAAGTAATCCCTGCTGCTGAGACGAGAGGCAAACATTCTCAGCTGTGATCCCACTCCTCTCAAACTCCAAATAATTGAGAGGCCATACTGACACGAGTAAGTGTATGTACACACTTACTCTTAAACTTACACCTCCTGGATCCTCCGGCAACCCTACCACCATTCAGATGCTAATGGAGTTTAAGCAAATGTTTGTGATTTGGGGCCTAAAGCAAAGTCAGGCTGAAGGTCTGTGGGCAGCATGGAGCTGGCTGCTTCTAACTCTCCTCCTTCCCTGAGTCAATATTGGGACAGGCAGCAATGAAAAAAAGCTGACATACGGAGAAGGCATTTGAAGCCGGGAGAGCTTCAGAAGCCACAGGAGCGAGCAGCCCCACAGGGCAGAGGGCAGCGGGAGCACCGGCAGGTGCTAAGTGGGCTGTGAGGCCATTTGTCTCCCAGAAAAAAAGGCACTCGACTCCTTAGCTATTTACAATGGCTTCTGTCCACCCGAGCTGTCTCACCACTCATATATTTTAACCTTCTATGAGCAGGGCTGCATGCTGCTGACTTCCCGTTCATGGTGGAGGACGTGGCCATGCTTTCCAGCACTGATCTGACCAGCCCCCGGCTGCACAGCTGCCGATGTTCTGGAGGAACGCATTTCCTCAAAGCCTTCCTGTTGTCAGCTTGACTAAATGCTATTGCTTTGGAAAAGAATAATCTTGCAGACGTCACAGATTCATTTGGATCTCTTGAGATTCTACTTGCTGCCTTCTTAATGACAATGTTCCCAACAAAGTTTCATAGAGGTATGGACTTAAAAAACTCTTTTTTGTAACAGAAATATAATGTAAATGAAGAGAAAAATAGCTAAGAAGAGGAAATGTAGGTTTGGTGATGGATAGGAATTGCAAGAATTTATTTGGATTTACTTTGGCACCACAAATGTTTTCTCTTGTCACAGAAAGAGAAGAAATGGAAATTCTGAATTCTCTTGATGCTGAGGAGAACGTTTCTATTCCCCTTGACTGTAAAAATAGAAAATAGGGATGAAGTGACCTGTTCCTATATTACTTTTTTTCTGCAATGCCCCTGACTGGCAAAGAGAGCCAGCAAAGAACACTGCTCTGATTTAGGCATTTTTTGTGTCTTTACTATGTAGGTCATTCCAAAAGTAACGTTCTATATATTTCAATGGAAACTACAACAGACACAAAGACCACAATAGCACTGTTTGATAGAGCAAATTCTCAGCTACAAAACACTGTTTTTCAGCATAGTCACCACCACAGAGCCAACATCATCCCAGTGTCCCAACTCATGGATTCAGCGAGAAGTTCTCCAGGCAAAACAGGGTGGACAAGTCCCCATGTTCTTGTACTTCTGAAATAAACAAGATTTAACTCCTTCTACTTCTCCATCTGACTTAAAAAGCAAAGAACAACCACAGTGTTCTTTAGATGCCACAAGGAACCAAAGACAGGCACAGCTGATTCATATTTTTCCCCTCTTTTCTTTCACACCTTAAATGATGTTCTGATTAATCTATGGTGAATATCTGGGGCCACTAAAAAAGCATTGAACCTTGTGATTTCATTGGGGGCTGAACGGCAGACCTGGGGCACTCATCCAGCCACACAAAGCACAGCACCTTCTCAGCAGTTGCAGTAAAACGATGGTGAGGTCATTTCGACTGGGGACACGGGCCTAACATATGAGGTGGCATTGGACGCAATGACTGTTAAAGGACATCTTGTCATCTGGTTCATGGGAGCTAGAAAAGCTCTCAGTAATTTATGGGTCTTCAGTTTTTCAGCATTCCTTTAGGGACTGCATTCAGAGCTTGCTTCCCAGAAATACTCAACAACTGCCTTCTGAAAATTGCTCCTCCTCAGTGGGGAGTTTAACATTCAGATAAAGCCTTTGCCATGAAAATAAACAAAAACAAAACCCGTTGACAAGTAAGGTATAAATTTAGAGTCATTGCCATGCCTGAATTGCTTTGGGTAGGATAGTGAAATGCATGGCTTTGCCCTCACAAAGAGGCTTGCTATGGCAGCAATCGTATCAATTCAACAGATTTTTTTAAATAAATTTGGAGAATGTCCTGCAAGATGATGTCTGTGTAAGTAATGCATTTTAACCACACTTGGTTTTCTAGGGTTAACCCAGCTAGTGGAACCAAAGTGAAAGTTTTAAAATACTGCTGCCATGGAGAGCAAATGTCTTCAAAGCGCCTATAGCGTACGTTATTTAAAAGAGCACTGAAACAATGTTCTGGTTTGAATTATTTTTCTTCACAGTACTTCTCTAACTTTATTGCCAAAGAAAAGACTTCCAGAGCCAATTTTTAATCTTAATTACACCAGATTCAATCTGGAATATTTCCCTTGAAGTTGGAGTTACACCAGATTTACACAATGCAGAATCTATCCCATTTTACCCATTAGACACTTTTTGTTTGTTTCCAAAAGATATTTGAGACTAAAACCAGAGATATATGACCAGAACAGCCACCAGTTTGAGGGTCAAAGCCTACCTAGATGCTCCCATTGCTTCCTTCTTTAGTCTCCACCAAGCCATTGCTTCCCACCCGTGGCTGTAGGGAGCGGGGCTGTGGCTGCCTTTTCCTCATCTCACTTTCTCATTTCTCCCTCTGCAACCGACCCACTCAAGTGAAGTGCAAACAACTAAGCGCCCTAAAGGACTCTCGACAATGGACAGGCAAATAAACACGTAACTGGAGCAGCAAGTACTCCCTGGAGAATGAGATGAGGTACAGGCTAAAACCTGTTGACCTCAGACAAAAGGAAAAGCCTCATTGCTCATTTGTCGAAGTGACAGTAAAGAGAGGAAGAATTTCCCTCTGCTTTTCAGTGCATCAGTCCTTCCTACCTAAAGAAAGCCTCTGACCGCCTCCTGGAACCACTCTAGATACAAATTCTTGATTCCCTCCATCTCAAATCAGGCTATAAGAATAACCTCGGTGTCACATCTGAGTTCAGGAAAAATGCAGCCCTGCAAGAATGGCAGCTCCTGCTGACACACACCCAGCACAGCCTCAGTGCTGCAGCAAAGGAGCAGCTCAATTCATTTCCCAGTCTGGAGCTTTTGCTGCCTGTGTCAGCACAGATGTTTATTATTCCATTTCCAAATGGCTGAACTATTTTGAAGAGCACTGGGTGAAACTTGCAGCTTAGGAACCCCAGCTCTACAAGCTTTTAGGAGGCACTGAGAGCTTTCCCCCCTCTTCACCCACAGGAGGGGTGAGACCCATACTCAGAATCTCTCTCCATGTCACAGAAAAAGAGGGACAGCACTTTGTTTGCCATAGTATTTGAGAGCAGAAAACATCTGGGGAAAAGAGGGATCCTTTTAGAAAGTCACTTGCAACTCAGAAACTGTGGCTTTAGCTTCAGTTATTCTACAGCAGATTGCTCCAAAGGGATGTGTACCAGAGGAAAAGTTACCATGGAATGGTGCCCTCCAGAGCCAGGCACCGGATGGAGCTCACTTGCCTTGGTCCTTCCTTGCCCATGCAAAAGACGTGGTAGACACGGGCAGTCCAGGCACATCCAAGGGACTGGTGTTGGCCCAAGCCCAAGCTGGCTGTTCCCACCAGGGCAGTGGGGTCCCGGGCAGCCCTGCAGCAGGCAGCTCCCCTGAGCACACCTGAAGGCCTGGAGCACAGCAGACGGGCGTGTAAAGCCCACCAAAAGGAACCAGATATGGGAACAGAGCAGCCTGGCTCGGCTGCGCCTGCATCCTACTGCAAATCTTTAATTGCTACAGTTCCAAAGAACAAAGGCAAAAATAACGGTCTGGGGAACCTATGGACCAAAACCAAACCTGAGCTGAATCAGCAGAGGAGGTCCTCTAATTTCGGAGGGAAAAACCTCACATTTACCGCGGGGCAGAGACTGCTCTCGCAGCTTCGCTCGCTGCATCGCAACAGCCTGGGGGCTGCGCAGGGCCGGACCTGCAGGGATACAGCCCCAGAACTGCTCTCCGAACCCACCGATCCCATAACTAAGACCAGCAAAACCAAACGCTCACTGAACAAACATCATCCCTCTGAACCTCGCCTAAGCGGGCGCTACTTAAGAGAGGAGATAATCACCCCCAGCTGCGGGGCACAGGCGCGCACCCAGCGCTGCCCCCTCCCTAACGTGGGGGGCGGCTCCGTTATGCTGGGGGCGAGGGGCTGCCCCAGGGCGCTCCGCCGGTGCCCGCTCTCCCGGCCGGGCCGGGCCGGGCCGCTCCTCTCGCGGGCTGCGGTGCCCCCTAGCGTCCTGCTGCTCCCTCCGCCGCGTTGCCTCACAGTGAGCCGGGCTGGGACCGGAGCATCCTGTTTATTCTGCCCCAGTCAGAGCGCCCGGGCGGGAGCAGAGGAAAAACAAAGCCTTTTTTTTTTTTTTTTTTTTTTTTTTTTTTTTTTTTTTTTTTTTTTTTTTTTTTACCACAATGAATAAAGCCTTCTCGGCTGTTTTGGCAACTTCTAATGTCAAGAGCCAAATGTAACACTGAAAGCAAAACAACTCGACGTCGCGGCAGCAGCAGCCTTAGCGGGAGCACGGCGGGCACAGGGAACTACCTTAAACACCATGGAGTGAATCAAAATAAAGGTGGGGAGGGGAGTTTGGGGCCGGGGAGCTGCCGTTAGCTCATTTTCTCTGGTTCCTGCTCGCCCGCTGATAGCGGATCTCCTCTATGCAGAGCCAGATGATGCTGAACGAACAGAACGGGGGAGCTGTGGAAAGAGTGGAAAAAAATAACCCCCCGCAAACTCCCTCGAATCGAGCATCCCCAGTGGGGCCGGTGCATCCCTGTGCCTTGCTCCCGTTTGTCCCAGGCAGCCCTGGCGGCTGCGTTCTCCTCCCTCCGTGACAGACGTGAGCACAGATTGCTAGTGACAAGCGAGGAGAGGCCGCTCGGCTTTTTCCCTCTCCGGAGGTTTGACGGCTCTCTGCGCCAGGTTGGAGCTGCCCTGCACAGTGCTAGGGTTCTCGTTTTGGCGGATGTTTTGTTCGGGAAACGGGCGGGGCCGGAGCGGGCTGCCCCGTCGGGGCCCGCCGGTGCTGCGGGGCCGAAGCGAGCCTCTGGGTGCGGGGCGGGGACTCAGACGGAGGGAGCGGCCCAAGCGCGGGCGCCGCGGTGCTGTTTGGAGCGCGCAGCTCCCATCTGTTGCCACATAAACACACTCTCCGGGATGCGTGATGCGGCAGCACGTCGGGGGAGGAGGGGAGGGCAGAGGGGGCTGCCGTGCTGAGAATCCCCCCGCCCCCAGCCTGTCCTCTCGGTAACCCCGCACCTCCTGGACGGGACCCCCCTGTGCCTCACGGGGCGGGAGGCAGCCCTCGGGAGCCGTCCCCGGGGATTTGTGTTAAATAATGCCATAGCCCTCCTGCGCGGGACCAACCGGTAGGCACCGCCGCCAGCCAGTGGTGGTGTGCGGGCGGCAGAGCCTAGAGCGGCCCCTAGGTCCCTCCCGCCGTCAGGGCCCTCGCCCCTTTTCACTGCGGTGGTGGACGTGGGGGAGCGCCGTCGGGGAAAGGGGCACCGCCGGCTCCGGCCCGGCGGGCCGCTTTGACAGATCCAAATTCCTTTTTTTTTTTTTTTTTTTTTTCTCGCTCTTGTGAGATCCCACATGGAAGCTGTTAACGAATGCTCGATAATGATCACGACAAAGGTATTATTCAAATGAGGCAGGTAATTGCAACCAGAAGGCGCCTTCTCCCTTTCCTTTTGCTCTTTCCTTTACCAAGAGCGCTCTTCGCATCGCATCCGATCCCGGCGCTGCTCCATCAGGGATCACCCTACCCGCACGGCCGCGGGGTCTCCGCGGGGCTCCCAGGCGCTGCCCGCAGCCGCATCCTCACGGTGCTCGAAGCCCTCGGTTCCATAGATGGGACTTTTCCTCCTCAAATCCCAGGGTCGGGCTGCTGCGTGTGTTCACCCCCGGGCAGAGTATCTCCAGGTGTACTGGTTTGTTTTTCTCCTTATTTTCCCCCTATGCTTTTGATTCACTCGCAGCGTTGTTTATTCACATGCATTCCGGTATCCTGTTAGCATTCCGAGCAGAAGCCGCTCGCAGATCCGACTCCGATAGTTTCCTGCAGGAACATGTGGAAGCAATAGCGGGGACGTGCGATCCTCCAAGCCGCGGAAGCCCCGGAGCGGAGCGTGCCCGAGGCCGGCACCCCTCGAGCCACACCGGAGGAGGGCCCAGCCCCAGCCCCTGTGCGCACGTCGGGGATGGCGGCCTCGGTTTTGGTCTCGCTACTTTCGGGGCATCTTCGCTTCGGAGGCCGAGCCTTAGGATAGGACGGAGAAAACCCGCCGCATCCTGTCGCTGGAAATTGAGGGCCAAATTTTGTTTAATGTTAAACGGGAAAAAAAATAAAGTGACAGACGGAAAGCGAGAGGCGGGCGAAGCCCCGGGGCTCTGCTCCGATGCCCTCCTTCCCCCGGGAGGCCGGGGCGCGCCTTGCTCGGGGCAGCACTGCCCTCTGCCCGCGGCCGCCGCATCGCCGCGCTCGGTGCCGGCAGGAGGAGCGGGTCCCGCTTATCGCCCGCAGATAGCGGCTCGGCGGCACCCGGCGGGGATCAAAGCTCACCCCGAGCGTCCTCAGACGGGACGGGCTCTGTTGGCGAGGAGCGACCCAGAGACGGGGAGGAGGAGAAGAGCTGTCCCAGTCCCGTCGGAACATCAGGGCTTCGGACGGCCGGCTCCCGGCGGCGGTTACCTCTCGTTGTGGCTCTCATTCATACCCACGAGGGCTCCGTCTCGCCCCCTGTGTGTCAGTGCCTCCTGCTCCTGTGCCTCGCACCGTCCACCCGCTCCGTCCCGAGCCCCCGCTCCGCCGCGTACAAAGGACACGAGGAAGCCGCCAATTCGTTTCCAGCTCA
Source organism: Numida meleagris (assembly GCF_002078875.1). NCBI lineage: Eukaryota > Metazoa > Chordata > Aves > Galliformes > Numididae > Numida > Numida meleagris. The sequence continues at coordinate 71,442,878 of NC_034412.1, read as the reverse complement.
AACTGCCCGGCCGCAGCCTCGCACCGTGCCCGTGGCCACCGAACCCGCTCCGCCGTCGCGGAGGGTGCGAGGAGGAAGGCTCATTCATGAAATGGGGACCACTCGGAGTTTGCATGTAACTATTTTTTTTTTCTTATAGATTTTTTTTTTCCCCGCGCAGTGCAAAACGCTCAGATTCCCCCTCCCTCCCCCTCGCCCCTGCCATATGGCGGCCGCCCCCTCCCCTGCGAGGCCGGGGAAGGCTGGAGGCTGAGGCTGGCTCCCCTGCCTGCGTAAGAGCCTCCGCCCGCGGGGCCGGGGGCGCGGGCCGAGCCGGGGCGGCTCTTATTGTGAAGGGGCCGGAGGGGGCTTCATTTCCTGACAGCTATTTACTTAAAGCAAATGATTAGTTTTGGAAGGATGGACTATAACATTGAATCAATTACGGGACGCGGGTTGTGAGACCATTGCAGTCGGAGCTGGAGGGAGGGCGAGCGGGAGGGAGCGCGCCTGAGCGGGGAGAGTCACAAAAGCCGTGGACATATTTTGGATATTTTACAATCTGCGGGACGGAATCTGCGTGTTGTAAAGGAGGAGGTAAGAGGTGAGGGACAGTTTTCCCACCTTTTTTTGTTTTGTTTTGTTTTGTTTTTCCTTTTTCCTGTTAATTTTTTATCTCTCTTTTTTTTTTTCTTTCTCCTCACGTATTTATTTGTTGGTGTTTCATTTTCCCCCGACGCTCTGTCCAAGCGCGGCGGAGCCGGGCGCCTTCCGCGGAGCTGCGGGCGCTGCCGGCTCCGGGACCGCGGGCCGTCGGGGCGCGGCGGCGGCGGCTGCGGCGGAGCGAGCGGCGCGGGCAGCGCTAATGACAAACACATTGGGACGCGCGGCGGGGCCACCGCGCCGCATTCCTGCCGCCGCGGCTCCGCGGGCAGCGGCCGTGCGCGCCTCGGGGGGTCAGGGGGACGCGCCCCGAAGTGAGGTAGGGGCGCGCCCGGAGCCCTCCCGCTTCTCGCATCCGCACCTCTGCCCTCGCTTCCTTCACCCGCTCCCTTCCCCCACCCTTTGTTTTTCATCACCTCGGATCTCCCCTTCCCCGCCTCGCCCCCGGCCCATTCTCCCGATTCCCCCAGCGGGACACGCGCGGCCCTAGCCGCCCCATCCCCGTCCCCGCGCGCCCCGTCTTTTTTACACGTCTCAGCGGAAGGGAAGATGCTGAATTCGGGCAGGACGGGTACCTGGAGCCCTTCCAGCTTCCATTCCGCTCTCGCAGCGGGACCGCCGCTGCCCCGCAGGACGGCCGGAGCCCACCGCACCGCACCCCGAGGGTTCGAAGTCTTTGCGGCCACCGTTTGGACTTTTGGAGCCGGAGCTGCGGAGTTGCCAGCCGCTGCCAGGCTGGAGTCCCCTGGAAAAGTCCTGGGAGCAAGTAGGAAATGGCTTTTTGGCTGGCGGCGGCGTTGCTCAACATTTTTGGACGGAGACCCAGCAGCCCAGGAGCCGTTCCAGAGAACAGGACTCGGACAGCTTTTTCTGGAGCGAGCGGAGACAGACCCAGCGAGGCGGCAGCAGCAGCCGCCCCGGGGGGTTCCCGCTGCCCCAGCCCCCTTCCAGCGCCCCTCGACGGCATTTTCGGCGCGATTCTCTCAAACGCTCCCGCGTCAGGAGCCCGCCGCTGCACGGCCCGAGCGCCGCTTCGGGACGGGCGGGGACAGGCGGAGCCGTCCCGGGACCGCGGGCGCGTCTCTCCGAGCCGGGGCACAGCGCCCGTCCCCCGGGGGCACGGGGGGTCCGTGCTTCCCCTGACGGAGCGCGCTGGAGAAGGAGCGCAGCACACTTCGGGGCAGGGAAAGACGACTGTGTTTGCCCCTTCCTTACCCTCCCTTCCCGCTTTGATTTTTTTGTAGTTACCTCGTGTTTTAAAAAAAAAAAAATGCTCCGGCTTGGCAAAGGCTTTCCTATTGTTTCCTGCACAAACAGCGCAGTGGCCGGGAGTTACCATATTTGCGAGGTCCGCTCGGTGTCCCGGCAGCCTTTGATCCGCAGCAGCTTCAGAAGAGAGCGGGGATCTCGGGGACACCCTGCTGCCCGCCCCCTCGGGTACCACTCGAGCTCCCTGCGGGCAGCGGGACGGAAAGCCCCGAGGATGGGGGCTGGAAAGTATGAACCCACCCCGGTCCGGCTGGTTGGGGGTCCCCGCTGCCTCCCCACTGGGGGAAGGTGGGCGGTCGGTTATTCCGCGTCTCGCTGGTGTTTCCTCTTTTCGCTACAGCCCCCCCGGCCGATGCGACTCAGGGGAGCAGGGTCACCGTGAGACACCCCGGAAAAACGAGGATACCCTCAGCATCTCTCTGGGCTGGTGTGGAGCCCAGCACTGGCCCTGGATGGGGCCAGAGACGGGACCAAAACAAGTAGATGAGCGTCAAAGGTTCCTCTCTCATTGGTGGATCAAAATCCCGGCTGCGGAGATCTGATTTTTAACTCCGGATGGAGTTAGATCACGCAGCGAGGCTCTTCAGTTTTAGTTTCCAGTTAACAAAGAGCATGGTAGAGCCCACAGCTAAACAGCAGCTTAGCCAACCTCGGCGCTTGAAAAAAAAAAAAAAAAGGTTGAAAAAAAAGACTGCACAAAGCAGTGGGATTTAGGAGTCCGCAAGCAAAACGGCTCTCCCAGCCTGCAGGCGTGCTCCCCTGCTGCAGAATTGTCCAGAGCCCGTTGTCCCGGTGCTGCTCCGAGGCACCACGGGCAGAAGGTTCGTGCTGCAGCACCGGGGCCATCTCTGCTGTTTGTTGGTGTATGGGAAACCTTTATGTGGCTGTGAGAGGAATACGTAGGTGTTAGGTTTCAAGAAAGCAGAATGTAATAAATATTTTAAACGAATACATCTTCATGGTACTTGCTTGACTCCATGGTCAAGCAAGGATTGGAGGACCATTTATACAGATAGACAAAGGCTTGTGTAGCTCAGACCTTGTTGCTTATTTCCAACGGCACCAATTGGTCTTAAAATGGTGAAATGGATAACCTGATAGAAGTCTCCCCTCGCTTGTGCCCTTAGGTCATCATGGCCAAAATGGCATCGCTCTTGCATGTCAACACCACAAATTTCATTGGGATACATTTGCTTCCCTCATTTTAAAGACTAAGGCATAGTTTCTGAGAGGTCCTTTTTCTGGTGCTGGCAAAAATTGCTGCTAATTTAAAAGAAACAAGCAAGTAAGCAAGCGGTCCTGTCTCTCCCTCTTGCCTTGCTCTCCTGCTTGACTCATCTCTTGCATGTCAATAACGCTTTGCATGGGCGCCCAAGGGAAAAGCTTGCAATGGTGAGGCTTCCTGGCTTCTGTGGTGGACAGAAATTAATTGGTTTTTCCATGCAGTGCTTCTGAGCACCTAAACTGGGATCTGAGGAGTTATCTGAAGTTCCTGAATTTGAGAATCTAAGTGAGATGCGCACCTTGGAAGTGCCCGTCATATTGTCTGACTGCTGGGACTGTCTAGGAAGTCCTTTCCATAAATTCAGATGTTGTGAATTGCTGTCTGTTGTCATTTCCCAGTCTGGTGGGGTCTGTTCCTGTGGATTAGGATGAAGGGTTGGGGCTGACCAGGAGGCTCACAGAGTCACAGCCCTCCCTAGGTGTCCTGCAGAGCCCTAAGATACTGTAGAAGCCCAGCAGTGGCTCAGCTTGGTGCATGGTTGTTCCCATGTAGCTCAGAAGGGATGTGCAAGCTATGCTGGAGGCAAACATTTGTAAAGGGGTGTGGAATGAACCTCGCTTTAGGAGAACAATTACGCCTGATTTTTCAAACACAAAATTTTCTTGTGTTATTTGTGTCTCTTCCCCAGTGAAACCTTCAGATGCCCCTGTTTGCTCTGCAGGGCTTCTCTGCTCCTGCAGAGAACTGAGTTTGTAATTTGGGAACTGCAAACCAAGAAAAGTTTCAAGAGGTCCCAACTGAATATTTACATTCAACCAGTGGTATATGCCACAGGGAGGAAACATTCTCCTCTTTCCTTGGGCTGGCCTTGGCTCCTGCTGGAAAAGATTTCCCAGAAGGACAGATTGCCACTCAGACAAAATCTCCCCTGAAATTATCCACCCATCTCACAAGGATAATCACATAATTACGTGCCAAGATACGCAACTCACTTACTACCGTATAATTTATGTAAATACAAGCATTAGAGACTTTTTTTCCCAAAGAAGAAAAATCGTGCAATTCGCATGAAATGAAGATATAAGAAATTTTATTTTAAGTTGATGTAGGAGACCTGGTTTGGATTCCAGCTGCTGCGCTGGGGACCGGCATCTCCTTCTACTGTACGAGCTTTGGTTTGTCAACGTGGACCAACATTGCCATCGTGTGGCGAAGAGCATGAACTGCAGCGACTCGGTAGCGGACAGGAAATGAGTTTTGTGGGTCTCCAGGCTCCTGGTGGAAGGGATGGCTTTCTGTCCTGAATGAGCTCTTTGTTTGATTTACTGCAGTATAAAAAATATATACTGCTGGGTCTTTTTACTCCACCATCATGCTTTCCCTCTAGGTCATGCAGAACAATCGCCTAGGAATATCATCATCTTCTAAACACATATTCCCATCAGCTTTCTGGATATTGATTTTACTTTGTCTTCTGCACAGCAGTCAATGAAATCCTTCCTGGCAGAAAGCCAGCACTTGGCAGTGAGAATTCGGAAGATTGACTCCTTGCTGATAAAATTTCTTCTGATGTTCTTTTCCTGATTTTTTTTTTTTTTTAATCATTAAAGCACACAACAGAGACACCAACTTTTCAGCCAGTTCCTTTTGAAGCCCAGTGATTAGGGCAGATGTGATGATTGCTTTACCCTTGGCAATCAGCCTCCACTCCCGTGAGCATGGCAAACCCCCCATGGCATTGTTATGCTTTCACTGTGCGCTCCCATGTTTCCTATTTTAACATGTTCAAGCTATGCATAGAATCAAGGTTGGCTCAAACTTACATTGCATGCACACTGGCAATGTTTGCATAAATCTGCGGCTTTACCAAGATGACAACAACTACAGTATGATGTGGTGATGCTAGAAATGGAACCTGGTGTGTTTACTTGGGACTGAGATGTGGGTAATTTAGAACAAGGAGGTTTCCCTGCTGTAAAGAAGGTAAAAAAGCCAAATAAGTGCAGAAAAAAAAAGGTGTTGGTAAATAATCAACAGATGCTAAGCATCTCTGCTTGGAGTGGGAATGAGGAAACTCTCTTTTGCCCAAAACAGGGGTGTTAATTGTGCCTATGCTAAACTGTGATTTTGGCATGCCTGAGTCTGGTGCACAAGGTAATTTAATCCAGTTCAAACAGATGCTGAGTATGGATGATGATGAGTCCTTAGTAGGCTATTCTGTCTTTACAGCGAATATATGTTGCACTGGGTTTTGCTGAGATTAATGGGTCATTGAGGCAAGATCAAAACTATGGATTCAGAAGGAATAGCCTGCTGGGAAATGCAAATTTAGTAAATTCTTGCGTTATTTTAAACTGCAAGTGTAGGCTGAGGCACTCAGCTCTTACTGATTGCTATGGCAGTCCAACTAAGACATTGGATTCCAAGTAGAACATTGGAAATGCCATCACCTGTGCTTAAACCAAGTTAGTCACAGAGCTGCAGTCCTCATACAGCTTTGCAGCAGTGTAAGTCTGCTTCAGCAGAGCTTCTGCAGGCTTGTGTGTCAAAGATGAGTTAGCTTTGTGTTTTGTCCTCCTGTACCGTGTCCCTCGCACTGAATAGCCATAGCCTGGAAAAACGTCACAACTTGGGGAGCGAGAGATCTGCTCTTTTCTGACAGAAAAGGCAGAAGGAAAACTGGCAGACAGTGGGGTTACTTTGTCCTGTGGATCTTGCTTGGGCGCTTAGGAATCAGATCAATAAGGCCGACTATGGGAATTCTTTGAAGATTTACAGTGGGTTACTTTATCAGAAAAAATATTGCACGATATAAATGTGGTAAAAATGAGTAAAGAGGCTGAAATGAAGGAACTTCTTTGATGTCAGAGAGCCTGCTATCAATGGGAGACAGATACATAAACACATGGCAATTATAGCTAATTGAAGAATGGGGCAAAACGGCTTGTCTCTGTTGGAATGTTGTCAGCTGAATTTCCAAGGTTGTTTCTACATGTCTGGGGGACTGGTATTTGGTAAGACTTCTAATTCTGCTCCTGAGATCTTTAAGTTTGATTGGAGTATCAGATACTTTTTGCTTTGCAAAGGAGCACCACCCGCACCACACACTGCAGGAAGAAAGAAGGACTGGTTCAGAAACACCCCTTGGCATGCTGCAGTCATTTAGTTCCCAGATGGTGCTGGCATCACCTTAACAACTGTATGCACCTATGTGCTTTCCTGCCTCAGAACTGGAGCAGAATACCAGAGGATGAATTAAAATTCTCTGGGACCTTTGAAAAGTAGTCTCTGTTTTGACACATCATCCTTTATTTTACTCCTTGGTCTGTGTTTCAGGTTAGGGGTTCTTCTGTGCAGTCTTTTTAAATGTATGTTGGATTTGGGCCAAATCCAGTTACTATTAAAATAGACAAAAATCTCCATTGATCTCAATGGGAGCAGGGGTTGTAGGAGCTGCTTCTTTGCAAAAACATCCAGCAGTCTGCTTGAGGGCTTTGAGTAGAAATAGGATTAGCCTGCACAAAAATTACAGCGTTGCTTGTTGCCATTGTTGCCTCTTCACAAGTGATGCTTTATGACTATTTGCTTGAAAGCTGAAATTATCATGTGTGATGTATGGCTCTTCACACTGCTGAGGAGAAGAGGCGCTCAGTGATGGCAGAGCAGGCCTGGAGTCTGTCGGGTATTTATTCTATCAGAAGATGCTGGCATGTGTTTTAAATAGCGTGTCTCTCAATCAAGGGAATTCTTGCTAAATAAGCAATAAACACTATTGTCTTGTATTGTATTCAGTAAGCTATATATATACATATGTACAATGGCAAGACAAAAATATCACTTACAATTGTGATATTTATTATAATAGTAGGTTTAAAATGTACATTTTCTCTCCCAAGAAAGCTGCGAGCAGTAAAATGTCAGATGCATACAGCATACAGCCATCGTACCCTCACCAGCTTTGACCCCGCATCAGGGCAGGGTGTTTCTTTGGGCTCTGTGCTGGATGCTGTGGTGGGCACAGACTGTGTGCAGGCTGTTTGCTGCAAGTGCCAGCTTTGGGCTCTGCTTCCACAATTCAGGAGTGGGATGGGCCAGAATGGGCGAGGAGCAGCGGTCGTGGTGCCTCGGCCACATCCCCAGCACCACACAGCCCCACACACCGCACCGAGCTGCGTGTGCAAGTGGGGCCTCAGGGACATGCCTGCCTTTAGCACGTAGGGATGCTGCAAGCTGTTGTAGCTATTAACTGGCTCCCTGTTGCCTTCTTTCTGTTTCAGTTGTCGCTAGCTATGGGTAATCCCCCAAGGACGTTCCTGATCCTGGGCTGTTTTCTCACAGGTAATATTCCTCACTCCTCTAAGCCATCCCTGCTGCTCTGTAAATCCATGTTTAAATTTCCCTTGCTGTGTCCGCAGTAACCCACACCAAGTGGCTGTCCAGCCACCTCCAGCTTCTACTTCTCTGTCCTTCCCGTTGGTAGGCCAAGACAAGGCACAGGCCCTGCCATGCCAGCGCACCTCAGCACGGGCTGCGCTGCCTGTGTGGGCCCGGCACCCCTGTCCCCACCACAGAGCTGCCCACATCTGCAGGATGCATGACTCTGGGAGGGGAGGGCAAGGCTTGCCACAGGGCTGCCAAATATAGAACGGGCCCTGCAGGCTCAGATAACACGTGCAGATGTGGGAAACTGGTTTCAAAGAATGTCTGGGCTCCCAGCGTTGGTTTGTTGTGCAGAGCTCACTTTCACACTGCTTCCCTGGTGAATTCTCCTTTCTTTTCCTTCAGGAACTGTGGGTGTGGACCTTCTCATTTCCTTTCTGGGACTTGGCCCTGCCCCAGCCCACCTACAAGTTACCTAGGCTTGCAAATCTGATCATATAAACATAATGACTGCATCTGAAAAGTGGTGCCATCTACAACATCTAGTTCAGCGAATTACAGTTTTATTTGGCCATAAACCCTCTGTACACTTTGGCTGGGGGTAGACCCGATGCACAAACTTTGGATCCAAGGCCCCGCTCCAGCCCTTTGCAGAAATAGAAGCCACATGTAAAACACAGGTGTTGGCTTTGGGAAGCGGTTTCTAACTTTCGATTGCGAGCTTACTTGAAAATTGTCTGACTGCTGACTTCCTGACTGTGTTGCAAGGAGCCGTCCTGCAGCACAGCCCTGCAGTGCCCACGAACCAGCAGCCAGGGCAAAAAAGCAGTGCCCACAGCTGAGCAGGAAGCCGAGGTGTGGGTTGGGAGCCTTCTCTAACCTCCCCCCCCC